>NW_016107338.1:9021234-9332955 GCF_001604975.1 Cebus imitator | reverse complement strand
AAACCACCAGACAGTTATCTTAAATATGGAGTCAAGAATGCTTCTTAGGACCAAGGTGCTGCCATTTCCAGATGGCACCTTCAGTTGGCACCTTTCAGTTTAGGATTACTAACATTTTGCTGCCTTGATTGAAACAAGTTGAAGAAAGCAACTCAATGTAAATAAATACAAATGCTGTTAAATGTTCATTCATTCAAGTTAGCTTTGTGCTCTTTGATTTAAAGGAAGGTTATGATCTCAAACCTGGAGGAAATATCATGTGCAAAGCCATGTTTTTCACACATACAATTGCAAATATTATAGGCCATATATATATTTCCGTTTGTTTGTTTGTTTTCTCAAGACAGAGTCTTGCTCTATTACCCAGGCTGGAGTACAGTGGTGTGATCTCGGGTCACTGCAACCTCCGCCTCCCAGGTTCAAGCAATTCTCCTGCTTCAGCCTCCAGAGTAGCTGGAATTATAGGCTCGCACCACCACATCTGGCTAATTTTTGTAGTTTTGGTTGGGACGGGGTTTCACCATGTTGACCAGGCTGGTCTCAAACTCCTAACCTCGTGATCTACCCACCTTGGCCTCCCAAAGTGCTGGGATTACAGGTCTAAGCCACCGTGCTTGTCCTGGGCCCTGTAATTTAACCCCTTTACTATATTAAAGCAAATAATTAAGGATGTATGCAAAGATTTAGTTACAAGTTGATACAGGCAAAATTGAGCAGTAAACTAAATGTTCAACTTTAGGAGAATAGTTACATAAATAATGGCACATGCAACAATAAAATTCTAGCTATTTGAAAAGATATTGTAGAGGAATATTTAATGACATGATAAGATGACAAGATATACTGACTTAAAATGCAGTTTATGAAGTAGTATAGATAGCCTTAGTTTTTAACTGTTTTTGGGTCACATATGTCTTCAAAAATCTGAGTAAAAATATACATTTACCTTGGGCTTCTAGCTCCTGTCTTATCTTTCCTCTGGTTATTGTTTCAGCTTAGATAGGAGCACATTACTACTATTTTACCTTTTGATCTTTCCAAGCTTTGCTCTTGGCAGTTAACCTATAAAACTTGAGTTTTCCCTGGTCGGCAATTGAGGTTAGGTAAATCATGAAATACTAAACTCTGAAATTTTCCCCTAAATTTTATGTAAACAAAAAGGCTTCATGCATAACTTGTGTAAGATTACATCCACTATTCATTCAGATACTTCTAATGTTCTTAGTGTTCATTTTTGACGGTCATTCATTCCTTGTTGCAGATAAAACACTCCACACTGAGCCTGGCATGTAGTAAACAAACATGTAAATGTTAGCTATTATTTTCACTTACCTGCGTTGATTTATTCATTTACATCATTATTGGACTGCTACCTTGAGCCTCGCTAGCCAGTGGTGAATAAGAAAGATATAGTTCTACTCTCCCATAGCTTCCTTATGTTTATTGGGGGAAGCAGACCTCAATCAACCACACAAGGATAGTGCTATGAGGTAGTGATGGAATGCACCGGGAGAGCATACACTGGGGCACCCAGCCTCTTCTGAGGTGTCAGGGAAGCTGAGGCCCTCAGGGTGAATTAAAATTAGATTGTAAATTAAGGGCGGAATGGGTGCGGAGGGAACATCATTCCAAGCAGAGGAAACAGCATGTGAGAAGAGCCCTAAGTCAACATTTGTCCTGGATTCCTGTTGGTTTTCATAATTTAGGAAAGTTACACTCTTAGTCATTGGCAGTCAAGAGAGTTGAAACTATAAACCCTTCAAGATGAATTTAATTCTGTTTTCAAAGTTTGTCTTCCTTACCTCTGTGTAGAAACTGGAAGATTGGTTGTCTGTTACAATTGTGGCAAGCTTCCCAACAGCTCCAAGGCAATATCGTAGGATGTATTGTGGGAAGTAAGCCAGCAAGGTTTCAACTGCAGATCTCAAATTTGAACACCTGGCTCTGAGTCCTAAATTGCCTGGAAATTTTAACAATGTTATCGCAAAATTGTATTTGAAAAAAATTAAAGCAAAAATGGTTCTGCTTGTCCCCATTGTGTGTACAGATGATCTGACTTGCTTCCTTTGAAGCCTGTTTGAACATGCAAATAGATGCAAGCTCACCAGGCATTAGAGATATGGTAGACAGCTTTGTAGGTGCATGTGATTGCACTGGACCTTCTTATCAAGTTTCAGTTATATCAAATGTTACAGCAGGCTGGAGTCTATGAAACCAGACTTTCTGGAAGCCAAAGTTCAGTGTAAGTTCAGAGGTAACGGATGTGGCAGAACCACTTTGCAAACATGAAAGATAGAAGGAAACATTATTTCCCTGTATTTAAGCATTACTAGCCTTTCAAAAATACTTTGCATTTTTCTCCCTCTTCCTACGTAACATCATGTAAGATAGTATTGCAAACAAATGCTCAGACGGATACTGAATTATTAATAAGAACAAGCTACTGATGTGGATTGGAGAAAAGAAATAGCAAAGCAAGAAATAATAATGTCATTGAGACTATAGAGTAAAAGTACATAAGCAAATGTGAGTGAACGATGTTTTTAGAGAATTTTACCTCCAGGAAAGTTGTGTGCTGTTACCTGATTCATGTAGATTCTTACTTGAGAATAGAATTAACACCCCGAGAATTAGCTGTACTGTACTATTTAACATTTTATTTATAACCTTTCAGCAATTTTTATAATCAGCATTATCCAGTCAGAAATGTCTTCCGAATCACGATCCCAGGCTCTGACAGCCATGTATTTTTTTTTTTTTTTTAAGAGAGATGATTTATAGTACCTCTCCAATGTTTGACAATTTGGAATCTTCCGGTCCTTGCCCATTCACTATTGTAATTTTACAGCAGACTACGTCAGCAATAGCAATTAGAAGACTTAGAAGCTCTATTCTAGTGCTCTTTCCAAAAGAAATATCTAAAGGCTGTCGTTTCTAAGGACTTTATTGTTCTATTTTTTTTTTTTTTGGATGTGCTTGGCCAATATAGTATTTAAATTTTGGCTATGAGGCAACAAGAATCTCTGTGGCTATCACTGGGATTGGGGTATAGGAAAGCCAAAACTCTTAAGAGGGATCTTTCTCTTTTAGAAAGTTATTCCATGGTAGATATGTGCTTATAGAAACACACGTATGTGATTTTAGAAGGAATTTACTACATTAAGCCTTCTGGATGAATCACATCTAATAAATATTCTAAATTTTCAAGTACAAAAATCTAATTTCCTTATTTAGCAAACCATATTTAAATTAAATGATAGCTTAAAAATTAAAATGTAGAGAATTCTTTTTTGTTTGAGAAAGAAAATCTTTTGTGAATCTTAAGTAAACTTTTTTTTTCCAGTTTCTAGTCATTAAATTTCTTAGGAATGATTTTCAACCAGGACACCATATTTCAATTAAAATAAACTGAACTAAATGTAGTTAGGTACCCTGGAACAGAAAAAGAACATTAGCGGAAAAACTACTGATATCCAAAGTCTGTGGTTTAGTTATTAGTGATGGACCAGTGTTAATTTCTTAGTTTTGACAATGTACCAAGGTTAAGTAAGATGTTGACACTAGGGGAAACTCAGTGAAGGGTTGACAGAAACTATATGTACAAAATATTTTATAAATTTTCTATAAATTTAAAATTATTCCAAAGCAAAACATTCATTAAAATGTAAAGCAAATTGGGACATAGATTTCAGGCACCAGAACTGAACTAGCTATTACAGTTGATCATTAAGTTTAATGCCAATCTTAGAAATTAAGATAATGCGGAGTGTCAGTAGATTGTATGGTCCTTGTAAGAAAAAATAATAGATTCATTACCTTCACTTAAAATTATAAAATTTTCCAGTTTAAGATTTTAGAAGGAATTTACTACATAGATGCTTATATAAGAAATCATGAGTAACTTAAAGGGTGATGTGTTCAACTACTATTTAAGTAAAAAAAAATAGATTTTTAAAAAACTGTTTAAGTTCAGGGGTACATGTGCAGTTTGTGCAGGTTTGTTACATAGGTAAACTGTGTCATGGCAGTTGGTTGCACAGTTTATTTCACCACCCAGGTATTATTATTTTTACTGATCCTCTCCCTCTTCCTACTCCCTATCCTCCAACAGGTCCCAGTGTGTGCTGTTCCCCTCTATGTGTCTATGGGTTCTCATCATTTACCTCCCAATTATAAGTGAGAATATGTAATATTTAGTTTTCTGTTCCTGTGTTAGTTTGCTAAGGATAATGGCAACCATCTCCATCCATGTCCCTGCCAAGGATACGATCTCATTCTTTTTTCTGGCTGCATAGTATTCCATGGAGTATATGTGCCACATTTTCTTTATCCAGTCTATCATTGATGGGCATTTAGGTTGATTTCACATCTTTGCTATTATGAATAGTGCTCCAGCAAATGTATGTGTGCATGTGTCTTTATAATAGAACAATTTATATTCCTTTGAGTATATACTCAGTAATGGGATTGCTGGGTCGAATGGTATTTCTGTCTTTAGGTCTTTGAGGATTCACCACACTGTCTTCCACAATGGTTGATCTAATTTATACTCCCACCAATAGTGTATACATGTTCCTTTTTCTCCACAACTTCACCAGTATCTGTTATTTTTTGACTTTTTAAAATTAGCAATTCTAACTGGTGTGAGGTGGTATCTCATTGTGGTTTTGATTTGCATTTCTCTAATGATCAGTGATGTTGAGCTTTTAAAAATATGCATGTTGGCTGCTTGTGTATCTTTTTTTTGAGAGGCGTCTGTTCATGTCCTTTGCCCACTTCTTAATGAGGTTATTTTTTTCTTGTAAATTTGTTTAAGTTTCTTATAGATCCTGAATATCAGACCTTTGTCAGATGCAAAGTTTGCAAAAATGTTCTCCCATTCTGTAGGTTGATAGTTGCTTTTGCTGTGCAGAAGCTCTGTAGTTTAATTAGATCCCATTTGTCAATTTTTGCTTTTGTCGCAGTTGCTTTTGTCACCTTCATCATGAAATCCTTGCCCGTGCCTGTGTCCTGAATGGTATTGCCTAGGTTGTCTTCCAGTGTTCTGACAGTTTTAGGTTTTACATTTAAGTCTTTAATCCATCTTGAGTTAATTTTTATATAGGATGTAAGGAAGGGTTCCAATTTCAGTTTTCTGCCTATGGCTAGCCTGTTATCCTAGCACCATTTATTGAATGGGAAATCCTTTCCCCATTGCTTTTTGTTGGTCAAATTTATTGAAAATCAGATAGTTGTAGGTGTGTGGTCATATTTCTGAGTTCTGTATTCTGTTCCATTGGTCTATGTATCTGTTCTTGTACCAGTACCATGCTGTTTTGGTTACTGTAGCCCTATATTAGTTTGAAATGTGTAGTGTGATGCCTCCAGCTTTGTTCTTTTTGCTTAGAATTGCCTTGGCTATTCAGGCTCTTTTTTCTTGTTCCATATGAAATTTAAAACAGTTTTTTCTATAATTTAGGATAGTTTTTAAAAACAGTTCTGTGAAGAATGTCAATATAGTTTAATAGAAATCGCATTGAATCTATACAATGCTTTGGGCAGTGTGGCCCTTTTAATGATATTGATTCTTCCTATCAATGAGCATGGATTGTTTTTCCATTTATTTTTGTCATCTCTGATTTCTTTGAACAGTGGTTTGTAATTCTCTCTGTGGAGATCTTTCAATTCCCTTGTTAGCTGTATTCCTAGTTATTTTATTCTTTTTGTGGCAACTGTGAATGAGAGTTTGTGATTTGGTTTGGCTTGACTGTTGGTGTATGGGAATGCTAGCAATTTTTGCATGTTGATTTTGTATCCTCAGACTTTGCTGAAGTTGTTTATCAGCTTAAGCAGCTTTTGGGATGAGACGATGGGGTTTTCTAGATATAGGAACATGTCATCTGCAAATAGGGAGAGTTTGACTTCCTGTCTTCCTATTTGAATACCTTTTTATTTCTTTCTTTTGCTTGATTTTTCTGGCCAGGACTTCCAATACTATGTTGAATAGGAGTGATGAGAGAGGGAATTGCTTCTGCCTTTTGCCCATTGAGTATGTTGTTGGCTGTGTGTTTGTTATATATGGCTCTTATCCTTCAATATCTAGTTTCTCGAGAGTTTTTAATATGAAGGTATTTTGAATTTTATTAAAAACCTTTCTGCATTTATTGAGATAATCGTGGTTTTTGGCTTTAGTTCTGTTTATGTGATGAATCACATTTGTTGATTTGCATATGTTGAACCAACCTTGCCTCCCAAGGATGAAGCCTTCTTGATCATAGTGGATAAGCATTGAAAATAAATGATGTGAAATAGATTTTTAAAAAAATTCATCTTCAAAACTGTCAAGTACTTAACTTTAAAAAACTCACCCATTCTTTTGGCAAAGGGGGTTGGGAGAACTAAGATGATATGCCCTAGGTATACTGCTTTTCAATTATCTTAGCTGAAATATAGAAAGTTAGGATTATTGTTTGGAGAACCTAAGTGAATGAAACTAATATATCCTTCAGGCTGTGTCTCTTAACTAAAAGGCATCACAGCTTAATCAGGGAAGGATCATAAACTTAGTGCTGAGTCAAGGGGCACTGATAAGTTTTAGGATGGCAATAAAACTGACAAAGATGTATTAATTTAGGAAACTTACAGGTGGTGGGTCATCCCTCTTCTACCCCAAGATAGGCTTCATGAGTCCTATTAAAAGAACCTTTATTTATTTTTATCCTAAAATTAATTTTTGCATCTGCTTAAATAATTGAAACAAGCAAATGATTGAGAGTTCTGCACCAATTTGTATATAACAGGCGATTTTGGCTGAGATGTTTTTGTGATTAACTATTGCCAGTCAACTACCCAGACCATGAACAAACAAACAAATAAGCACTTTAGTGTGTTCCTGTAGAATAAGGAGTAAACTTGTGTCTTGCAAAGGCTCAATAACTCCTCTGTGGTGGAGAATGCTAGCTGTCCACCAGAATCAGTGTTCTCATTTCCCAGGCTCCTTTGGAGTTTGGGAGGAATTGATTTGGGCAACTTTCAGCCTATTTACTTAAGAGTCATCTCTGGCCCTGGACTGTCCTCTTTCACTTTCTGGGTGGCTGGAATAGAGCAGCCCTAGGAGATACATGTTAAGACGGCAAGAGGCACTGCCTGTACCAGCTCTCAAAGGACTGTGTGGCTCAGAGCTGTCTGCCAAGCCTGAGCTGGTCATTTAAGACCAAAATGTGACAGAGGTGACCTTCTGTATTCTCTGAGTTAGTGTATTCCATCATAGCTATTTAGCCTACCTTATCTAATATACCTTCAAAAAATGGATTCTAGCAAATTGTGCTGAGGAGTATGAGCTGGACCTATGATCTCCCATCTTTGACCCTAAGTCTCTGCTTTAGGACTCACAAAGTCAGGTGTGTCTGTGGGCATATGCTGTGGAAACTGCAGCACAGATTCCAGCTAACCCAGCCACCTGTGTAGAGGCAAAGTCCATCTCATTCTCCAGGTCAGGGCTGAACAGGGCAGGGAGGAGAATGGCTGGCCTCTCCTTGTGAGAGACCCTTGCTGGTTTTGCTGCTATATGGAAATATGAAGGACAAGGGTGGACAAGAAGAATTTGAACTAGATAGGCTGGAGCCTGTTCCTCCTATTTTGAGACCTATAACCCACCATGCTTAAGAGTGGAGCTCAGTCGGTGTTAAGCTCTGACCAACTGGATCAGCCTTTCCTCCCCTGAGGAGCAGCAGCAAGTAGTAAGGGAGAGAACATGGAGATTCTCTCTCTATCATTCCCAAGAAGGGAGGACACAGAAGCTCTGTAGAAAAGACCTGGGCAGGGAAATGTATATTGATTAGGGTAGGAGAAGGAGTAGAGAAAATGTTCCCCTTACTCAAACAAATCAGCTATCAAATGTGCTCTCTGAGTTGATCTGTTGGATAGGCCTAATTGCTGGCATCCACATCAATTTTAGAGAGTGCTTGCCAAATATGAGGATTTTGGTTTCACTGTTTGGTAATCCTGGCCTTTTTGGGACACACCCTCTGGGAGAAGACATAGAAGCATTGGATGATAGATGCAAAGATAATAAATTGCCAGGAAACAGAATCTCAGTCACACCCTGTTCTTTCCAATGTCCTGTAACAGGTTCCTGGGTAACTCACAGACAGTCCCACCCTAACATTTGTGGGGTTTAAGAGAAAAGTATCAACAGAATTATTCAAATGTTTTGAATTGAGCAAACAAATTATCAAATATGTGCTATTCTTTGAACCTCAAATTGGAATATTTAAAAAAGCAAGAAAATTGTCTCTGAGCACTACTGCAAAGCAGTGCTTTAATGCAATACTCTGTTCCATTCATGCTACCTGAGGAAAGATTGGGCAAGTTGTCTTCTCTTGTGCTTTAGCCATTCAAACCCATACAATTTCTGCAGAACTGTCCATTTCTGAAGTCCGCAGCAGCAAGACTCACATTTCTGATGGCATTTGGATGTGAGGCAGGAGATGTGGGGAACATTTCCCTGAAGCCTGAACAGAGAAGGCAAAGATATCTAATATTTAGGTTCAGGGTCTCATTTGCAAGAGCTGAAGGTCAAAGCTATCCATATGTTCTTTAACATTACGTCTTTTTTGTGTTTGTGACATGTGGAACCCTCCAAAGCATGGTCCCCTCTTGCCTAGGCCTAAGGGCAGTATGTCTTTTATGTTCTTCTTGGACGCTTACTTGGAAGATTTCTTGCAGTTGTGAATGGAGCCACTCCTGCTCTACTGTCTGAGACTGTCTGCTGCTCTGAGACTGAGCTTTCTTCTAAGGATTCTTTCATTAGCATCCTGAATGGAGGGCTTTGTCTTTTCTAGTTCCAGACAGCCCTTTTTCTGGGGAACATGGGATAAGAGCCCCAGGGTTAGCCCAGGGGCTATTGGGGCAGCATTATCCATGTATTATCTGGAAGCATCCTTCCGCACCAACAGTCAGCCAGAGCACCCAGGCAGAATCTAGGCATCCAAGTTCTTGACCTCTTCCCCAACCTCCCTTCAGTCCCAGAGAATTCTTTTTCATTCTCTTCCTTCAGGGTTGACTGAGTCCTCCAGCAAATATTCAGGGCTCCTGCTCTGTACCCCAGTAGCCAAAGGCCTGAGCTGGGCCTGAAGATTAACCATGGCCCCTTCCCCACCCCCCGTTTCCACAGTTTATGCTCAACTGCATTTTCTCGCAATAATCAGACAACAGGTACAACTGCTTCATAAAGCTGTTGCAATTCCCTAATGATAAATTCACATCAGCACCAAGGAAGATGTGTGTCTTTCTATTCCCAGTGGCTGGAGGGCATCTATCTAACTCACACCACGGTTATGGCAAATATCAAATGCTCCCCAGTGGGGCTATGTCCTGATAAGCCCTATTGAAGTTGAAAAAAATCATTAAGTAAAAAATGCATTTAAAGTACTGAACTTAACATCATAGCTTAGCCTATCCTACATTAATCATTTAACACAAAGACTATTTTATAATAGTGCTGAGTATCTTGTGAAATTTATTCAATACTATACTGAAAATGAAAAACAGAATAGCTGTGTTGTACTCTAAGTATGATCTCTACTGAATGCATATGGCTTTTTCACCATTCTAAATGCCAAACAACAACAACAAAAATTCCTGTAAGTTGGGGACTGTTTATAATTTACACAGATGTTTAAAAGAATGGGAGGGACTAGGCTGGGCACGGTGGCTTACGCCTGTAATCCCAGCACTTTGGGAGGCCAAGGCAGGTGGATCACAAGGTCAAGAGCTCGAGACCTTCCTGGCCAACTTGGTGAAACCCCGTCTCTACTAAAAATACAAAAATTAGCTGGGTGTGGTGGCAGGCGCCTGTAGTTCCAGCTACTTTGGGAGGCTGAGGCAGGAGAATCGCTTGAACCTGGGAGGCAGATGTTGCAGTGAGCCTAGATTATGCCAATGTATGCCAGCCTGGGCAACAGAATGAGACTCCATCTCAAAAAAGAAAAAAAAAAAAAGAATGGGAGGGACTAACATAGGCTCTACTTTACATCATTTAAAATCAGGATTTCCTTTTGTTGAAAGGTTATTTCTACCTACTCTAGATTTAGGCAAGTGCATTTACACAGGATTTATAGGATTTGTAGCCTGATATGTACACCATGATTATTCAGGTATTTTTTTGTTTGTTTGATTTTTTTAATGAACTCAAAGGCTAATCTGCAGAAGACCTGCAGATGCTGAGATCAAGATGACACACTGTCCTTAACCACAGCTTTGGTGAAATGCAGTAGAACAAGATCATAAGGGAAACCCATCATCCTTGAGCCTAAGTGGAATATTTAATATCATTAGACTGGGGGTTTGTCCTTGAGTATGTTGAGGAGAAAACTAGTGTTCAATTTTGAGGGAAAAGTAGAAGACTTCTCTTGAAAATTGGGGAGTGGGATGACTGCTTTTTGGAGATGGGGTTGATTGCCCTGAGAAATTTTCTACTGAGAAATTCATACATATGTAATTAATTAGGATAGTTCAGCAAGGATTGAGATCCAATTCGAATGCTACATTCCTTTTTTGACCATCTCCTGATTTGTTTATGTATTTTGCTTTGAAAATAATAATTGAACAAAATAATAATTGAATTTGATATGTCCCAGGCACTTTAGTAGGCTCTTTCCCAATGTAATAGCTTACTTACTCCTTACCAAAAAACTTCTGTAAGATAGGTTTAATTGTGTTCATTTGACAGGTGATGGAGCTAAAGGTAGAAGAAGGTAGTCACCTGCCAAAAATCTCGCAACTAGCAAATCTCAGAGCTGGAATTTGAGCTTGCAGCTCTGTGGTCCCAGAACCTTTTACACTGAGTCATACTGCCTTCTACAATACTTGCAAATACACAAGTGCCTAACACCTGCTCCAAACAACTCATGCTAAAGAAGTTCAGGTCTGGGGTGATCAATGGAAGTTTCACTGCAAAGGTGAAATTAGGAAGTGAGAGCTGGTCCTGACATTAGGTAACACAGCTATATTTAAATACAGAAAAACGCTTGCTTCTCAGAAAGTCTAGCCTGGGTCAGAACTGTCCTGGACTGTGGCAGAATGACAGGTCCTATGGCATGTTGGTTTCATGTTCATGTGTAAAGTTAGGCTGGATTTTTATTTTTAATTCAGGAATCCATAAGACATTTTTTTTTTTCCCTGTTTAGGTTTATACTTGCTTCTGGGGCACAATACTGGAACAAATATGATGCAGCTGAGAAAGAGTAGCAGCTTTAATACAAGCCTTCTCTTTTCTCCCTGCCAGGCCAGAAGTTTCAGCAGAACACCCCAGTGCTCTGATTCCATTCGGTTACAGCTGCTCACCATTCAGAAGCCAACACTCAAGAGACAGGAGTTGGTGGGAGCAAAAGCAGGTTTATTTGGAGGGGCAGCAAACTGAGAAGAGGGTGGACTAGTGTCTTGAAGCACCATCCTAAGTCAGTATAAATTTTAGCCTCTTTTTAAATTAAGAGCAGGGGAAAAGGAGGGGGTCAGAATCAAGATGGTAACCAGGGACCACAGACACCTGCGTGTCAGTCAGAGTCTCAGAGGGTTGGGAATTTCTTTGTCTTGGTCAGACCACAATGCTTCTATAAATGTTTAACAAAACATAGTTGTTTACATACTTCTCCTTTAATCCCAGAGTTAGTTTAAGAAACTATATGAGAGCTGTTTTTGCATATTATCTCAGTGTTCTAAAATTATCCTAGCCTACATGCAGGACTGGGTAGAAGTCCCCTCAATAAAAATGGAGTTAGTTATGTTAGTTCTTTTGCTGTTTCATTGTTACACATTTGCTTTGGGGGCACAGCCTTGGCCCCCCATCCCCTATTTCAACTCTCTTGGGGTTCTCTATGTAACAAAACATCTTACTTGTGAGTTTTATGCCACCAGGGAAAAGATTAGGGAATAGTATGTGTTCCACAACTTTTGGCAACATGAACTTTTGTGAGCAGGACATTACCATTGCCTTTTCCATCATTATTGAGCTAATTTTGTGGGTGCCAAATAGAGGGGATGATGATGTCACCTTGAAGATGAGAAGTGGGACAGTGAAGCAAGTTCCTCAGGGCTTCCACATACCTGCCTGGCTCTCCACACAGGGCTCTGCATTCTTGGAAAGGACCAGAACATTCACTGAGTTTTTTTTTTTTTTTTAATGTTTCCTTTTATCACCTCCTGGTTTTATAGTTATTTCATGTTTCTTTATATCACATGAATTAATCTTATTGTAGAGAGAGCGGAGGTGCAATGTAACAGTTAAACAGGGACCACTGTGGCAGACAGTGTGGCGATTCCTCGAAGACCTAGAGGCAGAAATACCATTTGACCCAGAAATCCCATTGCTGGGTATATACCCAAAGGAATAGAAATCATTCTATTCTATTATAAAAATACATGCATGCATATGTTTCTTGTAGCACTATGCACAATAGCAAAGACATGAAGTCAACCTAAATGCCCATCAGTGATAGACTGGATAAAGAAAATACGGTACATATACCATAGCTGTGTTACCTAATTCAAGACAAGCTCTCACCTCCTAGTTTCACCATGGAATATTATGTAGCCATAAAAAGGAATGAGATCATGTCCTTTGCAGGGACATGGAGGGAGCTGGAAGCTATTATCCTCAGCAAACTAATGCAGGAACAGAAAACCAAGTACTGCATGTTCTCACATGTAAATGGGAGCTGAATGATAATAACACACGGACACAGGGAGGGGAACAAAATACACTACACTGTGGGGCCTGCCAGAGAGTAGGGGGATTGAAGGAGGGAGAGCATCAGAAAGAATAGCTAATGTATGCTGGGCTTAATACCTAGGTAATTAGATGATCTGTGCAGCAAACCACCATAACACACATTTACTTATGTAACCAACCTACACATTCTGCACATGTACCCCTGAACTTAAAAGTTGGAAATTAGAACAAAACAAAAACAGGGATTATGGAAGCAACTGGATCATTTCTGTCACTTTCTAGTTGTATGACCTTGGGTAAGTTACTCAGTTTCTCTGTAAATAGTCTATAAAATGGACAAGTAATTCCTCCCATCCAGGTTTACCAAGAAGCTTAAATATAAAACTGTATGAGAGCCCTCAGCAAAATGTAAATGCTCAAAAGCGGTAGTGATTATTATTATTGGTTTGTCTTTCATGTTTCTAGTTTCTTGGTGAGAGAGTCATGACTATTTTTTTTCTTCAGCAGCAAGATTTATGACAGTGTCTGTGTCTACACCAGAGTTTCCTAATTGCCGACGTAGGCCGTGGAAGCAAAATGTTCTTGTCTTTGTTTTTCTCCTCCCTGCCTTGTTTCTGGATGGTCTGTCCTCTTTCCCATCTCATCTCTTCTTCCACTGCTTACCCTCTGCCACCAGGCTCAGGGTAGAGAATGTAGGCATGCCATTACCAGTGTTCAGCATAATTTTAATGGAAAAACACTATTCTTCACAATCCCACAATACTAGGCTATTTCTGTTAACAAAAAAACTAGTTAATTGTATAGACCAAAAAACATCTGGTGACTGAATTTTCTCAACTTTTTTCAATCAGTCATGCAACGTACCCTTAATACAACTCTGAGACACCTTGATAACAAACTAGCAAAAATGAGGATAAAACATTTTGCCGACTAAAAATTCCATTTAAATCCTTATTATTGACCCAAGCAAATACAGGGGTAGGAATGCTGGATGTTCAAGAGAGTTGTTTCTATCCCCAAGAGAAGTGGCCTGGAAGGGAGGGGGAGGTCATCACAAATGAGGTGTCACTGGCAGTCACGCTAACATGGTCTCAGCCATACTTGCTGACTCCCTTGGAAGAGTCATTCTACTTGGGGCACTGCTCAGGGTCTGGGGCAGCTCACCCCCACTCTCTATTCCTGCTGTGGCCATCTGCATAACCATGTCATTGGCCTGGCAATTCCTCTTCCTTTCCCAGAGAATTCATGCATTCCTGGCACTTAGAAGTGGTCGTAGATCTGAAAAAGGAAACCAAAGTGAGGTCGAGAGGGTAGAGCCCTGTATGGGGAGTCACTGGATGAGTAAATCTGGGTTCGAGTCTGAGCTCTAAAACGTCCTGGCTGGGAACCTCTGAGTAAATCATTTAGCTTCTTGAGCCCAGTCATCTGTAAAACAATGCTTCCTTTGTTCATCATTAGATATTGAGTACTGACTATGTGCCAGCACTGTTCTAGGTGACCATTGGTGCCAGGGATGGGGGTGAGGGGCTATGGGTATAGAGAGTCCAGTTTTAAAATAAGTCAGAGAGGAATTCACTGAGAAAGTGACATCTGAGCAAACACTTGAATGAAGTGAGGGTCTCTGGGAAAAGAATGTTCTGCAAGAGGTGGCTAGTGCAAAGGCCCTGCAGTAGGAAGGAGCCTGATGTGCTAGAGCTCCCTGAGGGGGCCAATGTGACTAGAGCAGTTGAGAGAAGCAGACAACAGCAGCAGATGGGTCACAGGGGTCAGCTCTCTAGATAAGGCATGCGAAGCCACGTACTCCTGGGAAGGATTGGGCTATTACATTAAGATAGGATGGGAAGTCATTGGAGCGTGGTGAGCCAAGGACTTACGTTTTGCAAGGGTCACTCTGGCTGCTGTGCTGAGAATAGACCATAGGGAGGCCTACCCCAGAAGCAGGGAAATGGGTTAGGAGGCTATTGCCTCTGTGTGACAGGTGGTGAAGTGGACCAGGGTGTAGCTGTGGAGGTGGTGAGAAAAGGCTGGATTCTGGAGATAGCTTGAAGGAAGAATGAATAGTGAGCATTTCTGATAGAGTGGATGTGGGTGTAAGAGAAAGAAAATAGGAGAACTCAGAGGTTTTTGGCCTGAGCAATTGGAAGGATTGTGTAGCTATTAGCTGAGATAGGAAAGCCGGGGGAGGAAGGGATGGGAGATAGATGGAGAGCTTGATGATAATACTAACTTTGCCCTGCCTCCCTCACAGGGCTAAATGTGATGATTTATGTGTAATTTACGCTGCAAATATGCTCTGTGGTTACCGGTATTCAAAGGGCCCTCCCCTTTCTATGCAGAAGCGGCCTGCTCTCTGGACATGCTCCTCTCTCTCACTCTTCAGGTGGTGCCAGTTGGTGGGAGAGAATGTTCCTGGCATGTGGACTTGAATCTGGCAGGTATCATCTGAGCTATGTTTAGGTGGATATTTTAGGATAGGTCCTCACAACTCTGACTCAAGTATGACTTAACAGTTATATACCTTTATTTCTCCCTAAAAGAATATTGTTTCTAATTTTTCTTTTATATAGCAACTGATGTTGCCATGCAGATCCCTTGGTTGCTATGAGATGGTAATATCACTCTGCCCCGCGATTGGCCAGTACCTCCTCGGCTGTGGTGCCTCCCAGGCTGTGTGGTTCTCACGCGGGCCACTGACACGGAGCTGTTACTATGGTGAACTTTACAATTTCCTTTGATTGGTGGATTTCAGAAATAGGCCATCAGTGGAATTCATTATATTCAGCTAAGTAAAAATGAAAAATAAATACCATAACGTTCCTCCGTCACCAACATGAAAGAAATGTGACCCTTCATGACATAATAAATTGCTGTAAGGTAACTTAGGATCCTTCAGGGGACTGAAGTGGGATGATCCTCCTATGGCAAATCTGGGTGGGAAATATTTTCCCTGTTGCTTTGAGTCAACTCTTTAGAGTTAAGGGCAGTGGGCCAACCAGAGATGGAACTTCGGGGTTGCGAGGAGGTGTGGGGTGGGGCACACACTGAAATGTAAACTCTGCTGTCTCTGGAGTGATGGGTGATGCTGGGGACTGCAGTGTGGAGGGCAGTGTTACATCTCAGGACAATGTTTTCTCAGATGCTCTTCCAGAAAGCAAAGCCAGGAGTAGTCCTAGCTGGAGGTGGCATGCCTGGAGTCAGAGTCAAAGTGGGGTTTGTACTATCTGAATCCTTTCTCCCACTCTCTCCAGCCCGGCTCAGCTCCTCATAGGTGGATGGGTGAGTCCTGGCCGATGACGCTTCTGCTCATCTCTACTCTTGGCAAATAGGAAAAGAGAGTGAAGGACTGAGTTTTAACCCTTCTAATTTCATAACCTGACTCTCTATGAGAAAAAGTAGGAGAAAGATGGAAAGACCTGAGAGAAGAGGTGAATTACTTTAAATGCATCAGTCAACCTTTTTTAACAAGTCTTTTTTTGAGTGATGGGGGTGTGGGTAGGGGGAGGGGAAGGCCCAGGCTTTGAAGGGAGAGAGTCAGGGAACCACAAAAACAAAGCAGGTAACAGATTAGAGTGCTAGGGCGAGTGTTTGACACCCAGAGCACATCAGTTTTAAAACCTCTTTTGTCGGCCGGGCACGGTGGTTCAAGCCTGTAATCCCAGCACTTTGGGAGGCCGAGGCGGGTGGATCATGAGGTCAAGAGATGGAGACCATTCTGGTCAACATGGTGAAACCCCGTCTCTACTAAAAATACAAAAATTAGCTGGGCATCGTGGCGCGTGCCTGTAGTCCCAGCTACTCGGGAGGCTGAGGCAGGAGAATTGCTTGAACCCAGGAGGCGGAGGTTGCGGTGAGCCGAGATCGTGCCACTGCACTCCAGCCTGGGTAACAAGAACGAAACTCCGTCTCAAAAAAAAAAAAACCAAAAAACCTCTTTTGTCTCTATGACAAAACTACTTTTAGTAATAATCACAACATGAAATGAAAAGAATTATGTCCAGATAAGAAATATTCTTTTATGAAATTGTGTGTCATTTCAATAAAAACTAAATATATAATAAATGCTATAATCCAAAAAAGAAAAGAAAGTTATGGTATAATATTTTTCATTTCATTAATGTACTTTTTTGAAAAAAGGATGAAAACTTATGCCTATGTATTGGTCTTTCACAGTCATGAATAGTGATTTTTTGGTTTCTGTTTTTGTGATTAACTTCACCAAATTTGTCAATGACTTTGTCAAAGTTATTTTTCTTCCCATATTCATGAAGTTTCTATCTATCTTTGATCAAAAAACATTTGTCACTAATTTTAATTTTGAAAGCTTTCTTTCACATGAAGGAACAGATTAAATAAATAAGAAAAAGCCTTAAACATAAGGCTACATTTGGCAGAGCTGCATAAAAATCCCATTTCACAATAAATTCCAGAAAATTTAAACACAATAAAAAAAGCTCCAGGTAGTCACATAGAATGACAGAATTGAAGTAATTCAGGTTCTGTGTGTCTTTACCATCACTGAGCTATTGTTGTTTATTTCAATCAATTGTTTGAAAACAGAAATATGTAGTACAGTACCAGGAAGGCGGAGACATGAATTGTGCCCAAAGCAAGCTTTGTTCTGTACTTACTCTCAAAATAAATGCATGGAGTTAATTCTCTGAATCAACTCCCATGTAGAATGCGGTGTTTACTAAGAAAGGCACAATTTTAAAAAGTGCTGAGTTGAAGCATACATTTATATTCCTAAAATTCAACTGCAACTTCAGCGATTGTGTAGAACTCAGACCAACAAAAGATTTTTTTGTTGGTGGTGGGAAGAGCAGTTTATCACTGATATTGTTTAGAATTGCTTGCAGTGGTGATAATAAAAAGCACACTGACTTTCAGTGGGTTTTATTATTGCTTTTAAGTCTCTTCCGGGCCATGCACCCCTTGATTGCCTGCCCTGGGGGGTGGACCCATCTTCTTGCCCTGCCCTTGGGACCACCCAGCAGGAATCAGGCATCATTAGCTTAAATGCCTCCTTTCTGATAAAAAACATTGGTGATTCCTGCAGTTTTCTATGCTAGTTTTGCTAGCTCTTGGGTAGCCTAACATTTCTGCCTGAATGTTTGCCATTTTGTTCTATTTTGTGACATTGTTTTTGACCTCTAATTTCATCTTGCAATGAACTCAGCATTGGGTTTATCTTTACCAGTGAAACGTGTGAGAAATGCTTTGCTGAATCTTCACAACTGGTTTAATCACATGGACAGTGGAATCAGAGACACAAAATTGCAGGAACCATTAGGGCGTTATAATGGATAAGGGAAAGAAGAAGAAAAAATAGCAGAAGCCATGACTTATTCTTGTAGGTTTGCTTTGTATGATACTCTCTTTTTTCTTCCTATCACTGCATCAGACAGATATGTTTAGATCCACCATATATTAATAAATGGTTTCCTGGGTAGGGTGAATTAAAACCTCTGGTGCCTGAAATTCTACCTGAAATTCTGGTGTCTGAAGTTCTGTATATTCCTTTAGGTTAAATATTGTTTGCTGTCCATGGGCCTCTGGAAAGTAAGTACCTCTGGGAGAAGTAACACACCAAGTCTTTAACACTTTAGTATAAATGAGCATATGAGATTGCTTCCTGTTATCTGATTAACAGGCTGGGAATTTTGGGTATGTAGTCATGGAGACACCTCTAAACTCAGCCTTAAAGAAATTCCCACTCCTACTTGGAGGAAAACAACAGAAAAATACCCCCTCTGTTGACGATAGGTCTGAAGGAACTGCCTATGTAAAGGATAGCATATTTTAATTTTATTTCTTTCCCAAGAGCAAGAACATTCTAATGACCTGCAACACAGCCCCTCACTTTGTCCACAGACTGCTGGAGTCTTCGTGCTGTCATTTGTGTCTCATTTTTATTCTATTCACACATGTCTAGGGAGAGGGTCCTTTAAGATTTCTTCTTGGTTCTACTTCAGGCTCCATAATAGCGATGGATCCATACTTCCTAATACAGTGAGGGTAGGTGGCAGCAAGCCAAAGCCGCCTCTGTGGAGTGTGTGCCCAGGAGTGGCATTTTCAGCATGCATTGAAAAATCAGGAGCCAGCCAGGACAAAAGCCCGGAGTGACAGTGTGGCCCTAAGAAAGGTGCCTGCACCACGTTTAAAAAAAACAAAGAAAAGCATTTTTTTCTATTGAATTAAGGTTCTGTGCCAGCTTTTGTTCCTAGGAGCATCGTGTGTGGGTGCATGTGCGTGCCCACGTGCACATGGCTAGATGCTCAACACAGCTGCTACCTGATAAATCACAGAGGCAAGTTGTAGAAGTTGAACCGGAGAGTGTTCAGAAGGCAGCTGAGAGTGCATTCGCACGAGACTATCAAGGGCAAATGAAGTGGCCTTGACCTTGTTAGTAATTTGTCTCCTCTCAAGGCTTTAAAATGTATTTGTGTCAATATATACCCTCAGGGCATTCACTAACTGCCTATTTGGATGGTTCTGTTAATAACATGTATTTATGCCAAATACAAGTTGTTAATAGGAAATACTAAAACAAATTTGGGTGTGGAATGGTTTTTATTATTCTCGAGTATGGAACCACATAGATGAATGCAGTATCACATACATTCATACTCCATTCCACAAGCCATTGTCTCTCACTATATGTAATAGTTGTTTTCCTAGGAATATGTGTCTAAGTTAAATAGTTTTAAATAAAACCTATTTTTTTTTTTTGAGACAGGGTCTTGCTCTGTTGCCCAGGCTGGAGTGCAGTGGTATGATCTCAATGCACTGCAACCTCCACCTCTGGGGTTCAAGTGATCCTCCCACCTCAGCCTCCCAAGTAGCTATGACTACAGGTATGTGCCACCACATCTGGCTAGTTTTTTTATATTTTATGTAGAAACAAGGTTTCACCATGTTGCCCAGGCTGGTCTCAAACTCTGGAGCTCAAGCCACCTGCCTGCCTTGGCCTCCCAAAGTGCTGGGATAACCGGAGTGAGCCCCTGCACCTGGCCAATAATCATACTTTAACTGCTATAAAAATTTAGCATTTATGTTGCAAAACTTTCCTTTCTGCAAAGAATGAGCTAAAAATGAGATGGTCATTGGTCACGTCATTTACCTTCTGTGGGCTCAGTATTCTTGTCTACAAAAGAGGGCGAGTGTAATGAAAAATTTCTAAGATCCCTTTTCAGTTTTATTATTCTGGGTTCTAAAAACTGTTTTGTAGTGTGAATAATCACCTCATAACACATCCATAATCTTTTGAAATCTGAGGTGTTTACTCTTGGCTGCCTTAAGAGGGGTTCAGCTGAATTGGAACTAGCAGGTTGTCTGAGTTTGTTATTCATCTTCTTTATTCTTTTGGGATGAAGTGGAACGACTGATAAGTGATAAAGCTGTAAAAGCACACAAAGATCAACAGGAAGACAGAGACAGGAAGAGAAGTAGAGATGTGTCAGCATTTTCCCCAGACAGCTTGATCTCGGAAAGCAGAAGTAGAGTCCCTGTTGCTGGCTCACAGCTTTTGTGTGCTGACCTGTAGGCCACTTAAATGCAAGTGGCTGTGCTGTGGGTGTCTGTGCAGGAGAGGAGTCTGTGAACTATGTGAGTTATAGGAAGTGAATCCACAGGTCAGTGCTGGGGCAGGGCCCTCTCATCTTTACTCTGTGAAATTGTCCCTAAACTAAAACATTCATTGAGTGAGTTTTTTCATAGGATTTCTATTGTGGGAAATTAAAACCCTCTTCCTTGGTGATAGCAAAAATTAAGTAATTTTGTGGCATCTGTGGCTTTTGGTGGTATAAACCTACTCTTGGAGCTAGAGCCTATTGGCTAAAAATATTTATTAACATATTTTGAAGAGAATTGACAGCAGAATATGATTTGTCTCTAAATCACACAAATCACTCAATTTGTAAGTGTGGAACCACACCATTTGCAAAAAATAACTTAGTTTAGTTTAATATCCATTTTCTGGGCACCTATGCTGTGTCAGCAGTGCACTAGGGATAAAGAGATCAAACCTTCTTTGCCATATTTTAATATTCCAGGATGTTCCCCTTAGTGTCAGCTCTGTTTTCCAGACCACATATTTATTTTCCTACCTAGTATTTTGTAATTTGCAATAGCACATCAGTAAATTCCAGTTTCTCTTTGGTTGTGAAGCAGAAAACTTGCCAAGATTCTCTGTTCTGTATTTTAACTCTATGCTAGCCAGTAATTTTCTAGTAATGGTTGTTTTCTAATATAGCCTTCAATTCATAGTATGGCACTGAATAATTTGAACACTACTGGCTTGTCTATAGCCTTAGCACAATTATTATGGTAGCTGGTATCATTACCATAGGAGGAGAGTACAGTTTACTCTCTCATTGGTGACTCAACTCTCTTTATGCACAACATCAAAGGCTGTTTTATGTATAATCATTTCAAAAACCATAAACCTGTTATTAATTCTTTTAGTAACTCTTATGTCATCAGTAAACATACCTTGGCTATATTTTACCAAGATAATTTTGGCTGAATTGATGGGAGTAAATACTACAAAGGTACAATCTAACCTGTAGTGGGATCTACTCTGAAAATACTGTCAAATGTCAGCATTCTCTAGATACCTCATTATTTATCAGAACTTAATAATTAGGGATCTAAAGCCACCATATGAAATTGTCATGAAAGTGGTAACTAAACCCTACATCCTGTAACAAGATAATTAAAACCTAAATCTGAATATGAGAGAAAATAGAGTTTGAAGGGAAATGTGTAGAAAAGCTGCTAGGAAGTTATTGAAGGCAAATTCAACTTGCTCAACAATTCTTCTGCGGACGGTGATAGTTGCCATCAGAGTGGGACTGCAAAGACGTGGCACACCGTATACATGTTAGCAGGGCACTTTGTCAGTTGAATGCATTTAGTGTATATTGAACCTTTAGTCTGAGGGTCCATTTCTACCTGCCTGCCTGGAGGTCGTGTTCTCAGTGCTGCTTGGTCGTCACACAGGATGGAGGTGTGGCTGAGATTAGCTATGCTTCCAGCTAATGCTCCTCCTGCCTTCAGCAGCTGTGCTCTCAGTAGACCTTCTTTTCTAGACTCCCAGGCTTCGTTGGAGCTGTTGTTTTGCTCTTGGATCTATTCTTCCTTCAAATCCTATGAAAAAGCTACTTGACAGGAAGTTGTGAGCTCTTGCTGCTTTTGATCCCCGAGCAGTAAAGGTGACTCTACTATGATTAATGAGCTTGGCTAGACTTTGCCCCCGGATCTAGGCGATGATGTGGGCTTCCTAGAACATTTAGAGGAGGAGCAAGAAGAGATCCAGCATGCTGTGATGGCAGATGGCCTCCTGGAAAGGTCTGGGCCTGGAAGGGGCACTCTATCCCAGCAGGATGCCCTGTCAGGGTGTGACAGAAACATGCTGAATGGGACATCTGCCCACCCACTCACCAATAATAATTCCAGCCCTCTGCTAGCTGTATGTCCCCTCTGATTTAAGGATGTTCCTGCTAAATGTGGTAGCACCTAAATTAATGGGGAAAACGGCTTAAATAGGATACAGAAAGGAGCTTAGCCAAGAGGGAGAACCAGTCAAGAGGGAGATGGCCTGAACTGCAACCAGCCACAGCTCTCTAGCTCAGAAGGGCTGTCATCAGCACCCAAACCACACTGAGCTTAGAGGGTGACCGTGACCTTCTTGGTAAACTGTGTAGTGTTTATTGTACTGTATGGATTCAGTTCTTCTCAGTAAGTTTTTCTTTCTTTTAAGAAACATCCCGTCTTGGAGAGGAGAGGTCTCTGAACTGAGTGGGCACTTGATGCTTGTGTCGGCTGTGCCTGGACAGTAGCAGCTTGTCCGGGCTAAAGGGCTTGAGCAGGGGCTGGATCTAGCCTGCTTAGCTTCCTGAGCTACACCTGGCTCAGGACTGGGTCAGCTGCGAGAAGGAGCATCTTTGTGGAATTGGTCTGCCTTCTTCTAGTTTGCAGAAAGGCCTCTTAAGGTGCTAGTGGTATGTGACCACCATCCCAGAGGGTCCAGGAGCCATGTGCAGTGCATCCTGGTACCAACAAGGTAGCTCATGGGCATACCTGAATGGAGCCCATTCCTGTTTAGGTTGCTGCTTACCACTCTTGTACCTAAAGAGAAACAAAACGTGATCTTCAAGAATTGGGTGAATGACTGCACTGGTTTACTCCGTTCTTGATGAGACCTGAGACTCTCTCCAGCATGGGCTTAGGGAATGAACCCTTTACCCAGAGACATCTCAGAAGACCTGAATTTTTGCCCTGACTCCATCTCCAGCAGCAGTTTTATGTAGGGTGAGCCTTTTAACCCAAACTTTGGATCCTTCATTTCCTTACCTGTAAAATGGGGATGAAAAATTTCATGTCAAGGGATTGTCTTGAGGATTAAACAAAAGAACTCTCTGGTGAACATTTTTGTGAGCTGTAATATCCTGAACAAATGCTAATGTTAGAAGTGATTATTACTTCCTCTGCACGCTTAGCCTCTGATTCACCTCGGGATGGGAAACCAGATGTTCTTGTTTTCTTTGTGCAGCGGCTACTTCAAAGTCTTGCGAAGTCTACTTAATAATGCTAGTGTGAAGTGAGCCCCAGCATTCTGAAAGCAAGGCTGTATCATGCTCTCTGTTGCTGTTTTGCTGTAGGAGATTTCTTTAGAGATAAATAGCATCAGTCATGGGAACTTCAGAGAGAATATCTATGTGCAATAAATAAAAGAAGTTTTACTTTGTGAAGTTTAATATAATTATCTTTGTGAAATTTATGAATAAGACTAAACATTTGGGCGAGACTGAGACAAATGGCAATCTCCTGGGTTGTCCCACCCACCTCAGTCTCCCAAAGTGTTGGGATTACAGGCGTGAGCCACCGCGCCCAGCTTTTCATTCACTTTCATTTGTAGTGTATCATTCTTATTTAGTATATCAATTTAGTAGTTACCAAATAAATTAGTTATAATGCCATCTTCGGCACTCTCAAACTCCTTTCAGACCAACCTCTCTTTTGAGTCTTTCTCTACACCCTCATAACCCTCTCAATTTTTAATTAAAATATTCCATAGGTAGGTCTACAACTTGTGTGATGGGCAGGTGAAGTATAGATAGCTATTAAGCTTAAGAAATTCCCCAACCCCAAAATACCTCCTGAGTATTCCATTGCTAATGATCGAAATTCTGTTATTAGCAATTTATTCCTTTAGATTAAGAAAACTTTCTCCCTATTAAAATTCAAGTCATCCCTGGAGGAGTAACTTTTAAAAGTGTTATACTTTCATGTGAAGGGCTCTATTCAGGGGACAAGGAACTTTTTCTATTAAGAATCAGATAGTAAATATTTTAGGCATATGGTCCATAAAGTTTCTGTTGTGACTGCTCAGCTCTGTCTTTGTAGGATGAAAGGCAGTCATAGATGGAACACAAACAAATAAGCATGGCTGTGTTTCTATAACATTTTATTTACAACAGCAGGAGGTGGGCTGCTTTTGGCCCCTTGACTCAACTGAATCCTCTCAAAGTTGGCAACCAGCTGAGAGCCAGAGAAGGAGGAGAGAAGGAACCCTGTATCTGGTGTCCCAGAAGGGGAGGTGACCAGTAGGGTGTAAAGATGTGGAGCAAATAGCCACGGTGGACCCTCAAAGCCAAGTTTCCTAAGAGCTAGTCCTGTTTAGCCCTTTAGGCAATTTTTTCTGAGTGGAGATTATTTGACTCAATATGTTTATTACATATATTTCTACAGTTTTTTATTTCATGGTGGTGAGGTTACACATTTTTTTCATTCATTTTCATTTGATTTAGTGTATCATTCTTATTTAGTATATCAATTTAGTAGTTACAGGATAAGGCAGCTGCCATTCTACCATCTAGCATCTTACAGGATTACTCATGTCATAGAAGTCACTCACCATTAAAAGGGAAATACTTTTGAATACAAATAAATTTCAGGCTGTATTACGCTCTCCTTCTCTGTTTGTTTGAACACGGTTTGACTCTTGAATTACATTGTGGATGGTCTGTGAAGTGAGTGGTCTGATTTCCTAGAAGCAGTGCATAAAAGAAGCTTTTTCTTTTTTGTCAAGACAGCATTTTTTTTCGGGATCAATGGTGGCTGATGCATGGTGCTTATTCTTAGTGGTGACATGTTCTTGAAGTAAAAAGAGAATTATTTGTAAGCCTTTTAAAGGCCCATTCAGGTGTCAGGCACACGCTGCAGAGCTGGGCTGTGGACCCGGCCCACGGAGGGAGTAAACATGCATGGTGTTTCAGGAGTGGGGTGGATTTCAGCTAAGACCTTACTTTCTCTGGCCCAGACCCTGCTGTGGCAGTCAGTGCAACATGGAAGACAATAAATTTAGAATTAGGAATGAAGCCTGCAGCTGTGGGCCAGGCAAGCTGGAATCATAACCACAGCCTCTGAGCAAATGAAAACTGACCGCTAGGGTGGGAGAGGAAGGGCAGTGGGCTTGGTGAATTGGTGCCTTCCTTTTTCTCTGAGACACGCTGGCATCTTTCCTGCTTTGGGAATAGGCTCAATGCCTTGGAGACAGTCTAATTACTTTTTATACATTCATAAAGAATTTTATTTTTGGTAAAGACACTCAAACTAGAATATACTTGATTGGTTTACACTGAAAAAGTAATTTGGGACTCATCACCCAAATTGCATTAAAAATGCTGAAATGCATTCCAGTTATTATCTAGTCTAGCCTACTTCTTACTGTATCAGAGAGATGGAATACCATCCAAATTACTAGGCCTGCATATGTTTATGTTCCTAAATATGAACTAGTAAGAGAAAAACTCTCCTTGTTAAAGGGAATGTTAACATTCGCTAGGAGGTTTGTACGCGGACTCCTCCCCTCCTTCTGCAGAGTATTGTCAAAGATCTGAATACAGAAAGGACATAATACCCTCATCATCTGTGCTATGCATAGCCAGCCCTGGAGCAAGGGGCAGTATTGCATCTGCATCAGTAAGAGGGCGCACACACACACACCCCCTCAAGTCGATCCTTGCTATTCATGGTAGCAATGTTCTATAAAGCTGTCACAGACATTGAATTAGCAATTGCGGAGCCATTGCTACTAGGCGATATACAGGGTTAGGTTCCTATGAACCTCTGGTCACAACATGTTCATCAATTGATCAAGATATTATCTTGTTTTATGTGTGTTTCTGTTTAAAGACAACTTATTTAATATAAATTGTTGATGCATTGACATTGAACTCATGGCCAAAACGTTACAACTCATGCCTGAATGAAGCTTATCTAACACACGCATTTTCCCTGTGAGGCACATCACCATCTTCTGGTGCTTAGAAACACCAGACAACACCTCAGCACTACACTCAAAGGGTCATTTTAAACAATGAAATCATCAACAAAAAGCACAAGAATATGAAAATTGTGGCACTAAATGAACTGTGAAAAGGACAGTTGTTTACAGTATGAGAGCTAAAACAAGAAAATACTGCCTTATTTGACTTCAGCTGAAAAATGTGTGCATTGGGTGACTTAAATTTTTCACTGCTCTGAGCATGTCTGTGAAGGATTGCAGAAGCACTGCAAGTATTGGTTTTGGAGTTACAAATGAATTTTAGCAAGTAGGCAAATTTCCAAATACAGAATCCATCAGTAATGAGGATCAACTCTATATTACAAAAGTTTTTTAAGGAATTGGCTTGGGTGATTGTGGGGAATGACAAGTCTGAAATCTATAGGGCAGGCAGGCTGGTCTCCTGCAGGAGCTGAAGCTGCAATTGACAGGTGGAAGTTCTTCTCCTTGGGGAAACCTCAGTTTTTCTCTTAAAACTTTCAAATGATTAGATAAGGCCCACAGAGATGATCAAAAATAATTCCTTTACTCAAAGTCAGCTGATTGTGGATGTTAATCACATCTACAAAATGCCTTCACAGCAACACCCAGGCTAGTATTTATTGAACAACTGGGTGCTATAGTCATGCTCAGTTGACACATAAAACTGACCATCACAGTACCCAATTTAGAACTCCTGGAAAGTGGCCCTGAAAGAAATCTTCCCTCTATATTTTCCTAGAAGAGGCTGTGAGAGAGCAGTAGCTCCTCAACCCTGTCTGCTGGTGTGGATCACAGTGTTTGTTCTGCATACTCTGAAGCTCTCTCTGTAGAGGGACCTTACTCAAAGTACTGACCATAGTGGGGGTGATGAGAGATCCTTTTTTTCAAAGCATTAAAAAGGGATAGAGATTTAAGCCTCTTCCCTGGACTCACCAAATATGACCTTGCTTTTTTTTTTTCTAGTAAATGTTTTTCTTATGCCCATTGATTTAGACTGTTTTTGCTGTGAGCCTCTCCCAGCAGCCAGTTGCTCAGTTTCTGCCCTGGAATTAACGAGAGGACTTTGACTGCTCCCCACCCACAGCTGATGTGTCTTCTCAGCAGTGTCATTGGGCAGTAGTGGTGTTACTGCCCAGGCTCTAGAGTACCAGGCTTCCTATTCCTCTTGGGACCATGATGTTTAGGAGAAAAAGAAGGAGACACCTTACCCTCCACTCTAGCCCTTGATATTCAAAGTGTGGTGCATGAGCTGCATGATCTAAGAACGTATTAGAAATGTAGAACCCCAGACCAACTGAATTAGAGTCTGCATTTTCTGTGAGACTCATATTCACAGGAAAGTTTGAAAAACATACTCTTGGTAGCTATCTGAAGATTTCCAGTCCTTCAGCTCTCATTGTTTAGGTCCTGAGACCTGACCCATCTTTCCTCCTATTTTTAATTGGATATTCCAGAATAACCCCGCTCCCCCAGCACGCGTGGATGAACACTTCATCCCACTTCCTGCAACTGGCAGCCCTTGAATATCCCTACCTACCAGACTGGCCTGCATTTTTCCTTCCCTTGTTTGGGTATGGCATCCTATGCCCAGGCCCTCCCCAGGAACACTTCTCCTGCCCCATCCCACTCTGTGTTCCTGCCAGCCCTCTAATCCCTAGAACTCCTTTTGGAGTCTACATGCCAGAATATGTAGGGAAGAGTGCCTGGAATTTCCACCTAGAACTGACTTCGATGAATTCAAACACTGCTGAACACAGTTCAGAGAGGAAGTCGGATTAGCTGAGAGCTTCAAGGAACAAGGGGTCAGTTTCTGGGTATCCCACTTCTGAAGTCACCTGAGGCAAACACAAGACTCCATTGAAGCTTCTACTGCCTCAATTCTAAATTGATGGGAAAGCTACCTTTGAACTTTGCTATGAAACTCGTTAAACCAGTTTGGAATCTTAAAGGTGCTCCATACATTTGCTTTTGAGGCCAGTTTAACAAAGAATCCATGGCCAGCAAAGAGTTATGCTGCTGACTTTACTAGAATTCTAATGGTCCCTTTTGTTTTTATTAAACATGGAATCCATTAACCTGTCATTATGGGATATCCCCATGCTATGGAGTCACATGGTTAATTGAGTGGCATACCTTTAATAGTATAGCCTGTAATTGTAAAAGCTATTTTCAAAACCCCACATTTGATCACTTCCAAAGAAGGAGGAATTCTCACCATGAAAACCAGCTTTTGGCTTGGACAGCAATTACTCATATTTCCTTTTCCTGGCATTAGGACTATAGGAGTAGACAATGGATTAGTTCCAAAAATAATCTCAAGGTTTTCCCACTTAACAGTATGTCAATTTCCAGGCTTGTCTCCCATGTCTCCAGAAGTGGAAAAACATATACATAGTCACAAACTGAACAATCAACTCCAGCCTGCAATTTGCTGAGGGTCATTTTCTTGACTGGCCTGAATTACCACATGGTTAATTTGATTGTCATTGCATCCAGCTGGACTAAGTGCATGTCGATAGATGTACAAAGTTACTTGAGCAAAGTAAATTAATTATACAAGTGAATTAACTTAAACATGCTTGGAACACCCTGAGCTAGGGATGCCATTGTTGTCCTTGTAAGTGGGGTTCATGTTCAGTTCACAACCCATACATAGCAGCCTGGGAACACTCCTTCCCTGACTCTGTGTGTGGTTGATGCCTTGCCATCCATCTGTTTCAGCCTAAATATTACCTCCTCAAAAAGGCCTCCTTGACCATTTCATCCTCACTCCCCAGTCAGTAGGTTTTTATTTTTTTTTTGGTACTTATTGTCTGAAATGATCTTGTTTAGTCTCTGCCTCTCTACACCAAACTGGAAGTTTCTGGAGCGGAGGGATGCTGGCTGTCTTGTTAAGGACTTGTTTGACATACAGTAAGTAGTTAGTATTTGTGGAATGGGCAAATTGGATAGTATGTGCATTTGAAAACCCCCAAAAAATGGCAAATTATATTAGAAATATTTTATCCTATCACCAAAATGCTAAGGTAAACTTTCTTCTGGAAATTTTTGCTTTGTATGCTTTTTTCTGTTTCGTGTTTTACTTTGTCTTATCTTGTCTTCTCCTCCCACCCCATGATCTTAATTAAGGTACAAATAATGTCCTTAAACATGCTTAAAATAACAGAACCAACTGGTTTTTGAGTACCTACCGAATATCATGATGAAAACCATGGACCTTACATCAATGATAAGCTAAGACATAAATATGAAACATTGACAATTTTAAATTATTCAGGCTATCTCTGTGTTCTTCAGGGTTGAGAGGCAAGAGGACTGTCTTTCTTGACTTTCCATTCTTTGCTCAACATGCTCAAAATAAAAAAGACATACCTTTAAAACATATCTTTTTTAGTACAATAAAAATGTTAACACCAATTTACAGAAAAAAGTGCTGTCACAAGGAAATACATGATTAGTTACCAAATTAATTGTACAGCTGATTCTTGAACTACATGGGTTTGCACTCCAAGGTCCACTTACATGCAGATTTTCTTCTGCCTCTTACACCCCTGAGACATCAAGACCAATCCATCCTCTTCCTCCTCCTCGGGCTACTCAACATGAAGACAGTGAAAATAAAGACTTTTATGAGGATACACTTTCATGTAATAAATAGTAAATATATCTTCTGTTCCTTATGATTTTCTTATTAACATTTTCTTTTCTATAGCTTACTTTATTGTAAGAATACAGTGGATAATACATATATAAATTATGTATTAATTGACTGTGTATGTTATTGATAAGGCTTCCAGTTAACAGTAGACTATAAGTAGTTATGTTCTGGGGGAGTCCAAACTTGTATGTAGATTTTTTGACAGCAAGGGAGTTTGGCATCCCTAACCCTCATGTTATTTAAGGGTCAACTGTACAACCATGCCTGCTACAGAGGCTTGTGAGTTTATTTTGCCTGAGATAGAGATCTAATGAAGGTTGGCACCGAATCTCAGGGTCTGAAAGGGTATATAGTGGAATTGGCCATTTGAACCTAAACCGTTTCCACCAATGGGATTAGAATATTTCTGAGCACCTCTGACAAGCCAGCTGGGCAAATAGCTATCAGATGTCCATTTGCATAAGTCAATTGTCAAGAGATCCTCTATGGGACAGGGCCAGGAGAGTGGGAAGGAGAGTATGGGGCCTGTTGAGGCCCCTGCCAGTCAAGAGCCTCTGATCTGAGCCTATGGAAGATGATAGATGCCAAAGGAGCGGCTTTCAGGAAGGATCTGAGTTACAGGACTGAGTAGTGTTTCTTGGAGTGCCTAGCACCTGTGCCTTGAGGACTCCAGGGGCCACAATGCTGACACCTTATGGGGTACAGCCTTGGGTCATCAGGAAAGAGGCCATTATGATATTCATGGAAGGCTTGAGCAGGAGTGGCTCAAGTGCATAACATGGGGAGGAAGGTAAGTGGCTGGAACAGGAGAGGAAGAACATGGCAGGAGACACATTGTGGGGTGTTGAGAGGACACATCAAACATCCCCCAGGGTGAAATTTCTGGGTATGACTTTGAGGGGCCCAGAGGTTCTGCATCACTCAGGTGGGCCAGATGGACTGTAGGGAGCTGCTGTGATTCATAGGTCAATGGAGCTAGACAGACTCAGATTGTAGAATTGAGGTGAAGATATTTGAAGAGTTGGTCACATAACATGGTGGAAAGATCTGAGCAAAAGGTTGGCAGTGAGAACATGCATATGGTATTCCAGAGACAGGGTCTTGTTGAGGGTGATGGGACATCAAGCTGTAAAGATGGTCTGCAGCCAGAAGCATAAGGCCCTTGCTGTCATCTGAATGTTTGTGTCCTCCTAGGATTCATTTATTGAAATCCTAACTCCCAAGGCAATTGTATTAGGAAATGGGGACTTCAGGAAAGTGATTAGGTCACAAGGGTGGAGTCCTCATGAATAGGATTAGTGCCCTCATAAAAGAAACCCAAAGAAGCTCCTTTGCCCTTTCACGATGTGAGATTACAAATAGAAGATGAATCCTCATCAGACATAGAATTTACCTTCATGTTGGACTTCCCAGCCTCTAGAACTATGAAAGATAAATTCCCATTGTTTATAAGCTACCTAGTTTCTGAAATTTTGTTATAGCAGCCTGAACTGACTAAGACAGCCTTGAATGGCTAAGGTGAGGAGGTTGCCATTGGAGGCTGATCAGGAGAATGATACAAGGAAAGCAAGAGTCAGGGAATTTACTTGGACCAGGTGTGTAGCAGTAGTTTTAAAATTTGCTTTAGCAGTAGAAACATTTGGTCAAATGAAATCTAATGAAGACAGACACAGGTATGAAGTAGATCAGACCAGAGTGGCAGGAGGGAAGTAAAAGGCAGTGGGTACAGATGGGACCTGGGGTGCAGGGCGATGCCCCACTGGTTGCTTTGCAGTAATGGGATGGTCTGTAAGTTTAAACTCTTTTTTCTAACCTGTTTTATTCTAATTTTCTATAACTTTTTTTTTTAATTTTGTGATTTAAAAATCTAACGCTATTTTTAAAACAAACAATCCATTGCTTTGCTTTTAGAATCAGTTCATAGCCTGTCCTCAGAAAAACTTATCTTCTTACTCTGGACCTCACATTTCCTTCTAGCACATCTTGCATGCTCTTTAGTAATGTAGTTCATACACAGAGGTACCTACTGCCTCATGTTACCTCCCTAATCAGCCTGTAAACTGGCTAAGGTCAGCTTATCTTACTCCATGGCTCCTTCCTATTCATTAATAGGCATTCAATTAATGCCTGCTAGCTAAGGAAAGATCCCTTTGCTGAGCTTGGGGGAAACAGGGTTAGGAAACTTATAGGTAACCATTAAAACCCTGTTTGGAATGTGGCCTACACCTTGGGAACTTTTGCACATATCTTGGATGTTGACTTGTTTTAAAATCAATTACCAAATTCCCACTGCTATCCGAAATGACACAGCCACTGCTATCTATCTATTGGGTCCTAGCCCGAAAGACTGCACGCAAGAGACTGCCACTTAGGAGAATGTAGTCTTCTACTAATTAGATTAGGATGCAGAAAAAAGTGTGGGAGTCTGGATGCTAATATAGATTAGACTTGAGGAAATGCCAGGGTGATGGGTAACTTGCTCCACGTGTTACTTGCAGGCTTCAAACCTGCCAGATGTGTGTCTCATAGGCATTGCAAATCACATCATCACCTGCCCCTGCAAAGCTGTTTTGCTGTCTTACCCTCTCTCCTGCCCTGCTGTCACGTGTCTCTCACACTCTTTCTCTCTCACACACAAACACTTCTTAGTGTTGTGCTTTCCTTCATTAACTCTTTCAATAAGACTTTGACTTTCTAGATCTGTATGTTTCAGTGAAATCCTGGTCCCTTTTGGACATTGAACTTGCAGAGGTTTTTCCCTGTATCTCCAGTTCTGGGTTCTTCTGATAAATGCCTAAGGAGAAACAAATAAACAAACATGAACTAAGAGATAAACAGCAAAAACCACTCCCTGAGGCCTTCACATGGAACTCATGAGTAACAACAAAAGTCCCCAAACAACTAGAGATCAGCATGATGTATCGATGACTTATTCTTTTTAATATTAATGACAGTAAGAAGGAAGTTGTGGTGACAAGTCAGGGATTAAGACTGCTAACTCTTTATGAATATCTGATCTATTAGCACCACTGGGCTTAATGGCATTCATGTGTCTCAGTCACTGTCATCTCATTGCCCATATTGTACAATTAGAGATCAGTTTTGCAATGGCTGATAAAAACAAAGGCCCGGAACCAAGGAGTTCCAGCAGAGAGGAAGGAATGAAGCTTCCTGCTGGCTGAAGCTGCTCACCCAAAAGAAAAGGGAATTAGATAAAGTGAAGGGTATTTCTCGGAGATGGGCCCAAAGCTGCGTCTGATTCCTTGTGGCCTCAGGCTAGCTCCAGCTATTAGGACACCATGACCCAGAGTAACTAAAGGGAATTATTGGCATCCTCCCACGAGCTTCTACCAAGCCAGTGCCAGAAGCACTCATCTACTCCCTTATGGGAGATCACTGAGTTCATGAGCTCTGTGGTTTGTCTGATTCTCTACCTCTGGAAGCAGCCGAGGCTAACCCACCTGGTATTCTGTAGGACTGTCCAGGTGAGCTCCGGGGCTTCAGTAGCAACTGGACTTCTGGGTGTGCCTCAGAGCAATTCTGCACTCAGGGATCATCTCTGGAACCACCCTTGGCTCTCTCAGGGTTCTGGGAACCAGTGACCAGAGGCTGGCTGGCTGTGAGATGGCTCCTACCCCATGGTGGGCTCCATGTTGTAGTGACTTCATGTCTGCTGCTAAAAACCTAGGCCAGGCTTATTACCTTTCATCCGGACCAAAACTGAAATCAGTTTGCATCCCCTGGGCCAATTCTGACTAATTGATAGTGGCTGCTGGCGCCCTGTGTTGTGAAAGATTTTGAGTTCAGCAGCAAAGTGTGGTTGTCCATTAGTGACGATTGCCAGAGGTGCAGGTGGGTCACTGCAGCTTGCATTCTGTGTGTTTACTAATTCTGATCTGAACCATTACATCAGCCTGCGAAGTGGTGCACTTAACTCTATTTCCTTCCAGAAAGAAAGATTAATCTTCCAGAAACATTCTTTGATAACAGCCTTATCAAAAAAATTTCAACTCCACTCTTTAGCAGCTCAGACCTGTTCTACATCTGTAATCAATCTACCTCTCTCTCTCTAGCATATATATACACACATATGTAATTACATATACACATGCAATTATATATGATTATATATATATATGTATATGTATGCGTGTGTGTGTCTTCTGTGACTCTTGCCAGCAACCTCAACCTCTTTTCCCCTTCCTTCTGCTATGTCAGTTTAAACTTGCAAACTTTTCTCTGTGAATCAGTTTTCTCTGTAAATCATTTTCCCTATTTCTTCCTATGCAAGGACTCCTGAAGGGGGCTAAAGGAATACATACCCTTGTGATTTGGGTTCTAAACAGCCTGGGGCCTTTGACCTCAGCTGGATTCTTAGTGCAGGGACCTCTCACAGGCCCTTGGTCAGCATCCTTTCCTCCTGTCCTGTTTCTCTCTCATCCGAAACCGTCACTGCTGTGTTGCTGTCCCCTCTCCACCATGACCACCTTCCTCTTAGCAGACCACCAAGGCTCCTGTCTCAGTCATAGCCTATATTCTATCATAGAATTATAGAATTCTATGATAAATTCTATCATTTATTATAGAATGATGGTGTTCTGTAATAAAACACCATAGATTGGGTGGCTTAAGAAAACAGACATTTATTTCTCACAGTTCTGGAAGCTGGGAAGTCCAAAATCAAGAAGGTGCCAGCAGATTCGGTTCCTAGTGAGGACACATTCCTGCTTGCAGATGGCCTTGTTCTCACTGTGTCCTCATGTGGTAGAGCGAGAGTGGGCTCTGGTCTCTTCTTCTTATAAGGACACCAATCTTATTTGAGGGCTCCACCCTGATGACCAGATTACCTCCCAAAGGCTCCACCTTGCAATGTCTCACATTGTGGATTAATTAAGGCTTCAGCATAAGAATTTTGGTCGTCGGGTGGTGGTGCACAAACATTCAATCTATAGCAACTTGTATTTCACAAACTCCCTGAACTCTCACCTTCAGAACTGTAGGCTTTTCTGCAGCCATTTCACCTTCCAAGCCCTCTATTGTATTTTCAAAGGAAAAGCTGAATTCTCATCAGCCCAGAGCCTTCACTGGTGCTCTAGCTCCAGGCTCTCATGGACCTTTGCTGTCTCCATTATTCCTTTTCTCTTCTCTCCATTTCTGGACCCTCTCTTGCAGCATAGGAACATGGCCAGGAATCTTCCTTTAAAATAAAACGCTCTCATCCTGCCACCGTCCCTCTCCTTCACAGCTGAGCTCCTGCAGTCTATTACCTCATGACCCCATCCACTTACCTACCTTCTCTGTCCATTTTGCAGCAGACACTATCACTTTTCCTAGCTTTCTTAACACCAGGCCTTCTGGGTTCTCCTCTTGGTCCCTTGATTAGGCCTCCTCTACCTCTATCCTTTATTTAAAAAATTTTTTTTGAGATGGAGTCTTGCTCTGTTGCCCAGGCTGGAGTTCAATGGTGCAATCTTGACTCACTGCAGCCTCCATCTCTCTGGTTCAAGCGATCCTCCTGCTTCTGCCTCCTAAGTAGCTGGGACTACAAGCACATGGCTACACCACATCTGTTTTTTTTTTTTTGACACATAGTCTCGCTTTGTCGCCCAGGCTGGAGTGCAGTGGCACGATCTCAGCTCCCTGCAACTTCTACCTTCTGGGTTCAAGCGATTCTCCAGCCTCAGCCTCCCGAGTAGCTGGGACTACACCTGCATGACACCATCCAACCAATTTTTTGTATTTTTAGTGGAGATGGGGTTTCACTATGTTAGCCAGGATGGTCTCAATCTTTTGACCTTGAGATCCACCTGCTTCGGCCTCCCAAAATGCTGGGATTATAGGCGTGAGCCACCGCACCTGGCTGCCTGGCTAATTTTATGTATTTTTAGTAGAGATGGGGTTTCGCCATATTGGCCAGGCTGGTCTCAAACTCCTGTCCTCAGGTGATTCGCCCACCTTAGCCTCCCAAAGTGCTGGAATTACAGGCGTGAACCACCATGCTCAGCCAACTTCTATCCTTTAAATAATAGAGTGGCCTAGAGATTTGAAACTGGGTCCATTTCAATGCTAAAGGCTGATCTGTAAGCATCTTGGTATGCCCCAGTCCTTTACAAGCTGTTACCAGGTAGGCTCTGGAAGGTGAGCTGTTGTCACACATGGTGATGAGGAGGATAGAGAAACAGAATGATTACCGACAGAGGAAAAAGTATGAAGAACATTCACATTCCACAAATTTCTCATCTGCTCTACTGCTCCTGTGGCATCCTCTTTAGCCCTGTCTAAAGAATGTAAAAAATTTAAATTTCCTGTCTGTACTTTAATTGCTAATGTTGTCATGAAAATGGCACCCAAATACCTGCTTACAATGAGGGCAGCAGCCAAAACTCATCTGCCTGCCCAGTTTATGGTCCTGGAACATCCAAGGGACCACCAGGGCTTTGCTCCAAAGAGGGTCTGAGGAGAAGAAAGGGTTTTCTCCAAGTCCTGGACTCGGGTTAGAAATCCTCACACAAAGAGGAAGAAAAAAATAAAAAACTGCTCTCCAACTCCTTTATGAGATGGAGAAAGCACCCCGAGTGGGAGAGGTTGGGTTCAGGGTCCCAAAATGTGTTTGAGAATTGACCCTGGATCCTTCCCAGTTGGTTTGGTTGGGACTGGTCTTGGGTTTATTGGAAAAAGCTGTAGATCTGAAAGGGTCTGCAGGGGAGGCCTGCCTCAGCATGGGGCCAGAAAACTCAGACTCCGGGCAGGAACAGCCTGAGCAGCCTCTTGGGGACTCTGGTGAACGCTGCCATGCTGGAAAGCCAGGTAGTGCCTGAAATCAAATACCTCTTTGTAACCTGGGCTCTCGATTTCTTTCCCTGTGGCTGGTGAGGCCTAGGAAATAAGCTGCCCTTGGAAATCCAAGCCCAGAGGTAAACAACTGAGAAGCTCACTAACCAGTTGGAGAAGTTTCACTTCCTCTACAGAATGTGGGTTTTGGAATAATAATGCTCTGCTTTATAAATTGCAGTCCAGTTTCAAGAGCCCAGTGACTGTAACCATTCATTTCCATAGACAATTAGTCTCTCAAAGTCCTTCTCTAGCCAGGGAGACTGGTGTCTGGCCCACACCAGCTCTGGGGGTGATCATGGACAAGGCTGTGCCACTGTGAGGCGTGACCCAATATGTGAAAATATAATCAGACCCACCATTTGAGAAACCAGAGTGCTTATTTCCTAAAGTGCTTAGTCACTTTTAGCCGCTGATTGTCTCCTCTGTGATTGGGCCCAGTGTGAATCTAAGTGAATCATCTGTTGGGGCAGGGCACATGCTGAAGAGAACAGCAGGGCTTTTTACCAATCTCAGATCTATTGGTTACAAGAACTTGGCATCTGGTTGGTGCCCCTTGTACCTCATAATTTCCTTTCCCTCCCTCCCTCCCTCCTTCCTTCCCTCCCTTCCTCCCTTCCTCCCCTCCTCCCTTCCTACCTTCTTCCCTTTCTTCCTTCCACAAAAGCCTCAGGAAATAAGATTTCAACTGCTTTGATAAATCAGCAGTAGCGGCTCACCTTGCAGTTTTCATAGCATGAATACTGAGGAGTTTCCTTTTTCCACACTCAGTGTTACAGATTCTTCCAATATTTAGCCTGTGGGAAGAATCCTCACTTTCCGGCACTCCCAGCCTCCAGTGGAGTTATGGAGTACAAAAAGAAATGGAAAGACAGGTGTTTGGGAGAGCCTCTCATTGAAAATGAATCTAACCTAATTCCAGGTGCTTGGCTCCATTTGGAATGGGAATTTTCTTATTGTTTTTCCCTTTGTCTTTGAGATTGGTTTTCATTACTCATTGCTTCCCTAAGTGGATGAAAACTGAAAACACTTTAATTGGGGACAGTGACATTCCAACCATTAGGAATTTAATGTTTTCGAGAATTCAGCTTGCTGGCAAGAAAAACATATTTTGTTCAAATTTTTCCTATGTTGATCCCGGAGGGCAGGGAAAGCCATTTGTTTTCCAAATAAAAGATGTTCAAATATGGTCAAATAGTGAACTGTTACCCAGTTCTATTCTTTTACTTCCTATAGAATATGGGGACCCTTGTAGGTGTCACCATGAACCTGATGCCTATTATCACAAACATCACCCTATGGCACTCTCACTTTCCTCATTAACTCTTGTTGAGTGGTTTGAGATAGAAAAACTACTCATTCTTTTCAACAGTAGAGCCTCCAAAAAGAATGATTTGAAGGAGTTAGTTATGTCCGTTATTAACAGCACAGCCAGAATATATGTGATGCATTATTGTATATTTTTCATTAGTGAATCTAAAGATATCAAATAGGATTTAATTTGCCTGCTACAAAGTTAGGGAAACAAATTAAAATACTTTATTTGAAAGATCTAATTAGTTTGTTAGCTACTTGCCTCATCATGTGAACACAAGCAAATAGAATTGCCACTTATAGAAACTATATAGTTTTTGCCATGTTATTTTATATATTATTTTCAAAAAAATTATCTTTGCCAATAGATTTGCAGTTCCTTTTTCACTTTTTTATTGTTGTTTTTGGAACTTGGAATGTACAACTGAGAATTACAGTGTGCTTTAAATTGTACAGGTCATTTACCTTAAAAACTGGACACTCTCTCTGTCCACTTTAAAATTTGTTCACTATCTTCCTGGATCTAAGGATTCAGTCCCGATTGAATGTTTTATTGCAATCTCAGCTCTATATTATCGCATAGAATCTAGATTTCATGTCCCAAATTCCAGAATGGGACAGTGTAGGGGAAGAAAATGATTTATATCCACTGCCCTAAACGGTCAAAGGCAAACTCACAATATAATCAACCTGTGAATGTTTAAAATCTGCCTGGTTAAATTCTTTCCAGTTCCTGGAACATTCACTAATGCAAAATTAAAAAAAAAAATCTTTAAAAATTAGTTCAACTCAGTTTCTTGGAAAAGTAATAAAGCTACTAATCATCTGATCAGAACTTCTATTTCCTGAAGTACTCATGGAATACTTATGACTTATTCATTCCTAACATATTTGCTTGTCTTCTAGACATAAGAATATAAGACCAGTCTTATCTGTACATTTCACTAATCAGGCAAGCAGGGTAGGGGACACTGGGTGAAATCTGAAACCAGAATTGCCTGATTCTTGTCACCTGGTTACATAATGTTCTTGTAACCTAAATAGACTTAATGTTGCCCCTTAGAACTTAAGGCATTCAAGGCAAAGTGGACCTTGAAGAAAACCAAGTGTGATTGTAAATAAATTCTAGTAACTATTGCATTTTCTCTTATTAGCTACTTTTTCAATCCCCATTTTTGCTTCTAGGGCTTGTTAGATTAAAGTATAATGGTCCCTCAGTGTCCATAGGCAGTCGGTTCCAGGATACCCCTTGGATACCAAAGTCCCAAGATGCTGAAATCTCTTATATATAATGGGATAGTATTTGCATGTAACCGACACACATCCTCTCATATATTTTAAATGATCTCTAGATTACATATCATACCTAATTCAGTGCCTACACATCACTTCATTCATGTGGGTTCAATGTAGTACTTGGTACATGGCAAATTTAAGTTTTGCTTTTTGGAGCTTTGTAGAATTTCCTGTTTCCCAAATATTTTCTATCTTTGGTTGACTGAATCCATGGATGAGGAATCCATGAGTATGGAGGGTCCCAGCTCCTACTTGATCTACTCCTTAACCTCTTAACTATATTGACTGCTATACAAAGAATACTCCACTTTGCATAGAAGAGATGTGAGGATGTGAGTTGCACTTGTGCAGCTGTGGTTCCAAAGTTGCAACTAGAAGAAGTTGTCCACCACTTGTGAAGGGCACAGTCTGTGCAGCTGGCCATCTGAGCTGTTTGGGAGCATGGTGAGGACATGGCAACTGCCTGGCTGGCCTCCTAGGAATGCCAAGGCTGTGGCCACTATAAGCAGATGGGCTAAGCTGCTGCCTAGCTTTCCCATGACCCCCTGCCACCACGGAGGGAAGGTACTATGAGATCACACAAAACATAGAATAAGCCTGGGATTCAGCAAAGCAAATACCAATCTCTCTTTCTTTCTCTCTCTCTCTCTATATATGTATATATATATGTGTGTGTGTATTCTCTGGAGAGCCCTAATACAGTGTGAGAGTGGGCGTTGAACAAATGGGGTGAGATAACACAGTATTTCTGGATGTTTACTGATGTCCTAGTTTCCTGTTATTTCTTCCGTTTGCCTGTCTCAAAGGCCAAGCTGCTTGGCACTCAGTGCCGATTGCTTTAAGGTGAATGTAACAGAAGAAGTGAATCTTCCTAGCTCTGGTCCTTAAAAGGCTAAAAGCCTTCCGGGAACTGTAGAGGACTCCAGTCACAGATAAAATATTTGGGGGATGTGGGGATTGAGGAGAGTAGGGTCTCCCCTGGACTAGAAAAGATCCCCCAGGCCTATGGAAGGAGAGGTGGGGGGGACAGGAGGAGATCAGAGACATTGTGTGTCCTGAGGTCCAGTGGGGAGTGGGGTTGGGAGACAGCTGTGCAGTGGGTCCAAACGAACTGTTCTTACATAGTCAGGCAGAGTCTTGGATCCCAAGTGAGACATGAAAGCCGTAAGGAGACCGCCCATCGTTTGTGAAGGGGCACAGACACGAGGAACTCATCTGAGCAGTGATATATGTGCCTCAATGACCGACAATTAGGAGAGCAAAAGATGTCTCAGTGGACACCCTTGTGGATAGGTGACTCAAGACCGACAGGTGACTCAAGTCCGACGGGTACAACTTAACTGTTGAGGAAGTTAGGCAATGACAGAGAAGGAAGGAAACTCCAAGCTGGCTAACATATGTTTCTACCACTCCATAGAATGGGAACTCAATGCTTTAGAGAAAAATATAGTCTTGGTCACCTGAATTGTGACAAGTAGCCTGCAAGAGAGGGAAGGCTTTGAGGAACTGAAAGATGCCTGCAAGAGTAGAATCCAGTGACTGAGGGGGAGGCAGCCAGGTGAGACTGGAAGGACAGGTAGGGGCCAGACCACACAGGACTGTGTAGTGCAGGCCAGGGGATTTGTATTTAAGTGACATGAGAAGCTGTTTCAGAATTTTCAAGCAGTTCCTATTCTTTAAAGATCACATTAATTATTGCCTGGGGTTGGGAGGTGGCCTGGGCAAAGGTTAGGAGTGCAGTTGAGAGGATACGCAGTCTTCCAGTTGGAGCACATGGTGGCTGAAGCCAGGCTGGGGGCAGTGGAGCAAGTGGATGGGTTCTCGATATATTTTAGTGGTAGAAGGAGAAGGTCTTGTCATTGGGTTGGATGTGGGGAGTGAGGGAAAGGAGGAATTGGTTAGCAGCCTCAGGTTTCTATTTGAGCAACTGGTAGGAAAATGAAGCCATTTACACAACAGGGAAGTCTGGGGAGAAAACAAGTGCCTGTGAGGAAATCCAAACTTTTTGAGATGCCTGAGTGATGTGGGAATGGAAATGTTTGGAAGGTAGTAAGGGTTGGTAGATAAGTCATCGACTGCCTAGGGAAGAGGTTTGGGTTGAAGGTAGGAATATGGGTGTCATCTTCCTGAGCCTTTGCCCCTTCTTGCTTTGTCTTGTTTGCTTTTGCTGTTACTTCTGCTCTTACCCTGCACCTGTGCAACTTCCATTCCTTCAGGTCTCAGCTCCAATGTGGTTTCCTTAGGGAGGCCTCCATACCCCCACCCTGGTGTGAATTTGGATGAGTTAGGCTCTCCACCAGTCATTCTGTTTAAATTTTTCCTTCCAAGCACTTATCATGGTTTGAGATGAAAGATTTATGTTTGCCTATTTTTTAGTGATGAATCCCAGTCCACACTGAAATGTGTTAGAAAAAAATGACTTCATTTTTCTGTAATGAAATCATTTAGGCCCTAAATTTGAGGAAGAAGGCAGGAAGAAGAGAAAAGAAAGCCCAGAGCTAAGTGCAGATAAATTGCAGCATTTGTGGATCGGATAGTAAAAGAATCACTGCCATAAGCAGCCAAGAAGAAGCTAGAAAGGAAACAGGGTGTCTGGGATGCCATGGGAGAGGGAGATAGGAGCGTTTCAGCACTAAGCACGTGTCGCTGTGTCTGATTCTGTTGAGGAGTCAAGCATGTAAGGACTGGCGTGTCTGCTGGATTTGCAACATGGGGACACGGGTCCTTGGTTCCAACAGTTTGTGCGGAGCAGTGTAAGTAGAAGTCAAGTTGCGGCGAGTAAAGGAATTAATGGAAGGTAGGAATAAGAGAGAATATGTGAAGACAACTGTTTCAAGAAGTTTTACTGTTGGGAGAGAGAAACTAGGGCAGTAGCTAGGAGGGTATATGAGGTTAAAGGAGGATATCTCAGAGAGGCGTCATCCTGACATATATCTTTGTGTAGATGGGAACAATGGATTGAAGGGGTGGGATGGGGAGAAATAACAACAGAAGGAATCAGAGGTGAACACAGAAAGAAGAGGAAGGGAGAGAGCAGGTGTAGGGGGTGTTGACATGCAAAATGGAGCAAGGAAGTCTTTGAAGCCCACCCAAGAGCAGCCCCCAGCCATGCCCAGATTAAGACAAGCCAGGGGGATCCTTTGCAGCCCAAAGGGGCCAGGGGGCAGAGAGGAAATGCCAGCTGCAGCTCTAGGAGGGGGAAGCCATGGCTCTGGCTCAGTGGTAGTCAGTGGGTCAGCTGCCAGTCCCTGGCCCCCGGCCAGGCACATATTGGAAGCAGAGTGGCAAGTCTTCTGGTAGCATTGTTGTAGAGGAAGGACCATGTGAGTGAGTGCCGAGCAGCAGGAGGGCAGCCAGGGCCAACTTCAGAGCTGAGCAAATGCAATGGGAGCCTGGAGGAAGGGTTGGCAGGGCCACCTCCACTTCCCCTGTTTATCTCTACTACATCATCTGTGACCAAAGGGGCGGGGGTGCAATTTAACTCATTCTTTTACTACCTCTCAGGCCTGCCGCTCTGAGTGACTACCTCTATTGCCATCTGGAGGAATCCACCTCCCTCAGTGGCCCTTGTACAGGAGCAGATGGGCACAGTTGCTGGCTGCCCGGGAAGGAGAGCCAGGGAGACCTGGGAGCCAAGGAGCATCTGGCTTCACACTGACCTCACCCTCATAGTAGACAGCCCAAGCAAGGGAGCCAGGGACAGCCCTGGCTGTCCTGTGGGAGGTCTGAGCTGGCTGAGCAATAGCGACACACACAGGAGCAGCCCTGGGTTTCTGGCAGTGCAGAAGCCCTGGAAAGGGTGTCTTATTCATTCTCCTGTGGATGCACATACGCAATTATTCAGTGTCCTTAGCTGAGTGGGGAATTGGTAGATTTGAACCTTTCATTATTGATACTTTTTTTCACCTCTGAGGCCTCTTTTCTTCCCTCCTATCACTTCTCCCCTCCCTCAGATCAGTGCTGTTCAAACTGACCTGTGCAAGAGAATCATGGGGGATTGCATTAAAATGCAAACTCTGAGTCAGGAGGTCTGGGGTGGTGCCTGAGAGTCAGCATTTCTAAAAAGCTCCATTTCTAATAGCTGCTGCTGATGCTGCTGTTGCTGTGACCACGCTCTGAATAGCAAGGCTTTAGAGGACCCGATGGGTGTTAAGACCTCTCTTCTCTGAAAAAATATATACAAAGGAATACATACAAATCCTTTGTTCTGTGCAGGAGTCACATATCCACAGGAGGCAACCCCAGGATAGAAACCCCTGCCCTGTATGTTTATTGTCAAATTGTTGCCCTGCCCTTAACGCCACCCCAGGTGTTCTCAGACTTTAGAAGATATCAGAATTGCCTGAAACACTTGTCAAAAATACAGATACCCTGCCCTCCATCTAACTCCTAGAGGATCTGATCCAATAGGTCTGGAGAAAGGTCCAGGAATATACATTTTTTTAATGGAGTTTTACTCTGTCGCCCAGGCTGGAGTGCATTGGCATGATCTAGGCTCACTGCACCCTCTGCCTCCCGGGTTCAAGCAGGAATAAACTTTTTATCAAGTTGCCCTGGTGATTCTGATGTAGGTGTACTTATTGAACACACCTGAGAAACACTAACTTAGGGTTTATGGTTTCTCAGGAATGTATGTACTGAAATCTGAAGACGTTCAGGCCTACTGAGCATCACTTCAAATAATCCTAGTGTGTGATTGCTTTGACCACGTATTTGATTGATTCCACCTTTCAGCATACAAGCTGTAGCTCCCCAGGGAGGTGACAGTTATTTTTCCATCATTGCAAGTGGGTCTTCCTGGAGACTAAGGACGCCTCCCTTCGAGCGGCTCTGTGCTCTTCTTCATGGAAAGTGCTTGGGTGTTTCAGGTATCTCCAAATGGAACATCCGTGAGATGAGCAAACCTTTCTCTTGCTAACGTGGCAGGCAATTTTAAAGTAATTTCAACTTTTAGATTCACAGGGTAAATGTGCAGGTTTGTTACCTGGGTGTATTGCATGAGGCTGAGGTTTGGGGTACCATTAATCTTGTCATCCAGGTACTGAACATAGTACCCAATAGTTAGATTTTTGTCCCATGTCCCCCTGCTTCCTACTCTAGTAGTTTCCAGTGGCTGCCATCTTTATGTTTATGAGTATCCAATGTTTAGCTCCCTCTTATAAGTGAGAACATTTGGCATTTGCTTTTCTGTTCCTGCATTCATTTAATTAGGATAATGGGCTCTGGGACAGGAAGGAATCTTATTCCACTCTCTTGGGTATGTGAGAAATGTTGCATTAATTTGCTTTATTTACATTGATTGTAAGACCCCAACCCACTGGGTTGGTGTGAAATTTGAGTCATTATTGGGGAAGTCTTACTACCTCCAGGGTGGTGTGAGGGCCCCATGTATCTTGTGCAGAACAAAGACCCACAGGTCTTTAACTCCCTCTGGTCTGTCCTCAAAAACCCGTTATCCAGTCTCACAGGACCCCTTCAATGCAGTGACTTTAATTAGAGTGGCTGCCGTGTACCTGGATCTTTGTGGAGGATGGGAGCGCTATGCTTGGGATGCAGCCTCCTATCGAGTTCCCAGACTCCAAGGGGACCCATTCAGCCATTCCCCTCTGGAAACCTTGCTACTTTCTCAGGCCTCTGCAAGAGAGCAGACCAGGAGTCAACCTGACCCTTAGGACCTGTGAGCCCATCACCTTCCCAGTCTTAGGAAACCTCCCTCATTTTGTCTTGCTGCTTCTGCTTTCTTTTCCTCCCCATGTAGCATAAACCTGTCAAGAGAAGCTCAGCCTTTTGAAAAGCAAAAGCCAGACAGAGAGGTTGTCTGTAACATAAACCATGTTTGAAGGTTAAAGGGTATGATTCTTGTGTAAATATAAAATGAACATATGTCAAAGATTGTATTTAACTCCCATGAATGAGGGAAACAGTAAGATGTTAAAACTGGTTCAAAGGATATATGAGAATCTAGTATATATATGCAACTTAGTAAATTGTTGGGTTAACACAAAACTGGTTAATGTCCAACAGGGTCATAAACCACAGCTTTTGGGTTTCTCTGTTGCACTGAACAGAAATTATCTGCATCTCTACTGAACAAAAATCTCTAAGTTAACCTCACCTTTATAGAGTTGTAAAATAGTGTTAGCAAGTAGAAAGTCACCCCAGAACTGTCCTAAAATAACACCTAGTACATATTCTCTTTTGCCCATTTCCAAGCTTTGAGTAATATTTCTGGCAGAAGGAACCTCAAAGGGCCCAGCTACCTTCTTGGAACGGAGGGGAAAAAATATAGCAAGAGCAAACATCAAAATAATATCTCAATTATCGCCTCAAAGAAACATATGACTCCCCATTATTGTGACCCCATTATTATGCTAACAAAGTATCAGTCTTTACTCTGCCTCACCGAAGGACCTCTTCCTGCTAAGGGAAGGCAATGATAAAGACACAAAACTTCTTCCTGTCCCATATAAGACGCTCAAGTGGAGCCTCTAGCACGAAGCACAGTGGCAGATGCTTCTGAACAACACCTGAAAATGCAAAAAAGCAGGGCAGAGGTAAAGCCCAGCCTTCACCTCAGTGTGAGATGTTAGACCCTCATTTTGTTGCCAAAATCTACACCCTTATGACAGCTTAGCCATCTGTCCCATGCCTGGCTAAGTCACAAGCTGGGGAAAAAAGCGTTGGATGCACTGAGGGCAAATCATGTTGGCGGCTGCACATTATTACATACAGAGGGAGCCAGAGAAATGCACTCATGGGGAGAATTCTTCCTTAAGTCAACCGTGGTGGCCTCCCCTGCTTCCCCAGGTCATGCTCTGCGCGTTTAATCCACCAAGAGAAGACCCACTTCCTATGAGCAGACAGTGTTTGCTTCCTTAGTTCTTGGGTTGCTCCATTCCCCAGTTCCCTGCTCTCTCTGCCAATTCTTCTCTGTTTCATATGAAAAACATCTGGAAGTCAGGCCTTGGGTAGGAGGTAATGTAGCCTCTGGCAGAGATCCTGCCAGAGTGAGAGATCAGAAAGACCCTGAGAAAAATGTCAAGCCTCTGGTCCAACCAGATGTGCCCCGGATGGAGGAAGGTGGGTCTCACAGAGGAGAAACAATTATTATTCATCCTCTGTCTTTTTGATGGGAAGCCTAAGTTACATACTAGGTTAGGGGAGCAAGTTAACTCCGAAGCCTCTAAAATACTCAGTGGGCCAGATTCCCTAGTTGGAATCTGGGTTCCCAATTTGAAATTATTACTTTATCTCTCTGGAATTACGGTTCTAAAACTGTAGCAGGTGCTAAAATCACCTGGATAGCCCCACCCCTAAGAGTTTCTGATTCAGTAGCCCATGAATTTGCATTTCTAAGTTCCCAGATGCTATCTATCCTGCTGGTCTGCAGATTTGCTACTTTGAGGAGCCTGAATAGCTTTAGCAGTGGTTCTCAACCCTGACTGAACATTAGAAACATCTGGAGGAGCTCTGAAAAATCCCTATGCACAGGCCATACTTGATCAATTAAATCAGAATTTCTGGGAGTGAGGGCCAGGTATCAATAGATTTTAAAGCTCTGCGGACAAATGCAATATGCAGCCAAGATTAAAGACTGTTGTTTTAGAACAGTGGTTCCCAACCCTAGTGCATATTTTAAATGCATGTGATACTTCTGCAAAACACCTATTCTTGAGTCCCATGCATAATACCCTTATAACTGGTCCCCTGTGTGTTATCCACACAAACATTATCATCATACACACACAAAACACACACACATACATACACACACACACACATACACATGCACACACATCTTAAAACCTTCAATTGCTTCTTGCCTTTAGTGTAAAAACAGAAGTCAGAATTTTTGGACATGGGCCTTTGTATTTTAAAAAATGCTCCCAATGATTGAAATGTCCAGCCAGGATTGAGAATAACTGCTCTGGAAGTTCTCTTAATCACATTCTACCCATGCTTTCATCTTAGCTGGTTAAGGTGGTCTGCCTACCCAGGCCTGTAGAAACCCGCCTCTGGCAGCAGCTCCTGGGTCCTGCATTCATCTGGACCCCTCCCACTTCCTTGCCCAGCCTTGCAGTCTCCATTTTCAATGCTGCCATTAAAAAATGCCCTGCATTTTTGGCTCCCCAGAGCTGCCTTGGGGCTATTCCATTTTGTGCTAAACATTGGGCCCCCTTCTCTGGCTTCTGGCTCTGTCCCCATTCTCAAATATCCTGACTTGACTTTTGGCTCTGCATACTGTCTCTCAGCTTCAGCCACTCCCCTAACCCTCAATATTGACTGTCTGCTTAGCCTCCTATCCACCAGGTCAAGTCCATAGACCTTCAGCAAATATTTACTGATGGCCCCCAAGGTGCCAGGCACTGTGCTGGGCATGGAATGCCATAAGAGATGAAACTGACATTGGTACTGCCCTTGTGGAACTTTACATTCTGGTGTGGGGGACAGACAATGATCAAACAAATGGAAAATGGCGATGGTGTGATATGCTGGCAAGGAGAGGGTGCCATGGTGTCTATCAGACAGAAACCTTGCCCAAGGAAGGATATGTAAGCTAAGATCTAAGAAAGCAGTAGGAATTCCTAGGTGAAAAGGGTAGAAAGCAGGGAGGAAGAGATGGAATATGCAAAGAGGGTGTGTGGGAGGGACATGGTGTATTGGAAGACTGAAAGCCTGGGTAGCTGTAATGCAGGTTGTGTGAGATGGTGGTAGACATTCTGTAACATATATGTACCCACTCCCTTGCCAAGGTTCTGTAGGCAGCAGCCATCCACCCTGGCAAGGCAGTTACTGATAAACCAGCTCTGGTGGTCCATGCTTTGCAGATTGGAACAAGTGGTATGTCCTGGTTATGTGTGTGGCAAAATAGGAATTTTGTTTTCCCTTTTCTTGCCCCTTTTCCTGGGGCTTTCTCTCACCCTTGCCAGGGGAATGAGGTAAATTTAATGGCAATTAGAGGAAGATATGGGTACCGTTGTTTATTTTAGCTGACCAACATCATCCAGAAGAATGTTCAAAGCATCCTTTATTTGGGATTTGAGTCATGAGCCTTCTAATCCATATGCTATTCACAGCGGTTGGAGGTCTGGAGGAGGAGGATTCCCTCTTTATTTCATTCAGTTGTCCCCCACATCCTTATCAGTAGAAGTGTTTCTTGCCATTTTAGCTCTCAGAAGCCAGTCTTATTTTGTCCAGCCGCTAGAGAGCAATGACAGCAACAGCAAACACTTCCTTTAGGTCCTCATTCACAATACAGTATTCTAGGAGGAGGTGACTGATCAGCTGACTGCAGTGATGGAGAAAGGAGTGTCCCACAGGACTCTGATGCAGCAGGACCTCCAGAGCTTCTGAGCCATGGGGGTGTGCTCCCAAGGGACATAGGTGTGTCTTCAAGTTCCAAGAACGAACGGGAACTGGCCTCTGCACTTGACCCTGTGAGAACAGCCTAAACCAAGGGAGGGAAGATACTAAAAGAAATAATTGTAATTAAAGGTAGAAAAAAGTGATGAGTCAAAAAAAGTTATAAATAGTGTTTAATATTCAACTTAGTATTGAATTAAATATTGTTTTCTATTATTGATATTCACTACAAGTATCAAAGCCTTTTCTTCCCAAGTTGATTATGGTCCCTTTGAAACTATGGTCTCTTTGAAGGCAGGGACCATAGCTTTCTAAACTCCTTTTGACCAAAGCATACTAAACACCTTTTTGTTTGTGAACCATCAGCATACAATCCATTGTCAGATATGGAGGCTATCCCCAGTAATTACTTGCATTAAACTGAATTCCCTCTAGTAAGCAACTGTTTTCAGTGAATGAGTCTAGTGGAGGGAAACAAGGAAGGCTGAAATAGTCCTGTCATGGAAAAGCTGAGCTGATGTCTAAAGCCTTTGGCTAAGCACCCTGATGTATTAGGCAAATCTTGGTATGGGAATCAAGATTTCAGGTTTGTATCAGGCTCTACAACAAAAGAGCTATAAAACTTGGACAAGCCACTCAAATCCTCTAAAGCCTCAGTTTCCTCACTTGTCAAAAGAGGAGGTTGTTACTAGATAATCTTGACAGATTTTTTCTGTCCTAAAAATTGAATGGGTTTACAAAGGCTGAACTGCCCAGTATTTTTTCATATCCTAAAAATTTTAATATGTCTCTTCCAAATGAAGGTGTCTAGCCACACGTGGTGGTGTATGCCTGTAGTCCCAGCTACTCAGGAGGTTGAGGTGGGAGGATTGCTTGAACTCAGGAGGCTGAGGCTGCAGTGAGCCATGTTCATGCCACTACACTCCAGCTTAGATGACAGAATGAGACCCTAACTCAAAAAAGAAAGTAAAATGAAATAAAATAAAGGTATCAACCTGAGGAAGGTATATTTAACATTTTTCAGTCAACACTGCCCCACCACCCATAACCATCTAAGAGAGTCTGTACCCCATTCACGGTCTATCCTGAAGGAGTGGGTCTAGATAACCATATTTGTACCAGATAACCTTGCTTTCCTGGCCACAGTGATTGGACTGAGGGTAGACATCTGATTGAAGCTGGGCCAATCAGAATCTCTTCAAAATTTGAACTACAAAGCACTTAGCCTTGTGCTTCTAGTGGAGCTGACCCTAGAATAAGCTCAGAGGTAGACATGTGACACAGCCCTGGTCAATTAATGGACTCTACTTCTCTGGTTTCAGTGATTGGTTCAACTGTAGTCTCATGACCAAAACTGGGCCAACCAGAGTCACCTAGATTGGAGCCAGAACTACTAGGGAAAATGCTTTCTCTTCCTCTGGGATTGCAAATTGAGAGGAGGAGCAATATTAGTCTGTAGCTGCTGGTTTCTGTATTGCCATCATATCCCCTGAAATCAAAGGCAATATAGATAAAAGCAGGGTGAGAATGACAGAGAGAGACACACACATGCACAGAGAGGTGGCTCATATTATTTAAGTTATGAAATAATCAGTTGTGTCTACAGCTATATATCTTTAGACTTTTCAATTATGTGATTATTTTATTATTTTTATTTTATTTTTTGAGACAAGGTCTCACTCTGTAGCCCTGACTGGAGTGCAGTGGCATGAACTCGGCTCATTGCAACCTCTGCCTCCTGGGCTCAAGCTATTCTCCTGCCTTAGCCTCCTGAGTAGCTGGGAATACAGGTGTGGACCACCACGCCTGGCTAATTTTTGCATATTTAGTAGAGACAGAGTTTTACCATGTTGGCCAAGCTCGTCTTGAACTCCTGACCTCAAATGATCCACCCACCTCAGCCTTCCAAAGTGCTGGGATTATAGGCATGAGCCACCGTGCCCGGCCTGAATTATTTTAATTTTGCTGATGTTAGTTTGGTTTGAGTGTATATCAACTTAGAGTCTTGACTCTATATCCCAGGGAGTCTTGACTAATCCAGTCACGAGGAATTGAAGCTAGAGTTGGGGCTGAGGCAAGCCAGAGCCTTGTGCAAGCCCAAGTTTTGGGAGAGCCAAAACAAGAGTCTTGCAGAGAAAGTCATCCCGAGGAGTAGATGGGGAAGACAGGCAGAGTAAGGAAAAGACAAGAAAGGTCATGGTTTCAGAGTGTGGGTAAGAAAGAAAGTGAGAGAGAGGGAGAAACAATGCTCTTTCTTTTTTTGCTATTGTTGCTGGTTTTGTTTATTTACTTGTTTTTGTGTCGGAGTCTTGCTCTGTCACCCAGGCTGGCATGATCTCAGCTTATTGCAATCTTTGCCTCTCGAGTTCAAGTGATTCTACTGCCTCAGACTTCTGAGTAGCTTGGAGTACAGGTGTGGGCCACCATGCCCAGCTAATTTTTGTAGTTTTAGTAGAGATGGGGTTTTGCCATATTGGCCAGGCTGGTCTTGAACTCCTGACCTCAACTGATCCACCTACCTTGGCCTCCCAAAGTACTGGGATTACAGGCATGAGCCACCACACCTGGCCTATTTACTTGTGTTTTATCAGTATGTAACAGATGTACATATTTTCAGGGTACATAATACCTCTACTTTCTAAACTGGTCTCTGTGAGATTCCCTCCTTTCCTTATAATTCCCACTTTTGAGTTCTTTTTAGTGCATTTCAGTATCTGTAACCAGAGTCCTCATCCAAGACAAGTAGGAAATCAAAGCTTCGGAGATGACCACAGTGCCGTCAAGCCCAGAGGAAACCCCAAGGAATGCTATGAAAACTAAGTGTGGAAGCAATCACACAGCACCTACAGCTGGGCTCACTCCACCGCATCGATGGACTACTTAGGTTCTTAATTTTAGCTGGGCTTGGTGGCAGGTGCCTGTAGTCCCAGCTACATGGGGGGCTGAGGCAGAAGGATGGCTTAAACCCAGAAGTTAGAGGCTGCAGTGAGCCATGATTGCACCACTGCATTCTAGCCTGAGCAACACAGTGAGAAACTGTCTAAAAAATTTAAAAATAAAAAAATTACTTGATTTCCAGGAAGATGCTTTCAGTTCAAGATTTTGAGAGCAGCAAACAAGATCTAATGAGGAGATGCTGCATGCCTGGGACTCTGTGTAGCACTCTTAATTACAGCTGACCTGCAGAGAGCTTTGATGGCCTGAGGTTACAAATAAAATTAATGACCATGGTGGGAAAGTTACTCAGGACTAAAGGCTCTTGGTCCTCACAACCTCTTACAAATGATGTGCCTTTAGATGATTCTTATGCTGTGCAATTATTCTTCATTTCATGTAGCCACCCATCTACCCATCAATTCTACAAAAGTTTATTTAGCACCTACTGAGTAACAGGCATTAGAGAGGCTAAGACATATGAGACACTCTCTGTCCTCAAAGGGCAGTGAATACTTCTCATTCACAGAACGTTTACAGCTTGTAATTGTATGCATTTGTGGGATTTATTTTTGTGTAATCTCTTTCTTCCATTATATCAATTTTATAAGGACAGGAATCATGGGTTTTTGCTGTTGTTGTTACCTGGTAGTATTCCTGGCACACCGTAGGCACTTAATACACATTTGGTGAACAAATTATGAATGAAGGGCTTTTAGTCTATTCAAGACATTATTGTTTTCTTTCTGTTTTACTCTACCCCCCAAAAAAGATATCTTCGTAGGACCAGCAGGCAATAGTACATTTGGAAATGTAGGTGGCTTCTGTCCTCCAGAATGGTCCACAGTATGTGGCAACTGCAGGCTCTGTGACAGATGCCTGAGCTACTAGAACTCAGTAACCAAGAATCTTCCCTGGGATGTAGATCTTCGGTGTCTAGGGACATTCCTTTCTTGGTAGCTCTCAGATTAAAACTGCTCAGGAGAGAGAGTACAGAAAATGCAGCTGACTCATTGACCTCAAGGAAACTGAGCATGAAAAGCAGACGTGGATGTAAGAAATGACCATCTCGACACCAGCAGGAGGTGGGAGACAAAGAGGACAAGGGACTGCATGCACAGCTGTGCAGGATTGCCTGGCACAAGGGCACCCAGCCAAGGGGGCAAGTGGGGGCTGAAATCTAGCCAGGCTCTGCTTCCAAGTCATGAACGCTTGCAAGAGGTTGTGTCAAAGGTAGCCCAAGGACCAGAGGTGGCACAGTGAGAAGTCCCCAGGTTCTCAAGAAGACTGACAAAGTAATGAGGGAGGGCGTGGAGAGCACCTGCACTTTGCATTCAATCAGAAAGCAGTGGCTTGGGGTTTTGTCCAATGTGATGGCCTCACTCTGTGAACCATGATTGCCTCTCCACACCCCCACACCCTTAAGCCCTGCTCCTGCACATTCAGTTCTCAGAGTGACAAAGGCTGACTCCTAGCAAAAGCAGGAAATATTTGTAAGAGGATATCTAAGATCAAAGCTGTCAGCAAGAGGCAAAGAGCCACTCTGCTACCCTGATGATGGGGGATGAAGCAGCAGGTAGCTGGGCTATTAGCGGGCCTGCCCAGCTCTCTGTACGGGCTGGCAGTTTATAGCTTCCTTTGCCCAAATGTGAATAGCCTCTATTGACACTGGAGAGAACTCATGCACATAGCCTAACAGAAAAACAATTTAGTACCAGATAGCTTTAAAAAAAATCATCTACATCCGCCCCTATTCTGCTCTTCATGGTGCATGGAGACTCCAGGGCTATTTCTAGCTTAAGATGCAGGGGTGCTGATGAGCAGTGGGGTTTTAGCAGCTGATTGCTGATAGGATAGAGCTGTTGCCACCCCACAGAGGTGCTAGGGATAGGCAGCTTAACTGCACATGGCCAGCACATGGCAAGTGGGCGGGAGGACGTCTGGCTGGTTCAGGGGGAGGCATGGGGGATGGAACAGCTCTGAAACAGCATTTTGGAAGCAGTAAGCTGAAGATAGTGTGGCTCTGTGTGCTTCCAACACCACCTTTCTTCCACAGCTCCAGGCTTAAAGGGGAACAAAGAAAAAGGGAACATTTTAGGGATATCAGTGCAGCTCCTGCACTTGCTTTTCTTGCTTCAAATCTGGAATGCCATTTCAGCAGCCAAGATGCAGATGCACTTCTTTTTTTAAAATTGAGAATGTGACTAACAGAATGAATAATCTTAAGGAGAGTGGTCAAATTGTAACGAAAGCCATCAAAACATCAAGGGGAGGAGGGGAGGGGAAAGACTGGCTTCAACAGTAAAATTTTATAGGCTTTGAGATCAGATGAATTTGAGTTCTATTCCTGCCTCTTTCATTATCAGCAATGTGACCTTGGGTGGCTGCTTAATCTCTTTGTGCCTAGTTCCTTCATTTGTAAAGTGGGGATAATCCTAGGGGTAGCATGACTGAAATGCATTTTTATTTTAGGGGGGCAGAGGGCTGCCCCTGCATGGTCATGCCTCTGTCCATGGTTCTGAACGCTCACTTCTTTTGAGCTAGTCCTTTCAAAACCCAGGATACTGCTGATTCTTGTTCAATCTGTACTATGAGAATATTTGTTGTTTTTCTTTGTTTTTGTATTTTATCTTAATGGAAAGCTTGCAGTTTTTACACACTCAAAGAATAAGTAGCAATGTGACTTATGTTACATTACTTACAAGAATAAGTAGCAACGTGACTTATGTTAAATTACTTACATAATCTGCACATTGCCTTGTTTTCAACAGCTTAAAACATTTTTGCCTTCTAGGATGTGGGGTGTCAGACACTGCTCCCCCGCAAAGCTCAGTCTAAAGCAATAGTAATACATACTTCAATGGTTTTTGTAAGAATTAAGCATGTAAATACTTCAGCTCCATGCCTGGCATACAAATGCTAAGACAAAAAGTGGCTATTGTGGCAGGTTTGTGTTTGCATACATCAAACTTGGGCACAAAAGTTGCTCAAAATTCTTTATAAATCAAATTACATCCCACCCTGACCCTCTACTTTCTACAGATTATTAGTAATTGGGGCAGGAACATTTCCTTTAAGTTATGAGAAGGTCTTAGGGATTTTATACAGAGCAGAACTTTCCAGACAAGCCTCCCTTGTCTTCAGTCCACACTGTCACCCAGTAATGTGCTCATTGTCCTAGCACTCAGAGAGAAACTGCTCTGATGCTTCTATTGTTGCTAAGGTTCAGTGTTTGCAGTGGTTGATAGCCCCAGGTCCTGGCATCGAGCTCCCATATCTCTCTTAGCCCTCAGCCCTCTGGTTTGCCACCTAACTATTCACCTCTGAGACTGAGACATCTGCAAAGAAGAGGTGCCCTACTACTTGGGAGCCCATGAGTCTCCGGAGCCCAAACCACCATTCTCTTCCTGGGCTCAAGGACTGTTTCCTTTTCCTGGGAAGAGAGAGGGAGGAGGAGAAGACAGCATCAGCCTGTACTCCTCCAAACACTGAGCAATCTCCCCTCAAGTGGGTAATTTCTCTGATTAAAGGTGAATTACCTTTTACTCATTTACTTTCTTCTTATTATTTATTATTGAACAGTATATGTTATCTTATCACAGGAATTTAGGACCCCCTTTGTTATGGTTTTATTTTAGGAGTCATGAATGCCCTTGGAGTTCCATTCAATCTGACACCAAATGAAGATCTAAACGCATAGAGCAGAAGGGCTCAGGTCCATTGAGAAACAGAGCTTCATCTTGTAGTTATTTGTTTTAATGTATTGGTCTACTCCTCTCTTTAAGATATCACAGTGCTTGACTTCACTGTTATTCTCTGTGAAATGGCCTTTGCTTACCCTTCTCTGTTAAAGAATTTTCCTAACTCATCCATGGGCGATTTCACCTGACTGCATTGTGAACTGGGGAAAAAGTATGGATCTGTAGGAGTTTGATTGTCTCAAGGAAGGAAATATGTTTGCCTGGAGTTTCTCTAAAGAAGGCAGGCAGCAACACAACCCTGTAGCCTATATGTAAATAATCTGACTTTCTCTCCAATGTGGTTAAATCTTCTGATTTCTTACTCAGCAAGAGCTTGCTGAAAACTGACATTGTAGTTGCTGACTGGGATCACAGCTCTGCAAATTATTTCTAACAGGCATACGGTTATTGTAAAAAAGGGTCAATCAAGGTCAGTATGATGGGCATTTGTCTGATGGCCTAAGGCATTAATGGACATTTTTGTTTACTTCAAGGAGGAAAAACAGAGGAGGGGATAAAGATCTCTGATCTATAATATAACTTGAAACATCTTGACTATTGGTTAATGTCATAGATGTTTCTTAATTTTTTCATCCGTGAAGAAAATGACTGATAAAATTTATGCAAACTTAGCAGTCAGCCATTAGTAGGTTTATTCCTGCTGTTTTTAAATGTCTGTTGAAAGTCATTAGAGTGTTAATACATTCAAGAGGTAGCAGTAGCCCATACTGACAATCAAATATGTAAGCAAGCCCTAAAAGAGGAAAAGGATGCAAATTACTTAGGCAGACATAGGCATCTATAGGGAAGAAGGTCGTAACATCTTTTCTATCACAAACTTTCTGAAGCTCTGGTTAATCTGTGAAACTGGGTTGGCTGTTCCATAGAAAGTTAGGAAGGACTTTGGTTAAAGATAAGAGACACATCAGTGGAAGCTCTTCACTCACTCCAAACACTTAAGAACTTCTGACTAAAATATCATCAAAATGTTTTAAATATTTAACTAAGCATGAGGTCAAGTAAAGGAAAATGCCAGTTTCAAAAGCAAAAAGAGAACTTTCAAGGTCAGAGGTGAATAAGAATTTCACTGTGCATATGGTGAGATCTAAATTCACATTGTCTATAGAATGTGGACACCCAACTTGTGATAAAATGTTAAAAACTTGTCTCAACCTTGATGTTAAAAGAAATTATATAATTTCTCTAAAAGATAGGTTAAAAATACCCCAAAATGAAAAAAAAGTCATGTTCAAGGATAAAAAGACCAAATATCATGAAGATCAATTTGCCCCAAGTTTATTATTTCAATCAGAATCTCAATAGAAATATTTTATGGATATTATGCAGACAAATCCTAGCTGCGTATAAAATGTATATGGAAAGGCAAAGATCTGAAAAAGGAAAGAGAATCTTGAAGAAGGAGGAAGGAAGGGACTTGCCACAGCAGATATCAAGAACTTACTACAAAACCCCAGCAGTTAAGCCATGGAGGAGGGGAGGATTTATGAAAAATAAACAGAGAGAACAATGTGATGGAAAAGAGCTTAGACATAAACTCACCATATGAGAAAAAATTGATTCCTAACAGCGCAGCCATTGTAGATCAGTAAGGAAAGGAATGGAATGCCCCAAAATGGAGCTGGGACAATAGTCACACACACACACACACACACACACACAAGAAAAATTGGGTTTCTGCCTCATGCCATATACATAAATCAATTCTAAGTAGATTAAATGAAAGTTTAAAAATGATAAAACTTTAAAATGTTATTAAAAATATAGACTATAAGACTCAAGTAAGAAAAATTTTCATAAATAACAAAATGCTAAAAAAACAGTATAAAATATTCACACATTTGAATACATGAAATTTTAAACTTTTGTTCATTATAACATTAGGAGAGTAAAAAAAATAAACTGAGAGAAGATATTTGAAACAAATGTAAAACAAAGAATTAGTATTTCAAATATAAAAAGAATCTCTCTGAAGTAAGAAAAAGACAACACAGTAGAAAGAAGGGCAAAAAGTCATGAATTTATAGGAGGAAACAAAAATGGCTAATAAGCACATACAGAGAGCATTAGCAGTGGAGTCATTAAGGCCATTGATGAAAACTCCAGTTCTCCTTTCTCTGCTCACATAGTAGAATTGCACTTCACTGAGTAGACATGTGACTTGCTTTGACCAGTGACATGTGAATGGAAGCTTTGTACTCTCTAGGCAGTTGCTGCCACTCAACTCTCCTCTTTTATTGACTGATAATTGGACAAAATTCTGTACTCACCCAATGGTACACCAAGTGGTGATGTTCCAGACAGTGGAGGCTCGCCTTGTCAGCCTCCATCACTGAGTGAAAAGACACAGAACTGAGCCATCAACCAGTTAATGATGAAATAATGATGAGTAAGAGGCATACTTTTGCTGTTGGAAATTACTATTATTTGAAGGTGTTTCCATAGTAACCTAGATCAATAGTTCTCCAAAGTTTAGAATCATCTGGAGAACTTTAAAACAAAAACTCCAATGCCAAGGTTGAATTCCAGATCGATTAATCCCTGAGAACAGGACGCATCAGTAATTTTTTAAGCTCCCCAGCTAGTTCTGATGTGCAGCCAAGGTTGAGAATCAAGGACCTGACCAGCCTGAAAGAGGCTATAAAAAGGGAACATTCAGACAACAAATAAAATCTCTTGAAAATTTAAGGCATAGTAGCAGAAATAAAAAACTCACTAGAGGGGCTGAAAGATAGTTGATGAAAGTTTCTAAGGAGTAGAATAAGGAGACAAAGAGTTTAAAAGAGGAAGAGAGAAAAATCAAATTTTAGAAGACCAGTCCAGGAAATCCTAAATCTGAGAAAGAAAAAGAGAATTCCAGAAAGAGAGAACAGAGAAGGATGAGGACTAAATAGTCAAATCATATAAAATTATTTCTCTAAACTGAAGGACATTAGTTAACAGACTGAAAGGCCCACTGAGAGCCCAGCAAGAGAGATGAAACTAGACTCACGGAATGGAGACACAAAGATCTAACAAGCTTCCAGGGAGAGAGGGAAAAATATCACATATGAAGGATAAGAAATCAGAATCTATTTAGATAAGGACAGTGGAACAGCGGGTCTATAACTGTGGAACAAAACTAATATATCCAAGTTTGTATTCTCCTCCCAGCAAAATTATCAATCAAGTGTGAAGGTAAAATAAAGATGTTTTTATACATGCATGGTTGCAAAAATTTTTCTAAGAACACTTTCTCAAAAAACTATTGAACATCATGGTGACTACAGTGAATAACAATATATTATATATTTAAAAATTGCTAAAAGAGATTTTAAGTGCTCTCACCATAAAAAAAGATAAGTATGTGATATAATGCATATGTTACATAGCTTGACTTAGCCATTCTACAGTGTATACATATGTGGAACATTTGTACATATTTATGGTGTACAACACAGATCATTTGTATGCAATAAGGAACATTCGGGACATTTGTGTACATTTACGGTGTTGTACATGATGTTTTGATGTGACATGTGACATCAAAACACCATGTTGAACACTATAAATGTATACAAATTTTACTTGTCAGTTAAAAAAATAAACTTGAAAGAAGCTACTGGAGGATAGGATGCACCAAAACAAGGGCATAAATGAAGAGAAAGGACAATGAAGGATCCAACTCCACAGACAAGGAGAGGCATCCCCAGTGTAAGGATGAAGGGAAAATCCAGGGTAAGGCTGGTTAGAAGGCCCCAGGCAAGTCCTCTGGGAAGGTGAAGGTTGATGGAATATGTGATGTGTCTGAACATCCTGAGAGAAGAACAACTGTCAGAAGGTTCAGATCAAGTTAACCATGGAGTTGTAAAAAGCTAAACAATTGTGAAAAACAACTTTTTTTTAAGTTTTATCTTGCTTTTAATTGACAAATAATTGTGTGTGTTTATGAAATACAATGTGATGTTTTAGTACATGTATAAATTATGGAATCATCAAATCAGGCTAATTAGCATATCTATCACCTCAAATGCTTTTCATTTCTTTGTGGCATGAACATTCAAAATTCTCTCTTCTAGCTAATTTTGAAATACAGTCTTGTGTTACTACAAGGATACATTCTGAGAAATGCATCTTCAGGCAATTGCATTGTTGTGCAAATATCATACAGTGATTTATACAACTTAGGAGGTATAGCCTACCACACACCTGGGCTACTGGGGTAGCCTATTGCTCGTAGGCTACAAACTTGTACAGCATGTTGCTGTACTGAATACTGTAGGCAACTGTAGCAAAATATTAAAATATCCAAAGTCTAAAACCCCAAAAATGCAATTCTGGAAAAAATAATTTAAAAAAATTTAAAGACATGTGTTCACATTTTAAAGGGCAATTTGTTTGAAAAATATATAAAAACACAACAGAACACATCATACGCTGTTGTATACAATAAAATAGGCAATAATAACATACATACATTTGCAAACATAAGCAGTCAGATATACTAATGACAGTTTCAAGAGTATAGCAGTTATGAGCAGACAAACCATACTCATAAAGAAATATGTCAAAAAGCAAAATGTATAAACATATATCACTATGGTTGGCAATTGTGTGCACCCAGCTTTACAATGGCAGTCATCTGAAATACCATGACAGACAGGGTAAGTCTTTTGACAAGATTGATAAAAAAAAAAAAGAAACATGATAGGTCACCACTACACACACAGTCTCCTAAACAGCCAAGATCTCAAGAAGTTTTATCTTTTACAAATGCAGATGTACAAAAAGGACATCTCTTCATTTTTATGTGCACATGCAATGATTACTACACACAGTCGGTGTTGTGATAATGCACTTTCATGGAATCAAATTTGCAAAAAAAAATGCATAAAATGAATTAGAACTCTCAAAATCTTTATACATTTTTTACATCTAGGGTTGAAAATGATACAAAAATGAAATACAAAGCATAGCAAATTGGCTTGCTGTGTGTGAAGGGCAGAAGCCATACATAGTTGAGTAATTTGGCAGGAGAGATTTCTTGCATTTGTTGCCTGTATTGTCACTTTTTCAATGATCTTCAGATCACTTGCTGCATTTGTATTTGGAGAGTAGTTGTGGTCTACAAATTTTGTAAGCATATGCTGTGGATGTAAAGAAGTCTGGTTATTGCTTGGCTGTTGCAATTAAGTGATGTTCCGCTTTTGAAGCACCAATAATAATTAGCTTTTAAACTTTCATCTTTCACCATTAAGTAGCCTTGTACACTTAATTTATCACAGCCTTTTTGCAAAGGAACCATTTTACAGATTTCTTTCATGTGTTATAAGGAATACAGTAAGAAGAAATAATACTTTGCCTCAATAACAAATCTGTATTAGTCAGAGAGTTCTCCAGAGAGACATAACCAATGGGATATGTGTATAGATATAGTAGAGGAGGTTTATGAGGGGAACTGGTTCATGAAATTATGGTGACTGAGAAGTCTCATTACAGACTGTCTGCATGCTGGAGACTCAGGGGTTCTGATAGCATGGCTTAGTACAAGTCCAAAGGCCTCAGAACCGTAAAAGCCAATGGTATAACTCAGTTTGAGGTCAAAAACATCAGGTCCCAGAGGGTCACTTGTGTGAATCCTGGAGTCTTAAGGCTGGCAAGCCTGGAGTTCCAATGTCAATGGCAGCAAAAGAGAAGTTTGCCCCAGCTTTCAGAGAGAGACCAATTTTCCCTCTGTATTGTTCTCTCTGTTTTCCCTAGTCAATGGGATGGTGCCCACCAACACTGGGGGCAGATCTTCCTCACCTGGTCCACTCACAGTCACACACTCATCTCCTCTGAAAACACTCTCACGGCCACACCCAAAATCATGGTTTACCAGGTTTCTGGATATTCCTTAATCCGTTCAAGTTGACACCTATAATTAAGTCCACAAGACCATCCCTTGTCACCTTGACATTCATATGCATTTCATTAAATTATATTTAATTTCTGAATATGGACAATAACAAGCTAATAGTTCCCCCTAACATGATGCAACTAACACGCTAATCCTTTCCCCAGAATTTGGATTTTAGTATTTCAATATTCAGGATAGTGATTTTTGAGATTTTAGACATTAGGGGTTTAAGACTTTGAGGATTTTAGACTTTAGGAATTTTGATCATTAGGAGTTCATCATTTGGGATTACAGTGTTCAGCACTGTGTCTTCTTGGATTAATTATTGGCACCATTCATTGACAAACATCTCCCTTTTTTTCCATTCACCTCTGCCCCTGGCCTTTAGTAACCACTATTCAACTCTCTGCTTCGATTAGTTTAACTTGACTAGATTCTCTATATACGTGAGATTAGATGGCATTTGTCTCTCTGTGCCTGGCTTATTTCACTTAATGTTCTCTACATTCATCCATGTTGTCTCAAATAACAGAATTTGTGGGCCTTTTTTTAAAAGATGGAATAGTATTCTATTGTGTATATATGTCACATTTAAGAAATTTATTTATCCATTGATGCATCATGGACATTTAGGTTGTTTCCACAACTTGGCTATTGTGAATAATGCTGCAATGAAAATAGAACTGCAGATATCTCTTTGACATAGTAATTTCAATTTCTTTGGGAATATGCCCAGTAGTAGGATTGAGGGATCATGTGGTAATTCCATTTTTAGTTTTTTGAGGAACCTCCATACTGCTTTCCAAGATGGCTGTACTAATTTACAATACGCCACCGTGTATAAGGGTTCGCTTTTCTCCACATCGTCGCCATTTGCTTTCTTTCATCTTTTTTATAATAGCCAAGCTAACAGTTGTGAGGTGATATGTCATGGTGGTTTGACTCTGCATTTCTCTTATGATTAAAAATGTTAAGCACTTTTTCATATATTTTTTGGTCACTGTATGTTTTTTGAGAAATGTCTATTCAAGTCCTTTGCCCATTTAAAAATTGGGTTATTTTCTTGTTAATCAGTAGTTTGAGTTCTTGTGTATTTTGGATGTTAGCCCCTTTTCCAATGTATGATTTGCAAATTTTTTCTCCAAATCTGTGGGTTGTATCTTTTGTCTATGAATTGCTTCCTTTGCTGTACAGAGCTTTTTAGCTTGATGGAATCCCACTTGTCTATTTTTGTTTCTGTTACCTGCGCTTGTGGGGCCATATTCACGACATCACTGCACAGAGCAATGTCACGGAACTTGAGAAACATAATGATTAATTCCATGGAAAATAAAAACTGCTATAGGAAAGGAAACGTATTCTTAGTACACTACACAGCCCAGCAATCAAAGATACTTACATAATCACAAATGACCCAATCAAATTAGGATATAATTATTTATACCCTAACAAATTAGGATACAATCAAATTAGGATGGAGTATGAGGGAGGTTAAATGGCTGTGATAGGACATGAGAATGAAAGAGGTGAATCTCTTGTTTTCATAGTGGAATAGAAGCATAATGTCAACAACTAAAACAAACGATAAACAGACAAGAACCAACAATACAAATACATTATTTAGAGACATAGCAGCAAATTCCAAATCAGCTAAAAAGAGCTGAAAGTGACTTCTGTGGGGAAGGGAACAAAGGATTGCCTTCTAGGACTATTTGTCTCTTTTAATGATGAACATATATAACTATAAAAATAAAAGTGACTAACTGACTAGTAATAACAAAAACTAAATAGAAAGTCTTTAAAAAGCCATTGGAGTGAAAAGCTCAAGAGAAAGATTAAAGAGAAGAATAGACGCAGCTCACTATGGAGTTTTTTGGTCCAACAAGTAAAGTAGGGAAAATTAGAATGAGATCATGTGGAGCAAGGATCTTGACCGGGAAACCAAGGCCTGCTGTGCAGTGGGGAAATTTCTAAACCAGCTACCACTGTCCAGCCTCCTTCTACGGTCTGCTAAAGTACCAACAGGGAGGGAAGGAGGGCAACCGGTAGTGCCACCCTCTCTCCATTTTTGGAGAGAGACTTGATTTCCAGCATCACCTCCCTGCCCCGCCCACACCAACAATAACCATTAATACTAATGTTCTAAGCATTTTACATATATGAATGTATTAGTATTTCATCCTCACAATCATAGTATGAGGTAACTCTCATAATTAAAATTGAGGTCTACAGAATTAAGAGCACCATGCTTGGAAGTGGAAGATTTGGGATTTGAACCCAGGTGGTCTGTCTTCAGAGTTCACATTCTCAGCTTTTGTACTACAATGCATCTTGCTACACACACACACACACACACACACACACACACACACACACACCAATGAAGTCTTCGGGAAAATAGCAAGGAGTTTATCTTTGAAAACAAGAATTCTTTCTATATCACAAATGAGAGTAAGCTGAAAGCAGAAGGAACAGAGGAATACATAATTATCCATTGATTTCATTTATTCCCTACCTAATTTTCAACAAAGATATGAATCAGCTTCTAAAAATGTCATACATAGTAAGTAAAAAAAAAGAGCAAAAATTTAAAAAATAGACTCAAAGCAGATAAATGTGCCAACTGAAAAATTCAAGAAGGTTGCTGTATCTGAAAATAAAACCTGTCTATGAGCTTCCTGGCAGCCAAGACAAGGAAAGAAATATAAGTAATTGCACAACTGTCATTATAAAATAGGAGATAGTTGATTGAACATTTATGTGATAAGCAAGTTGAGTGCATGATAGAGGAGGCATAGTAGGCATAGTAGGCAGAATATCATGTAATTATATATTGAGTTGCTGTGATTTTGAAAAAAGTTGCCACTTTTCTTTCAATAATTAGGAAAGTAAATTTGGAAAAGCCTCACATGGCCCTTATGTTTGTCTTAAAGATATATGGACCTTTTTAAGGTTCACAACACTAAAATCACAACTCAGATTGCTGTTATGTCATTAGGGCCATCCTTACGATGAATCAAGCTAATGCCAGGTGAATAAGGAAACCAACCAGCAGAGGTCCAGGTGGGACGCAAACCCAGACCTGGAAAAATGGAATGTAAATGTGTTTCCCATGATCATGGGGCTTGTTGGCTAACCCCACTTCCTCTGCTTTACAGAGGAATTGGTCATGCAGATTTTGTAAAGTGTGGTGTTCTTAAGTCGAACTGGGGTGAAGGCCAGCGGTATCCTGGCAGCCAAGCGTGGCAGACATCTGAGTTGAGAATAGAGTCCTTAAGGTGCTCCTGGATTCTTGGGTGCTCTAGGATGACAGCAGCCACAGCGACAGTGATATTTAAGAAAACAGAAGACAGCCAAGCAATGAGCAGCTAAAGCATTAATATCTGTGTTTTTCTTCTCTCATTGACCTGATAATCCAAGTCTCCCGGACTACCAAGAAGACTTGGATATTAATAGAAATTCAAATAATCATTCGACATTACCAAGATGGTACCTGATGGTACTGAGCCACTTTTAGCACAAGTCATCACAGTCTCCCCAGTGGCCCACCCTCTCTCTCTCTGCCTCAGCCAAACTTTGTGAAGGAGTTGTTGACACTTGCTGACCCTACTTCTTTATCTCTCATTTAATATTCCAGCGAAGTTGCTCTTGGCAGGGTAGCTAGTGTGACCTTCTTGTTGCCAGGTATGCACATCTCAGTTCTTGCCTTACTTGGTCTCTTTGCAGTAGAGGATTTACCTTTTCTTTGGAAACATTTGTTTCTCCTGGCTGCCACAACTCCACAGTCTCATGTTTTTCTTCTCAGCCTCTTTCCCTGGGGCCTTGGGTTTTCATTGCTCTCCTTCTGCATGGGAACCTGGTGCCTGTGAGTTCTCCAAGGAGAGCGCTGGTCTGTTTGCCCTCCAGAGTTCCTCTTAGTACCTAGCAAAATGCTGGACATGTAGGAAGTGATCAATAAACAATTTTGAAAGAAAGAAATATAAGTTGTATTCATATTTATTTTGAATGTATATGTCCTGACAACTAACAAAAACAGGACTGGAGGTGGTTTACAATGTTACAATATATCTAAAAACATAACCAAAAGGTTTTTTTTTAAGGAGGAGTCTTGCTCTGTTGCCCAGGCTGGAGTCCAGTGGCATTGGAGTGCAGTGATCTTGGCTCACTGCAAGCTCTGCCTTCTATTTTCATCCAGAGATTTAGCACTATGGATTCATAAAAGCCCAAACTTGGAAGTGGGGACAATCTGTATTCTAACAATCAGAGCCCCTGGGAACATGTGATGTTAAAGTCCCAAAGGGAGGCCAGGGAGGACTTCTGCCCATGCTTCCCTCTCCTACCATGTTTGGGTTACATCTAAAGAGCCAAGACAACAGAAACCATGTTCCAAAATGAGGCTCACAAAGTCAGGAAAGAAACAGATTATTATTAGTATTATTATTTTTGAGACAAAGTCTAGCTCTGTTGCCAGGCTGGAGTGCAGTGGTGCAATCTTGGTTCACTGCAACCTCTGCCTCCCGGGTTCAAGCGATTCTCCTGCCTCAGCCTTCCGAGTAGCTAGGATTGCAGGCACACACCACCACACCAAGCTAATTTTTGTATTTTTAGTAGAGACCGGGTTTCACCATGCCGGCCAGGCTGGTCTCAATCTCCCGACCACAGGTGATCACCTGCCTTGGCCTCTCAAAGTGCTGGGATTTCAGGTGTGAGCCACTGTGCCCGCCCACAGGTTATTCTTAACCCCCTCTCCAACATTCATATTAAAAATAGCGTTGAAAATGGGGGTGAAGGGGCAAGGTTTCCAGGGAGGATTGTTGGAGAAAGCTCCAGTGTCTATGCACACAGTGGGAAGAAATGGAGGATGCAGCCCCTTTCTCTCACAATAGAGGAGCTTAAGGAGAACTTACGTGTATCACTTTCAGTTTGTGGGGCGGAGTGGATTGCACCAGCCTTGAAAACCTAAAAGGGCTTCAGGTGGAGGAGTGCAGACAGAGTGCTCTACTGGGCTAGGGGAAATGCGGAAAGGATGAAGGCAGGGACTCAGAAGTTGACTCACTAAGTCCCCTGTGGAAAAAGGAACCCCAGCCAAGAGGAGCAGAAATGTTACTGGATTTCCAGGAACCAAGAAAGCATGGGCAACTGCTGGGATTGGGAGGCACTGGCCTTTGACCTGCGACCCACAGGTGATGATGAGGGGGAGGGAGTTACTGAGGAAGATTGGGCTTTAATACCAGTTAAGTCCTGAGAAGGCCCACCCTGGAACTTTCTTGCAGCTTTCTCTTCCTCCAACCCTGGGGAACTATAGTCAGCAGTTGAAGGGAGGAGAGGGGGAAGGACGGAGAGTCAGTCACAGCCACCTCACCCCACAGTAGGCCTGAGCTGGGAGAAAGATGAGGGCTCGACTTTAAATCCAGTTTAGAGCTTTTGTTATTCAGCAGGACTGGACCTTTGATTTCCGAATTGAGATTACATCTCATGACCTCAATGACTGTAGTACTCTTAGCTCAGAGGGACCAGAAAAGTCAGAGAGTCTGCCAGAGTTTCCCCCAGGACCAAGGAAGCGCCCACTGCGCACATTCAAAGGGATCCTGGAAGACCACACAAAGCTTCTGCATGATCCCAGCACGGGATAGCGGGACATGAGCAAGTCCAAGCCTGCCCCTCCCCTGGAGATGGGGCAATGAGGGCAGGGAGTCCACTGAGGGCAGGCTTGGGTATGGAGCATATTCAGAGAGGGGCCCTTCCCTGGAGACAAGGCAGGAAGCCAGGCTCACTCACTGGCACCCAGGAGTCTGGGGAGTGACGGTGACAACAGCGAAGAGGCTCCCAGCAGGGTGGGGCCTGAGGAAGCCAGTGCCTCTGCAAAGGCCTGCAGGTCAGGCTCAGCGGCAGGGGCCATGCCGAGGGGCACCTCCTCCAGCAGATAATACAAATGAAGGGCAAGCCAGACTCTGAGGGAAGTTAGCCCAGCAAGGCAGCCCTTGTGCCCCAGGCTCAGGGAAGGGAGGTGAGTTCAGAATCACAATCAAAAGAAGGTGTAATTAGAGGCGGCAAGTAGATACACATGAGGGTGTAATACCTGCCCGCAGCTGAGAGTGTTCAGAGCACTCTGGAAGAAAGCGCAAATTCAAAGTAATATTATCATCTTAATTATAATTAGAACCTGCAAGTCGAGTCTTGAAAGGCATTTATAGCATATCCTTACTTGTTTATGTCAGCTTCCCAGAAAGAGGGGAAAAAATAGACTTGGACTTTTAAAATTTGGGCAAGAAATAGATCGGTCCATGCGTCAGGGCTGCTGTCTAGAGACCCCTATGTCAGGGACGTCCTTTGAGGCTCAGTGTATTAAAGCTCTGCCTAGAGCCTAAAAGCTCAACATGGCAGAAAATTGGCATTTTTTAAAAAGCTTTAGAGGGCTACAAGCCAATTGGAAGCTTCCACACTGTGAAATAATGAGACTGGTAAATTACCCCTGACTCAGGGCCCACTGAGTGATGGGTTTGTAAAGCAGAGCATGAGGAGGGGACGGTCAACGAATGTCCGGGGGAACCCCAGTTGTTCCTGGTTATCCCCTGGCTGATTGTCTGGGCTGAGGATAATTCAGACCTGTGAAGCTTTTTCCTCTCACTTTCTACCCCTCTTAGAGGACAGGAGGCATCAGAGAGGGGCCCGAGGGAGAAATGCTACCCCTTATTTAGCTGGTGTGGGAAGCTCTGCTGAAAAACACATGAAAGCAAGTTGGGGCTGATGGTCACAATGAGGTCTCTGCTTCTGTGGAATTCAGCCGCCCACGCTGCTCCCGTGCCCGGTCCCTGTGAACAATCCAGAAACAGCTGTGATTGGCAGAGCCACTGAAACCAGAGCTTCGTAGATGGGAGGAAAACAGTCACACCACTGTGAGGTGCAACTGGGCTTGCAGGCTTCCTGATGGATGGAGACAAATGTTGCATAACAGCTTATAAAAAATTGGCTTTAAAAAAGCCTGCATACCTGGGTCATAGTCGATGAGAAATAGTGTAGCTGCTTCTATCCCATCTCCTAGTCCCAAAATGTAGGCATCCAGTCTCCCTTGGCTTCCCAGGGCCCCTTTCATGCCTAGCTCTGCCCTGTCTCATGCTTGAAACTCATGTCTTGATCCCCTTTCCCTTCTCCACTCAGCTCCTACGTTCCGTTCCAAATTTACCTTCCCTTGGACTAATTCCTTAAAGACTCTGATAGTTTAAAAATCAGCAGTTTGGGATTAATATATTTCCTCTTTCAGATAATATTCCATCTTACCTGGAGCTTCACGGATTTGTGCCCTCACCTAAAAGGAGACTGTAGTGAGTGTTGGAGGCACTGCCTAGCCAGTGCGGAGTGGGGGGTGGGGTAAGCGGTTTAGTGCAGGGCGCCTCCCAACAGTACCAGATGCATACAAGTCTGAAGTCTTGGAGCATCAGGACTTTTTTTTTTTTTTTTTTCAATTTTGCTCTGAGCTTTTTGGCTACTATCCTTGCTCATATAAGTTTTTCTCTAAGTTTCGAATTCCTAGGTTTGTCATGATTCACATTTAAAACAAACAAATTTTAATCATTCACACCCCCCAACCCCTTAACTGTTGTGGCAGCTTTTCCCTGGGTGGGAAGAAACCTGGAGTCTGTTCCAAAAACTTTGGAAAAGGCAGCCCTGATCTCTTCAGTGCTCACTATATGCATTCCATGCACAGGAGTGGTTTACTGCAGTAAAGAGTATTTTGTTATGCCTTCTGGGTAATTTTGTGCAAAAATTTACAATGTCAAGGGAACATAGTTATTAGGAGCAAACTGTACAACTCCTTATCTGTTTCTCCACAGGCACTCGCCATAGGGGTTCAGAGCCAAGTGCCAGCTCTTCCTGCTAAAAATGTTCTCAATTCGGTCTCCGCCAGCAGTGAGGACGGCAGTGTGAATGTGTGAATTCTTGCTCCAAACTGGCTAGAACCACGTTTTGTAAATGTCATTTCTTGGGATGCTGTTTTATCTGAGAAATCACATTTCACCAGCGGCACTGAGACTAGCTGATGATGCCACACAAGTTCTGACTCCTGCAGGGAGAAGCTCTTTGAGGCCCTTTTCAATACAGCTGACATGTTTTTCATTTAAGAGCCTTTTTAGGACAAGGTTAAACTCTCACGTCACTCTATAAATCTTATGAAATGAAAATCAAATTCAGTACAGTTACAAGCTGTTCAAGTCTAGCTCCTTTATAACATTTGATGTAACTAACATAACAGAAAATTTAAAAACCCTATTTCTTGCTTTCTACCAAGGGGGCAATATGGACTCAATATATAAAAAATGTAGAACTGAAAATGAATTACATGTTTAAAATACAGATTTTTACATAGCAAGACAACAGTCCTGGACCTTCTCCTCCTTAAAAATTAATGTTATAATCTCCAAAGCATTTTTGGTCATGCAAAGTCAGTATCAGATAATTTTACTGAACATCTAGAATTCATGTATAAACTTCAAATTCATAATTCCAAGATAAGAGACACTGCCTCAAAATGGAAGAAGTTTTCTTCTTCCAGAATCATTAGATATATTATTTTACTTGGTAGTGGTTTGCAATAAAAGAAAGAAGCCAGCAGTTAAGCTGGTCCCTAGATATTTATTAACCTAAGAAAAGATACTTCATACATTCTTCAGTCAGATACTCTACTGTTTTAAAATTAGTTTCATTAAGGTTTATACTCAATACAACTACTATACATGTGTATTTAAATGAAATATAGTTTTCCACTAATTGTGAGATTTAGTGGAAATGTGTGGCTTTGGCAGAAAATGAATAATAAAACGAGTATTCTACATGTTCAGTAAAGCTGGGGTTGAAAACGACCATTTATTTATTGTTCAGATTACAATAAAATCTTGTTTGCCTGGTATTCAAACTACTAGGAACATCAAACAAAATAAATGCTTTGGAAATGTTCTGCTTTTGTGGTTGGTATGATGTGACTAGTAATGAAGGTGATAAACAGGTGTATGTAACTAACAAAAGCAAAAACTTCTAGGTTGAACATTAACAGCTGTGTAGCTTCAATTCACCCCAGGCTCTTGCCATTTGAGGGTATAGTCCTCTGTGCAGCTTCATGCTCCTGGGAGGATCCTGGATGGTTCTGAAGGGTATGTGTACCCATTGCCTAAGTACAACACCCCCAGAGCAAAGAGGTAGAAAATGGTAGTGGCTGAGTACGTGGACTCCAATGCTAGTCAGTCTGGGTTCAAAACCCAACTACACCACGTACTCACTGTGTGACTTTAGGCCACATTGTCAACTGCTTTAGCCTCAGTTTCCTTCTTTGTTAATATGTAAATAAAGTTACATCAGTGGATTGTGAAAACTGTACCAAGGTAGAATGTCTAGCAGCACGCAGGCACATAGAAATCACTCAACAAATGTCAATGATTTTTATTCCCAAATGATCCTTTTCAATGGGTCCCAGCCTTCAGTCTATATCTTAATTTGACTAGAGATGTGATAGAACCATATTCAGGAGAATTTCCATAGACACACCTGTCACCTTTCTGTTACCCCAGGTGTAGCTCCTAAAATTCCATCACTTGAACAAGTATAAACAGAGAATACATTTGGATGTTAAACACAAGTGTTACTATTAGCAGAAACAACATCTAACACCTTTCTGCAAGTGTTCCATGTTCTGTCTCCGGAGCCAGTTGGGATATGGGGTTCTGGCCCATCTGAAACCTGGAATTCCCAAACTCCTGTTCCGAATGTCTCCAACCACCAGGCTCACCAATCTACCTTGGCCCTCACCAACTACAGATTTTCTCACTCCTCCTAATGATTGCGTACTCTTGATTTAAGAGGAGCAGTTCTCCTTTAATCCAAGCCAAGTTAGAGAAACCATGAAAGAAACATTCATTTCTCTCCCAACTTGGCTGTCAGGATTTTGGGAGTTGGCCAGGAGGAAAGATGGTCCCACGAGGAACTGCAAAACCAAGTGTCAACCGCCTGGATGCCGCAGGCCCTGCAGACTTCTGGGGTAATGCTTTTCTCTAACATTCAAGTGAGGTGGCAGGAACCCCCATCCCACATTTGGTGGAAGCCAGTGTGCCTCTGCCTGTAAAGTTTGCAGGAATGCTCAAGGAGCTTCCTGTTCTCCCAGTCACCTCTTGCTCAGTTTTCTCCATTCCTCTGTACTCCTGAGTGAACCCCGTGCCTTTCCTCCTAAGACTGCTGTGTTCTCCATATTGCTTTGTCCCATGTTGGACGCTGCCCCAATTCCTTAGTTTTCTGCAAAGCACCATCCACACAAGGCTGGGCTGTGTAACAGTGTTTGGAGCAAGCAAGGAGTTGCCTGGAGTACAGCTCAGCACAGGGACAAGATGCCATTGCTGAGAGAGCCCATCTATTATTGCCGCCCTGGGAACTGTCCTGCTGACTGTATTACTCCTTAGGCCCATCCTAATGCTGTTTTCTCAGGTCCCTCCTTCTCCTCTCCCCAGGCCCTTCTCCCTACTTTAGGGGCCGGTCTTCTCCCCCAAATCCTGGTTTCTTTCTTAGGCATAGAATCTGGCTTTCCATTCCTTATGCTCCACTAAACTCAGGTCTCCCTTTGCAGACCGACCAGCCCACCAAAGTGCTTTGCTGGGCAGAGGCCCCACAAATTCCTCTGCCATTAAGCTGCACAAAGATCTGACAGCAGCTTTGAAATTCATACATAGGATATTTGTTTCCCCCAGTCTCTGTAAGAGGGACTGTATATCTGCTAGGATAGAAGACAGGTGTGGCTCAGAGTCACAGACCCAAAATGACGGTGGCTTACGTGAAATGGAATTCTTATTTCTCTCATGCATAGATGTCTGAGCTGGAATTAGGGCACAGCTTCATGAAAGCATCCTCCAACCATCCAAGGTTCCTTTTATGTTATTGCTTTACTCTCCCTAAGGTATTGTCTTCGTGATTCCAGATGTCTCACGGCCACACCCTGGGCCAGCCAGCCGGAGGGAGTAAAAGGCCCCTCCCTCGAGGGCATAGCCTGGAAGTTGCCTGCATCACCCCTCTGCTGGCCAAAACTTTATCACATGCCTGCAATATAGGCTGTGAATTAGAGACTTCATTTTGGGGGACAATTGGTCTAGCTAAAAATCAGATCTACCATAGAACTGCACTTTCCAATAGAGTAGCCACTACCACATGTGGCCATTTACATTTGAATAAATTAAATAAAATTTAAAATTCAGTTCTTCAGTCTGCCTAGTCCCATTTTAAGTGCCTAATAGCCACATGTGGCTCATGACGACCACATTGGACATTATAGACATGGAATATTTTAATCTCAAAGTTCTAGTGGGCAGTGTTGCTAAAGAAAAAGCATGAAATATGAGGTGCAATCGGTGGTTATTGTCACAGGCACTATACAGGTTTATTCTTCCCCTTTTAAGAGTAAGTCTCTTGGAGTTGAGGATTTTTCCAGCCCAACAGTGTGACCTTGTGCAGCAGTTGCTCCCTTGTTGGAGTATGCCCTGCAGCTGCTCACCAGGCAGTGATCATGAGTGAAGGGCATGGCACATACCTGGCACATACTAGAGTCAGTAAATATTGGCTACCTCTCCCTGTGCCACCATCCCCTCACAGCCCCCCTCCCTTTTACAGAACTTACAGAGTCTTGTGTCTCACCCTGTATTAACCCCCATCCCCCGCCCCCATCATCGCATCACAGCAGAGAAACTGGGAGACTCAGCCTTTCCAAAGTGAGGGAGTGAGTTATATGCCGAGGTGGGACTTCAGCGTAGTTAAGTGTCTGCTTTGATGCAGTGGGAAGCCTGACAGTGACAAATGACCACCTTTCATGCCTTTTTAAGAATTTGGGGAAGGAAAAGGATCCCATGTGCTTGCACAAGAAAGGGAGGCTTGTTCTCTTCAGCTAAGCCAGCTCTCAGCCTGGAGTCATGTTAGTCTGGGACAGCATTTGCTTGGGATCTTGTGGGCCACCAGAGAACCCATACCAAATCTTTTTTCTGAAGAACTGCTGGATCCTGGGATCTGGATCACTTTGTTGCCTTGACTTCCAGGTGCCCTGTGGCTGTATGCCTCCTCTCTGGTGACCAGAAGCCTATATCCTGTAACATTCTAGAGCCCCTAGATGGTGAGGAAGGGGGTGGTAGGAGAAGGGAACAAAGTGAGGGAGGAGACCAGGAGGCTCAACATTAGTCCCTCACATCAATAGATCTGTATTTGGGCTCTTGGGCAAGAGGTAAAAAGCATGAAGTTGCTAATTCCTAAACTGTAAACTCAAACACCTGTTTGAGAATTTGAAAAAAGCTACAGACTGTCTCCCTCTTCTATAGATGTTTCTAGATGTTTTTATATGTTCCTATAGAAATGCAGATACATGCCAACATACAAAAACATCTTAGAAGGCTCAAGGACTCACTTAAATTATGTTACATTGGTTTAGAATCCCAAATAATCACTATGATTTCATAAAGTTTTATAAGAGAACATTATTAGGCTTAAAGAAATCCTCCAGGGCCCTATGCCTGTAAAGGGCCAGCCCTGGGTGTAGCTCAATCATAAAGAAATGTCACAGCATTCAGGTTCCATTTTGATTTTTTGGACTCTGGGGATGTGAGAAACACCTTCTCTAGGATAACTCCCCAGGGACAAAGGCAGCCACATTCATCAAGGCTGAGATAATACCTGAAGACGCAAAAATTACTCAGACCTGAAGACAGGGAAAGTAAAATGCATGAGACGTAAGACTACAGGAAGCTCAACTACCCAACTTTCAAGTGAGAAAATAAAATTCCTCATTTGAAATCTCTCTGGGGAGGAGAAGTCTTTGCTATATTATGAGAGCAAAAGATCATTACATGGTTTCTGAGGGGCTTCCTGAGGTCTCTTGGCTCAAGTGCAGAGAGTGAAGCGTGAGCAAAGGGTAGAGTGAAGTGTAGGGCAGGGTATAAATGCAGTGACTCTATTATGACGTGTGCTATGTCATTTGGTCTGCCGTCAATGACACTTTTAGCTCTTCCTGCTTTTCCAAATCTATAGCTCCTGGGGCAGCTGGTGTTGAAAGCCTTATAGAAACTCTGTTCCCCTACATCAGTGGTTCTTATCTTTGTTTGCACATTAGAACCACCTGGAGACTTTTAAAATACTGCCTGCACATCACCATTTGATTGGTCTGTAGTGAGACCCAGGAATCCCGTGCAACAAAAGCTCCCCAGATGATTCTAATGCACAACTAGGGATGAGAACCATTCCTTTAGTGTTGCTAGAAATTATTGTAGGTATTCCGAAAATCTAGAGAATTCAGATACTTAAAGAAAAGCTAAAAGAATTTGTCTTTTTTTCAACAAACGCGACAACCTTAGAGTTAGGAAAACTGCATTGTTAAAGAAGGTTGGCCAGGAAAATGGGTTTGTGGGTCTAACTTTAGTCCTCTTTTCATTCATTAAATAACAGAGCCTGATTAGCCTCAGAATGTGAACTTCTGTTAAATACTTAATAAGTTGAGAGTTTCCAGGGAGAGTAATCAAGAATGAGTTTAATACTATTCCAATTAGGTGTAGGTTAAATAATGTGCCACATAAAAATTCAAAGCCAGCGGAGCTAAAGAAGACCATGGAAGTCCCTTGTGGTCAGGATGGGGGTTGCTGACGTCAGGAGGGTCAGCACTGTCAGCCACCATACTGCTCAGCAATAAGACCTGGTGAATGTGTTCTGATAGAGTTAGGTGCTAATCCAGTAACTTGTGAGTTAGCTGTCACCTTTCTTTCAACTATATTATTCTTGTTTTTATTAAGCAGAGGGTTAAAGGGGACACTGGAGTCTTTTCGATCACATGCACAGAGCAGTCAGTGAGATGGATAGATTAGTTTGGGTTTCCCAGAAGCATGCGCCCCAACAAGGATTTGAGTACAAGAGTTCATTTGGAAGGTGATCCCAGGAAACATTAAGGGGGAAATGGGAAAGGAGATGGAAGGAAAAAGGCAATAAAGAGTGTGTTATTGGCTGGGCGCAGTGGCTCATGCCTGTTATCCCAGCACTTTGGGAGGCTGAGGCAGGTGGATCACTTGAGGTCAGGAGTTCGAGACATGGTGAAGCCCTGCCTCTACTAAAACACACAAAAAATTTACCTGGGTGTGATGGTGTGTGCCTGTAATCCCAGCTACTTGGGAGGCTAAGGCAGGAGAATCACTTGTGCCGGGGAGGCGGACGGTTGCAGTGAGCCAAGATTGTGCCATTACACTCTGGCCTGAGTGACAGAGCGAGACTCCATCTCAAAAAAAAAAAAAAAAAGAGTATGTTATCAGTTACCAATGAGGTCAACTAGGGGTTAGTCTTTCTGTGTAGACTGGGGGTAAAGAGAGAAAATTAGTTGAATGTGGTAAGACTCGTCACACTAAAGGGAATGAGGTCACCTGACACTTTTGCCGTTAACTACTCTGCCTCTGTCAGCAAAACCCTTGGCTGTGTTCTCCAGACCCAGCCCAAGGCATGTATTCCTTAACAGCTATTTGATGCTTATTTCTAATAACCAAAGAGATTCTCACCAGTGAGGAGCCAGAGTTGGGCCAGAATCCAGGGTGCTGTGGTTTGAATGTGTGTCCCCTCCCAAAGTCATGTTGAAATTTAGTTGCCATTGTGACAATAAGTGATGAGACCGTGAGGGCTATGCCCTCATGCATGGATTAATGCCATTGTCACGGGAGTGGGTTCATTCTTGTGGGAATGGGTTCCTTATAAAAGGACAAGTTAGCCCCTTTTGTCTCTCTCTCATCCTCTCTTTGCCCTTCCGCCATGGGGTGGCTTAGCAAGAAAGCCTCCGCCAGATGTGACCCCCTGATCTTGGACTACCCAGCCTCTAGAGCTGGAGAAAGTTCTCTTCATTATAAGTTACCCAGTCTATGAAATTCTGTTACAGCAGCACAAAGCAAACTAAGACATAGGCTCACAGCAGGGAGAGGTGAGGAACTGTCTCAAATAAGTAAGTGAAATTCGAATGCAATCACTTAGTGTGGAAATTCTTTGACACAGCCAAAAAACACACCAACCAACCTACTAAAGCTTAGGGTTTTAAAAAGTTTTTACGCAGAGTGGAGTTCGGGGTGAAGCAGGTGTCAGGAAAGCTGCCACCTAGGTCCTGTATTTGCTCTCCTTGTTTATCTCAGGAAGGGCTATCAAGCAGCCCAGCAAGGCATTTGCCTCTTTTCTGAGAAGTCACTCTGCCTCACATTCTTCACCAGATCCCTTAGTTAACAACACATTGCAGTGTCAGGGCAGAGAGGACCTTTGAACCATGACAAACAATTATTGCTTTTTCCTAATTTCAGAATGCCAAGAGAAACTTCAAATAAATTTCTAGTGCTTCTTGAAATACTTTCAATAAAGACATACATTAAATACTTCCTTCCAAATTATGATTTTTAGAGACAGAAGTAATGTTACCTTAGAGTCTTGCCCAGTTCTGACAGACTTTAACTATTATTTGTATGGCCTTTTGTGATTACAAAAATAATTCTGCCTCCCAAAAATTCAAATCCAACCGAGTAAAGGAGACCGTGGTGTGGGAGTCTCTCGTGGCCAGGATGGGGGATGTGGACGGCACACAGTCAGGAACGTCAGCCGTGCACGTTACGTGGTAATAAAACCTAGTGATGTTGCACTTTCACGGGAGCACAGATGTCAAAATGGCTTCATCAGCCTGGCCTCCTCCAAATGTCCTGCCTCCTGGGAATTGGGAGGTAGAGGCAGTTGGGCTCTTGGCTGGTCCCATTACACATAACACGCAACATCATTCAACAAACACTCAGTGAGTACCAGGCAGTGAGAAGACACGATGGGTAGGGCAGACCCCAAGATGCCTGCTCTCCAGAAACCTTCTTCTATGTTGAGAGAAGATGGAACTAAATTTTTAAAAAATCTCACTCCTCCATGGACAGCCATAATTAGAGATGAGGCCCCTCAAAGAAGGGAGCCCGGCTCTAAGAGAGCATGCAGCAAAGGGCTCTGCCCTAGACTAGAGGCTGACAGGACTTCCTTGGGCCGTCAGAAGGAGGAGACGTTAACTAGCAGGGGAGGACAGTGGGGTGCGAGGCCACGGGCAATCCAGAGCGCAGGAGCTGCAGGTGCAAGTGCGTGTGGTAGGAAGCGGTCTCTGCAGGGCTTGTCAGCCAGGCTAAGGGGCTTGCGGCTGAGCAGGCTGCTAAGCAGGGGTTTGCGTGTGGGCGAGGCAGAGGGCGGTTGCAGTGGAGGGTGGATTGGGCAGGGGATTGTTGATGGGCGTAACCTCAGTGGGTGGGCCAGTGCAGCTGTCCTAGCAAGAGCGGGTAGAGGCTGCCTGGGGATGGCAGACAACCAGAGTGTTTGCTCCAAACGTCTTATGGCCACAAAGACTGTTGCAGCTACTGGCTTCCAGGATACCAGTCCACTGTGCCAGTCCAAAGGTATCCGCTGCCCTGGGGGAGCTTCCTGGGAATGTGCATATCCTTATTTAGTAGGTCTCAGGAGGGCTCGGGAATAGGAAGTTTAAAAGCTTCTCCAGGCAGGCATCTGCATTTTTTTCATTTTCTCCACAAAGATTTGCCTGGAAAGAGTGTTAAACCCTGAACCAAGCACTAGGCGTTAATTCAGTTCCACCACCTTCATCACATGGTGTCAGCTCACAAGTCTCAGTCCCACCGTCTGTAAAATGGGGGTGACCATTTCTCTCTGTGCCTCATGGGGTTGCTCTGAGAATCTGATGAATTTGAAAGTGTAACACAAATACCTGATATTCTTGCTCTGTAAACAAACCATAGTTTTTAATGTGAAAAAGATTCTGATTTTATTAGTTGGTATTTTGGCCCTCTTTTCGCTAGGCTACGCTGGACTAGTGAGGGCTGTTTACACAGCACTGGTGCTTGCTCCAGACTCCTGCTTCACTGAGGAAAGGGGCTGCTCCTTCCCCGGAGTCCTGAGTGGCTTCCCCTCATTCCCGGCCACAGGTGCTGCTTCCCTCCCACGGGCTCACGAGGTTGTTGCTGCTGTAGCCTGCGCTACTCATTGCCCCATCTTTGGCCACACATCACCTAACGTTTGCTATGTGCCAGACGCTGACCAAAACTCTTTACACATATTATCAAAATCATTACTTCCCACTAAGAGATGAGAAAACAGGCTTAAATTGGTGCTCACGTGGCCAGGAAAGCGGGGTGCTGCTACCTGAACCCTTAACCACTCTGTAATACCATTGTTTGTAGGAAAGAGATGTTTCCTTCCTCCCTGGAGTGTGATCCCCAGAGCTAAGGGGTGGCCTTTATTCCCACTTATCTGCCCTCTTATTCTTTGTGTCCTAGAGGTCCAACCATTAGGCTCAAACTTTTGTTTTACTCTTTCTTACAGAGAAACAAGGAACCATCAAGCAAAGAGGACATCTGGGGTGAGTGTATAGATCCAGCCTTGACCCTCTTTAACTAGTGGAGATGCTCATAAGTGCGAGCTTCCTGAGGACAAGGGCCCCTCTTATTTGTCTCTGTGTGAATGGCACAAAGTAGGTGTTGGGTAATGTTTGTGATTACTGAAGCACTGGCAAGATGCCTGAGGGGAGAAAGTGTTGATTAATCTCGTGCTGGCTTCTGACACCCTGCTTTGATTGGGGGCCATAGCAACGTTAACCTTAAAAGGTGTGTGGAGCTTTACTGTGTATACAATGCATCAGCCTACAGTGTTCACTCTGCAAGATGATTTTTATTCCCATTACAAGGAAGATAAAGTGGAGGTGTGGGAAGTTAAGTGATTTGCAATGCTATGGAATGATCTGACAGCACTGGCACTGGAGTCAGTTAGATGGGTTCAAGTCCTGGCTCTTCCGTGAACTAAGTAGTTGCCATGTGGCTATGTGGCTCTGAGCTAGGTCCTTACACCCTAGAAAGTCTACTTTTCTCATGAGTAAAATGAAGGTGATGATGGCACCATTTACACAGGATTATCTTGAGGATTAATTGAGATTATGCATTTAAAGTGTCAGGCATGTAGTAAGTGCTCAGTAAATATTGGCATTTGCTAGTGGTCATAGAGCTGGAGCTCTAGTTGTCTGACTTTAGTCAAATGTTCTTTGCCCTAGATTTGAAGTCTGTGATCAGCACATTTATACTGAACAAATGCATAGCAGAGCATTGAGAAGGCATTTATGACAATATTTACATAAAGAGTTGGTATTTGCATTGGTAGAACCAAAAACAAAGCCCTCAGAACTGACCAGGGAGAAGAACCATGGATGTCTCTGAGAAACTTGGGTCGTTCTTTCGGACCTGAGAAAGGATGGTCTCTGCTGCCTATAATGCTAATGTTCAGCATATTGACCCTGGCTCGGAGTGACCAACTGATTTCAATTATTGCTTGAGGCATCATTTGAGAATGGAATATCACTCATTTGTTTAACATTTCTTGGGCACCTGCTCTGTGCCAGCCACTGTGCTGTGAGTCAGGATGTAATGGAGACCAGAAGAGACAGCCTGTGGCTGCACAAAGTCCCCAGTCATGTAGGAACACTGGAGGGGCTGCCCTCAGCCTTGAGAATCTCAGCAGCCAAGGAGCCACAGCCCTGGTGGGTCAGGGAACCGCTCAGAGGGGTGATGACCAGCCTCTGTTATGATTTATTTTCTCTTACTGGTAAAGTTGTGAGCAAGTCTCACAACTTTAGGCAAGAAGTGGTCACAGAAACAAAGCTGGAGAGAAGCAGTCCTCTTTTTGGGTAGGGTCCTAGGATCCATGAAAACATCTCCAGATGGCAGATGGTCTGGAGGGAGAATCCCCTACCTTACCCTCATCTAATCAGACCATCTATCTTTCTAAATGCTGTCCCAAAGGATATGTGTCTTGGTTAGATGAGACAGTGGAGGAAGCCCCTTTGATTTTCTTGATGAGATTCTCTCCCTTCAATGTAAACTCACAGAGAAATGGTGGTTTCATAGAGAGATCTAAATTATCCAAAATTAACAGCTTGACATTAAGGTGTTAGCCTCATAACTACTGAAACAGAGACAACCAGAGCTAAAGCACTGGTTTTAGGCCCTCTTCCTAGGACAATATGCTGATTTCCAAAGGAAATGCATTCTTCCATCCAGATCATATCTTCTGGCTGTCCCAAAGCCAGGAATGGAGCTGGCAGGAGGGACTGAGGTGTGATGTGTGTCATGCCTTTTTATTTATAAGACCTACAAATGCAATACTTGACTCATGGAGTCAGCTTGGAGATCAAATGAGATCATATATGTAAAACAGCAGAGTGCCTGACTTGTGACAAAGAACATTTGCTAACCATTTGTGGTGGATGTCTGGTTTGGGTCTGCCTAGCACTCCTATCTCTTTTGGGGCACAGTCCCTCTTCCATTCCTTACTGCCTTGGGTGGTCATGGTACCCTTTCTCCTGAATGTAGCAAGAGAGAGTTAGGCCCACATGCAAGAACTTGCAGAGATGAGAACAGGATGGACACAGAAAGGGTCCTGGCACACATGAGACCAGATATGGTTCCTAGATTCCAGATTTCTATAGCTCCTTTTTCAATTCTGAAATTTCAGTTTTTCAACTCTGGGTCACCTTGGGCCAAGCCACAAAGGTGAGCAAAGAGTTTCCATTTTACCTAAGCAGCTTGATTTGAGTTTCCGTAATTTGCCATTGGTCCCATGAGACTGTGAGGGCATGATGCCATGAGTCCACGTGGCAGGAGAACCGGGGACAGTAACCTTTCAGATGCCCACAACTGAGAAGTGAGAATGTTCTCAGAGCACCCCTGGGTCTTAGTCACTGACATTTAAACAGGCTGCAAAACATCTTTCACCTGCCTCTCACTTGCCCTCTGTGAGTTACATGTCATGTCTTACCACTGAAAGTAACACCTCCCTTCTGAGTCTCAAAGATGGCAAGTCAAGCTGAGAACTTGGAGCTGTATATTAATGAGAGGAACCTCCTAATCGTTTAGATCAGGAAGGACATCCAGCGGTCTGCTCAGGTCAGTCATGCACCAGGCCAGCATCTGGAAGGGCAGCAGCGTGGGCTCAGTGAGCAGTGAATATAACCCAGAAAACAGATGTTAGTCCCAAGGGCAGTCTCTGGGCTTCATGCATCTTTGGACTCCCAGGGCTAAGTGCTGCATCAAGGAGTCTAAAATTCTCTATTAAAGGTCCCAGTGAATGGAATGGAGTCTGCCCCAGCTGGCAGCTTGTCTTGGCTGCACTAAATGAGATTCTGTGGGGCATGGGGAAAGGCATGAGAACTTTAGGCCCCTGAGGTCAGGGAGACACAGCCAAACAGCTCAGATACAAAGTGTCTTGGCAGGCACAGAGTGGTGTGACAGGGAGGTGATGGGGGTGGGGTGTATTTTTTGCTAGTGTGACCAGTTTTGTTGACAAGGTAGCATCTGAGCGGGACTTTGACCAACTGGCGGGATGCAGGCTCAGGTTCGCCTTTTGTGGAAATGAGTGATGTGGGCAACATGTGGTCCCGGGCCGCCATCAGCATCATCTGGGAACTTGGTAGAAAGGCAGAGTCTCCAGCCTACCCTTCATCTCCTGATTTGGGACCCAGCCTGCTGGATTTTAACAAGTCTTCCAGGTGATCCTGACGGCTGCTGCCCTCAGTGTATAGAGTGTATAGAGTGCTGACAGGACGGGGCGGTCAAGTTTCTGATTGCAGGATCCCCAATACCAGATTTTAGAACCATGTCATTTTTCTATACAATTGAGAAGCTTCTGAAGAAGAGTGAGCCATTCATTTATTCACTCAGCTAATGTTTAACAAGCACCTATCACGTGCCAGACCCCACGCTGGGCACCAGGTTCCAACAGTCAACGTGCACACGTTAGCTCAGGGCAGCTTTTAAGCAATGGCTTATCTAGAGACAAGATTGCTGTTGTCTATCTTTTCCATCTGATTTGCAAATGGAACCTACACCTGCTATGCTCTCCAGAAACAACTCTGCTGCTCGTCTCTGACAAAAGCACTTCAGCTGAGCATTTACAGAAGTTTCTGACACTGGTGGTGTGAACGGATGACAGAAAGCAGGCGTGTGTGCACACGCAGTTTTGAAGGGCTGGGGGCCACTGGGAGAAGGCATTCTCTTTCACGTCTGCGCTGCTCATGAGGCATTTTAAGATGGGCCTGGCAGCCTTTTGCTTTTGCCTTGTGCGGGTCAGTGGGCTCCAGGTGTTTCTCTGTTGATCTAACAGTTTCAGGAAGCCGTGGGCTGGGAAGGTGGGGGTGAGCCAGGGGAGGAGCCGGGAAGGGAAGGAGGAAAGCTGTGGGTAGCTTCTCTTCTGTTCTCACGTGACAGTTCTGATGAAATTAGAGTGTGATCTCAAAGGCAAGCTGATCTTTTCATCTGAATTAAATGAAACAGGCCAATACACTCTTCTGGAAGATCAAACATACTCAGGACAATGTTCAGCCCTCTTTGTCCCAGTTTGGGACAAAAACCAAACTGGGGAAAAAAATGGGGAGGCTGGAGCTCCTGCTGGGGCCCCTTCTCTGGCCACACAGCTCCTCTTGGGCCCTGGGCAGGCTGAGCTTGGCGGGCATTGCCCTCTGCTGGGGCAGATCAGGAGAAATGAGCTCAGGCCAGGGATAGTCCTATCAGGTGGCAGAGGACAGGATTTGGAGGAGTCCCAGGGCTGCTACAGATTGAGATTTAGCACTCTGGCCTCTGAGAAAACAGCTGGGTTTCTGACCTGCCCAACCCCTGTCTCTCCTGTCAGGAGCCTTCTTTGCATCCCCTAAAGATTCCAATTCCTCTCCTACTCCAATCTGTTCCCTTCTTTCTCTGAATGGTCCATAGCTCATGACAGCTCTGAGAGCAGAGGGAGAAGCTGAGGACTCTCTCCTGCCCGGCACAGTTGGTATCACAAGCTCTATGTCCAGTTTCCTTGTCCTATATTTGGCAGCACGACAGCGGCCTCTCTGACTGATGCGAGCCCCTGTTCTCTTCACTCCCTGGGGATTGTTGATAGGAGGCTAGCATTTCAGTAGGCAGCGCATCATCAGCCCGACCACAGATCTTATTTTAAACTAATTACATTACAGAAGGGTGGGCGGAGGGAGGCGAGGGGGTAATTATAATCGGGAAAAAATTTTTTTAAAGGCCTAGTTTCAAAAATCTCAGACTTAATTTAGTAAATTTCAATTACAGAGAGTCACTAAGCTGAAGATCATTTGCATTACATCCTTAATTACTACTTCATTTGTATCTGAGATCATCAATAGAGATTCTTGGGAATGTGTACTCAGAATAAGTGATTGATCCTAATGAGGCCTTTGTTCCTCCTGAGCCTCACTTAGGAAGCTATTTCTTTCCTCTTGGAGAGGCACAGAGTTTGCCAAGCCGGGTGGAGACACCCTAAATTAGAAATGGAGCCTGTGAAGACATCAAGAGGTTTTCAAACTGGCTGTGCCACGGAAGAGAGAGAGGTTGCCAGACTCAAGCTCTGTCCTCCTGATGTTCCCCATCAGGCATTAATTCCTCTTCCCTGAATGCATTAGCGCTGCCAGACTATTACGGTGATTGGCCTCCTGGCCCAGCCACAAACGTCCATCTTTCTTAGTTGGCAGCAGAAGAAATAGTCTTTTAGGACATTCCCCTTGCACATGATGGATGCTGTCCTAGACCTTCCTGCTTCTGTGTTTCCTGCCACCTTTAAAGAAAGTGCATCCAGCAGTCCTGGCCACTGGGTCTTTATTGGAAAAGCTGTTTTCCAAGATGATTTAACTCTGGAAAAAAATGAAAATCCCACAAGAACTGAAGACTCTGTATGTGTGTGTGTGTGAGTCTGTATTAAGACCCTCTTTGTAGAAGGAGACAGACTCCTTGTGGGGGAGAAGGAGAGGTAGGGAAAGGACGAAGTGAGTAAAAGCTGTCTTGGCCAAATCCTGCATGCCCGCAGTTCCTTCACTGTGTGGTACCTCACACTCTTACAGGGCTTTACCCAGCACTTGTGCATCAGTTAGCTTACAGGTGAGAGGATCATTGTCCTCATTCTCTCAGTGAATAAACTGATGCTCACAGAGGTTAAATGACTTTGCCCAAAATTACTGAGCTGAGGAGTGACAGAGTGGGGACTTTAGTCCCATTCTGTGCTACTCCCATACCCCTGAACCATCTCCGTGGTCTGCCAGCAGCCCGAACATTTACCAATCTGTAGAGGTCAGCGTGTGGGTCGCACTGCAGCCTCCTGCCCCATTTAAACTTTATTTCTGAATCTGTACATTTAAGCAAACCATTTTGTATCAGAGACATCCAGAGAGTGGCCTTACTTAACCTTCTTCTGGAGTCGAGTCTACTTGGTGGAGAATGGTGGAGGGGCCTGGAGGGAAGGGAAGGGAGGAGCCAGTAGGGAATTTTCCCAGTTTTCCACCAGATGAGGTCAAAGCCCAGGAGTCAGACAAATCCATGATTCTCCTGGCATTCTGCACAGCTGCCAAATCCTGCTCTTTGCTCTCATTATTCCTCTGGGGTGGTTTCCAAGGGTGGAGAAGTGTAGGCTGAGGAAGTGTCTGTGTGGAGGGAGGGCAGATGCTGTGAGGAGGGAGGTGTTTACACCAAGCGTCCAGCCAGGCCTTGGGGTCATAGGCACCAGCCCAGAGCAGGAAGTGTCTTCTGAGCTAGAAGCCCTCAGTTCAGAGGTTCTTTGTCTCCTCAAGAACCTACTGGACATTCAGCATCCTCTGTAATAGCCGCTACCCCCAGCAGTACTGGTGGAACACTAGTGAAATGAACACATTTTTTGGAGCTCAGTAACTCTGGGTTCAAGTCCCACCTCTGCTTATGAGCTGAAAGATCTTGGGTAAGTCCTGTAACCTCCCTAAGGATCAGTTGAGATGACCAATATCCACTGCATTGTGCACTGGGTGTTCTGAGGTTTAAATGAATCATGTTCAACAAATAGCAAATGGTGGCTTTAATTACTAGAGGGTCAGGGGCAGCCAGGAAGTGGCAAGAAAGGAGGGCAGCTTGTCCTGCAGACAGTGATGGGGAGCAGGAGTGGATTCCACAATGAAGCAGCTTCCAAGGGCTTTTTATAAGCAGCCCCTATGCTGGCTCTGGGAGAGCTCTGAGAAACTAGTTTGAAAAGCATAGAAGTCGTAAAATAGCACAAGTATTTTTTTCTACTGTGAGCAAAAATATTCATGCAGACAAATCCAAGCCAATCTTCTGGGACTAAGACTCTAAATATTACTTGTGAGTCACCTCAGCTTCCTTCCAAGAGAAAGACTCCCCTATCCCCTCACCCAACACCCTCATCCGTGACACATTAAGATTGTAGCTTTTCAGCTTCTCCCACCAAACTCTCAGTCCCTCATCGTGGGCATGAGGACAGCCCTGTATGCAGAATGCGTTTTTCTTCATTTCAGTCTCTCTCTTGGTTAAAGCCAATTTCCAAAAAAACAACCACCTCATCAGAGCAAGACCCACGTCAAGCTCCACAGCAGACACTAGGTGGCGCTAGACCCCATGTTATTAAGGAAACGCCAAAGCTGCACCCTTTTCTGGAAAAATGTTTCTGTTGTGAGATCCTCTTTCCCAGAGGCCTGGGGGACCATCTCAGTTTATACCACAAACTTAAAGTGCCACCAGAAGATCGCATACTATCTCAGGAGCCCTGGCTTTGCTTCTGACCCAGATCTTTTCACGATGTGGCTGTAGAAGGAGTTTCTAGACCCGAGGCTGGAGACCCCCAAGTCCTTGCTGTTCTATAATACTAGGAATAAGTAGTCAATTTCAACCTCTGTTCTGCTCTGAGGCGCAGGAAGGAAAATAACTTTTTCCCTTAAGAGGAGGTGGAGAAAAAAAGAGGCAGAACCTAGAAGCTCCTTTGTGAGGGCACCCAATCATCTTCCCTCCCCTCCCGGGAAGATTGAAGACCGAGTCTGACCTCAGGTCATTTCCTTGGAGGGCCAGCCCCTTCTGGGGTGAAACATGATCCTCAGTGCCCCTCTGGAGGTAGGCTGTAGCTTCTTTTTTTCTGCAGAGATCTGAGCTGGTTGCCCTGAAATGCCAGTTTAATTTCATTGCTGAGAGCACACCTTCACATATTTTGAGAGCTCTCTATTGCTGTGACCCCAAAGCACTTATGAACAATAGCAGCAACTGGCAGTTATAAAGCTATTTACAGTTTTCTAAGCATTCTGAGCACTCTTTATGTCTGGAGAGGCAGGTTAGTTGCATCTTCTGTTTGCAGATACAGTGACTGACACCCCAGGGTCTCATTCGAACTGCTGGCACTGATGTTGTCTCTTGGAAATGATGATGATCATTGTTGCATATTATAATTTTCACTGTTATGTTCCCTTTGATGTGTAAGAGGCCAAACAGAACACATGCTTAAAGACACAGCTTTTGGTTAATGGGTTTCCTGTTGGCTGAGTCTATCTGGGCTGAATGTGAGAACCACTGAAAAGAGGTGAATGCCCTGAGCAGACCTTTACCTTCTCGGCCATATGAGAGTTTACTGTGGCGGGAAATTGCGCTCCACAGCGTGGAGGGCAGGTGTGTGGGGAAGGCTTTCTCACCCCTTCCACCGTGTGAAGACAGGGAGATGATGCCATTTATGAACCAGGAGGCAGGCCCTCCCAAGGCCTGATGCTGGCACTTATATCTTGGATTTCCAGCCTCCAGAACTGTGAGAAATGAATGCCTGATGTTTAAGCCACCCAGTCTGTGCGGTTTTTGTTAGCACAGTCCGAATGGACTAAGAAAGAAATTGGCATGCCTCTGTGATGGCGCAAAGACATTGAAGCCCTCAAAGAGCTTTTGGTGCAATGTAGTTGAGGCAAGTTCAGTATATGTAAATAAAAAGAAAATAGATGACTCAAGTCCTAGCAAGAGTTCAGAAATCCAGTATCCTAGCTTGGCTGTACAGAGGTTTCCTTTAGGGTGAAGAGGAGGGAAGGAGGTGGAGGGAGCTGGGAGGAGGTAGGAGGAAAGGCCCTGTTAGGTATTCCTGCTAGGAATACCTGGCAACCTTTGCTGGGCTTTACTTTCTGCATAAGAGGTGGTTTTCTCCAAGGTCACATCCAGGCTCTCGATGTCCAGCTGGGTGTCATCAAAGGCTTTGGGCACCAAGTGCCTGGCTGATGTTTTGCACCTACCAGCTACTCATAACTCCAACCTTGCCAGGGACTGCCTTGAGCATTGTTGAGATCACTGAAGAGACAGCCTGTCCCATGGCCCCTGAAGTCAGAGAGAGGTCACCTAGGAACCAGCGGGCTTTACCTTCTGGCTCACATCCCCACAAGGTTCTACTCCCCCAGTCCTCAGAGGCTTGGGTGAAGTTCAGGCACATCACCTCCCCACCCCCATCACAAACTCTTCCGCCTTCCCTTCCACCATACTTTGGGAAAAAACTTCTCTTCTATCATATTTGCTTCAGGAGCTTTTCTTTTAAAAATAAACACAATTATTTTTATAAGAAATGAATGTACATGTAGAAAACCAACAAAAGGATTTATGGTAAAAAATAGGTCTCCTTCCCATCCCTATTCCCTAGCACCCAGGTTCTCTCCCCAGAGATACCCCCTGTCCACTCATTGTGGACAAAAAGAGCCAAACTCTGTAAAATATTTGGAGAGATTTATTCTGAGCCAAATATGAGTGACCATGTCCATGACACAGCCCTCAGGAGGTCCTGAGAACATGGCCCAAGGTGGGCGGGGTAGGGAGACATAAAACTTCAATCAAACACAGTTAAGAAACACATTGGTTTGGTCCAGAAAGGTGAGATAACTTGAAGGTGGGGGAGCAATGGGGGCTTCCAGTTTATAGGTAGATTTTAAAGTTTTCTGGTTGAGAATTGGTTATCTAAAGACCTGGGATCAATAGAAAGGAAATGTTGAGATTAAGGTAAAGACTTGTGGAGACCAAGTTTTATTTTGCAGAGGAATCTCCTAGATTACTTCAGAGAGAGTGGGTTGTAAAATGTTTCTTATCCCACTTAAAAGGGTACCTGGCTCTTAGTTGATGATCTCCTGGGTCTGGAAAGCAAGAGGAAAAAGTGGGGGAAAGGGGGTTCTCTATCAAATTTCTATAGATTCTCTATAGATTTTTACCACAAGAGACAACCTTGCAGGGCAATTTGAAGATATGGCAAGATAATATATTTGGGGTTTAAATATTTATATTTCTTTCCTTATTTGATATGTGATGCTATGCCAGAGCCAGGTTGGAAAGCAGACCACCTTATTTGGGGGGATTTAATAAAAACCCCTCTACATGGTGCACGGTGGCTTGTGCCTGTAATCCCAGCACTTTGGAAGGCTGAGGTGGGCGGATCACTTGAGCTCAGGCATTCTAGACTGGCCTGGCCAACATGATGAAACCCCATCTCTACTAAAAATACAAAAATTAGCCAGGTGTGGTGGCATACACCTGTAAACCCAGTTACTTGGGAGGCTGAGGCACAAAAATCGATGGAACTCAGGAGGCAGAGGTTGCAGTGAGCTGAGATCACAGCACTGCACTCCAGCCTGGGCAACAGAGTGAGATTCTGTCACACACACACACACACACACACACACACACACACACACCCCAAATGAAAAAACCTTCTGATGAGACTTTATGGTTTGTAGGGTATGACTCCCCAGTCCCCCTTAGGTAGGAATTTGGGGAAGATTAAAACAATCCGAGTTTAGTCCTCACCATTCTCTAGGCCTCCCTCTTATTTCCCTACCCACACAGGCCTCTTCTGTCAATTCTTTTCTTGTTTCCAGAATTTTGTTTTTAAACAAAATTGATTCCATTGCTTCTTATTGTCCTCAGGACATGCAAAATGCAAACTCCTTAGGCCAGGCTATAGGTGCTTTCTGATCAGGCCATGCAGACCCCTCCAGCCTCATCACATGCAAAGCCAGGCCCAACGACTTTCGTCGACATGAATCTGTGCTCTCGTTTACCACTGTGTATTTTTATTTTTTCCTGGGCGAGACATTTTTTATGTTGTGGTAAAATATATATAGCATAAAATTGGCCTTTTTAACCATTTTTAAGTATACAGTTCTGTGGCATTAAGTACATTCACAGTATTGTACCACTATCACCACCATCCATCCCCAGAACTTTTCCCCGACTGAAGCTCTGTCCCCACTAACTTTCCATGCCCTTCCTCCCCAGCCCCTGACAACCACCATTCTACTTTGTCTTTATTATTTGACTATTCCAGGTGCCTCATGTAAGTGGAATCATAAAATCTTTGTCCTTTTGTGATTGGCATTACTTAGCATGATATCCTTAAGGTCCACTCATGTCAGAATTTCCTTCTTTATTAAGGCTAAATAATATTTTATTACATGTATATCCTACCCACTGTATAGTTTTTAAAATAATTATTAATATACTCCATACATTTCTGTTCTTCCTCTGTTTCATGTTCACCAATTTCATTCCCCCAGAGATAGCCACTGCTTACTAATTTCTTGTATTTCCTTTCAGATAATTTTTACGCATATTACAATAAAATGCAAATATATTCCCCCTTTGAATCCAAATGATAACATGCAATTTATTCTTATCTACTTGTTAAAAATTTAGTAATATATCCTGGAAACCTTTCTGTAACAATACATACAGAGTTTTTTAAATTGTTTTTTTGTAGCTGTGTATTCAACTGCACGGATACATTCTAATCCAGCAAAATTCTCTGTAAAAGGCCAAATAGTAAATATTTTAGGATTTGTGGGACTGCAGGTCTCTTGGGAAACTGCTCAGTTCTTTGTTATGGTACAAAAGAAGCCCCGGAGACCATGAGTAAACAAAGAGGCATGGCTGTGCTCCAGTGAAACTATTTACAAACTCTGATTTTAGAATTTTATATATTGTTCATGTGTCACAAAATATAATTCTCTTTTGATTATTTTCCACCATTTAAACATGCTAAAACTATTCTTCCCTTGAAAGTCCTATAATAACAGGCAGAAGGCCAGATTTGGGCCCCTGGTGGTAGTTTGCCAACCTCTAATTTATTTAATCAGTTCCCATTAATAAGCATTTAAATGGTTTCTAATCTTTTGCTGCAATTTATAATCCTGTGTATATGGTACTTCATATGCATGCAAGTATATGTATTTGTGGAATAAGCTCTAAAAAGTGAGATTGCTGGGTTAGATAATATATGCATTTGCTATTTTGGTAAATATTACTAAATTGCCCCCCTAGGGTCTGTGCTAGTTGACATACCCACCAGCAATATATGGAAATGTCTGCATATTTTCAAATTTGGGTATTTGCAAATCTGAGAGATGAAAAAAAACAAGGCATGTCACTATTTTTAATTTGCACTTATGAAGAGGTTGAACATCTTTTCATATGTTTAACAGGCATTTATATTTTATTTTCATTGTTCTATGAGCCACCTTTTCACATGCTTTGCTCATATTTTTATTGGTCTTTTCTTTAGAGGTTTATGTTTCTTTATAATTTAAAGAAATTAGCCGTTTGCTGAGTTGCATGTATTCTTTACAGATTTGCATTTGTTTTAGACTTTGCTTATATACAGTTTGATTTTTTTGTTTCACATACAAGAGCTTAAAAAGTTTTTTTTCAACTTTTATTAGTTGACTTTATCAATTTGCTATTTTATAGCTCATGATTTGTGAGTCAGGATTAGGAAAGACTTTCCCACTCTAAGAATATAAAAGATTTTCCCACATTTTCTCTTGGTACTTGTGTGGTTTTATTGTTTACCTTTAAATGTTTAATCCATGTGGAATTTATTCTGGTATATGGTGTGAGGTATGGCCCCATCTTAATGTTTTTCAAGATGGCTACCCAGGAATCTTAACACCACTTATTGAATACTCACTAAATTTGGAATGCCCACTTTATCATATACTAAATTCCTGTATACATTTATATTCTAAAACTGTTCCATTAGTCTCTCTATCTATTCATGTGCTACTACTATGAAGTTTTAATTATCAAAGTACTCTTATGTTTTTAGTCCAGGGTTACTGAACATCTTGGGCCAGATGATATAATTCTTTATTGGGGGGGGCTATCTTGTGCATTGTAGAATGTTTAGTAGCATCCCTGACCTCTACCTATTAGATGCCAGTAGCAGACATTTGCACGCACACACACACACACGTGCACATGCACGTAATTGTGAAAAGCAAACAAAAAGTCTTCAATTGTTGCCACATGTCCCCTGGGGATCAAAATTACCCTGTTGGTCTATTCATTCATCACTGTCCTTTTTCACAGCTTCCTGTTTGTTTACTTTAGTCTTGTGTGTTTGCACATGTTATTCTCTGTACCTGGAATGTCCTCCTCTTACTTTCTCATCAGAGATCAGCTCAGGCACTGCCTCCCAGGAAACCTTCTCATGTCACCCTGTGTATTAGGTTGTTCTCATGCTGCTATAAGAACATATCTGAGAATGGGTAATTTATTAAAAAAAAATTAATTGACTTACAGTTTCACATGGTGGGGAGGCCTCAGGAAACTTACAGTCATGGCAGAAGGGGATGCAGACATAGCCTTCTTCACATGGTGGTAGGAGACAGAAGTACAATGTGAAGAGAGGAAAAGCCTTTTATAAAACCATCAGATCTCATGAGAACCCACTCATTATCACAAGAACAGTGTGGTGGATACCACTGGGTCCCTCCCATGACACATGGGGATTATGGGGACTGCAATGCAAGATGAGATTTGGGTGGGGACAGAAAGTCTAACCATATCACCCTGATCCATCGTGTGCCCTGCCCAATCCAGGTGTTAACCCCCATCATTCTCTATGGAAATGAGCCTTTTGCTTGTCTCTCACCCCTCACCAGGGGTCTCATTCATGTCTTTATCTCCAGCCTGGGGCTGAGCCTGGCACAGGGCAGGTGGTCAATCAGTATTGTTGGATGAAAGGATGAGTGAATACTTCTTTCACCCATCTCCCATTAATAGCAGATGTGCAATCAAAGAAGACATGGGTAAAGGATGAGATGTTAGCTCTTGTCCAGAGTGAAGCCCTGGTGCTGAGAAACAACAGGAGGTGGGGAGAGTCTAGCATGTGTTGAGTGCCTACTATGTGCCAAGCATGGTAGTAGGTAAGATGTCTGCAATCTCCTGTTCCAAATCTTGGCTGTCCACAGCTATCAGGATGCACTCAGCTGCTTAGAAACAGGAAAACAAGGCGAGCTAGGGAGCACTAGAGGGCCCCTGCAGTTTCCTGGGAAAGCAGGATAAACAGTGTTGAGAGCATGAGTCCTGGAGTTGGACAGCTTAGGTCAGATCCCTACTCTATCTACTTACCAGGTATTTAACCTCCTTAAGTCTCAGTTTCTTTATTAGTAAAATGAGGATAATAAGAGTACCCACCCTGGAGGGCTTCTGTAAGAACCTAAAGCATTTATTTTCTACTGAGGCATAGTAAACATTCAACGTATGACAGGCTCTTAATATTATTTCCTCTTCTCTCCTCAAGCTGTATGAGATATTTTTTCTAGCTGGGCATTGGTTTAAAAGTCCCTGAGACTATGGTAGATCCAGGGTGGGATTGTTTTTTCAGGGGTCCTTGCAAGGAACTAGGAGAACTCTGGCAGGAGCATCCTCTGGGAGCAGCAGGGCCACCTCGGTGGGTTGTTTATAGTCAGACAGGTCCTCCCAGTTCCTACCACCCTGAGAGCATTGGGGAGAGGAGAGCAAAGAGAAGTGATTACTCAGAGGAATAGCCATACTGAACCCTGTCTGTGAAACAATGGTGGGGTTTGGAGACCTCTTTGCCACTGACTGAAGTTTTTCTAAGCCCATGGGCTTAGGGGGCAGAAAAGCGCCAGGTACTGCATTAGAAGTGGCACTCAGGCTGGGTGCAGTGGCTCATGCCTGTAATCCTAGCACTTTGGGAGGCTGAGGGTGGAGAACCACTCGAGCCCAGGAGTTCAAGGCCAGCCTAGGCAGCATAGCTAGACTCTGTCCCATTTATATTAAAATATATATATATATATTTTTTTTTTTTTACAAAAGGTAGGCTGTGTTTATTAGAGTCACAGGCAGTTGACTGTCTCAGTGTGACTCAAGACAACAAAAGAGACCCATTTAAAAAAGAAGTGACCCTGAAAGAGTTAACAGGAAAAGTATTTGCTAAAGATCTTGAAGGAAGTAAATTTTTCTTTGTTACTTGCATAGGAGAAAATAATAGTAATAAGTAATGCCTGCTGAGCCCATAAATGCAGGCATGGTACACTAACTGGTTTACATGGAGTCATGTGACCCATCTGCATGTCTCCACTCTCAGACCAGGTCATCGTCTGATGATGGGGCGGGGGCGCAGTTGCTATACCCCCATTATGCATTTCTTTATTAACCTTAGTCCTGTTTACCTCTAACCTAGAGGCTTCTGAGCAAGTGCCATGCTCTCCTCTGGGCAGGTTTAGCTGGGAGCTGCAAGCAGACAGAGATGAGTCAGACATGAGTACAGTCTTGGTCTTTAGAGGTTTTTATCCCACTGCGGATTGTGGCTAGAGGAGGTGGGGCTGTTTTTGGCCCACCTTGCAGCCTCACCCCTGCTGCTTGCAGCACCATCAGGAGCATACCTGCTTCAAGAGAGAAAACAGACTTTGGCCACAGAAGAACACATGCTTCTCTTTTGCATGTCCTTGGATGCCTGCTTGGAAGTGCATAGGTGCTGAGGAGATGCTGTTGATGGTTTGCCCTGGTTGTAGCTGCATTTCTAGGGGTGTGACCTAAGCCAGGCAGTGGGGGTGAATAGGGCTGCTGCTTTCAGAGGTTCTTCCAAGAAGGGAAAATGGTATGCCCTTTGATTTTATTTTCACCACAATCTTTGTCCAGGCCATCCATCACCTTTCTCCCCTTGACTTTGCAACCCCTTCAGGAGTGTCTCTGCCCCCAGCCTTTGCCTGCCCCATACAGGCAGCACTTGATGGCCCAGAGTAGCTTTCCTCTGACTGTTCTCATCAAGTGGCCATAACCACAGTGCTCACCCGAGGCACACTGGGAGAAATTCAAGCTTCTCCTGCCCTTTTCCTGAAATACTCATGATCACCAGAGACTATTTTTCCAGTATGTCTTGTGGAAGGGGGTGTTACTGAGTATTAAGCAAAAACTTTATTTTTGTATATTTAAACTTATGGAATAAGTTTAGGAAATACTGAGTTAAAGGGGTTGAAGTGTTGGTTTTTCAACTGCAGGGCTTCTCAGACTCTTTGAGATGTGATGCATACAAGTGGGTATGGGTTGCATGTTTCTACCTGCTGATTTGACATAGAACCCTAGATAGAGAATCTTGCAAGACCAGTGGTCCACGGAATCAGCTTGAAAAACACTGTCCCAAAGAAGTCTCCTGAGCAGAATGCATTGCTGTTGATCTTTCAGCCTTTGTCACCGCTGTCCTTACCCTAAAGGGCTTTCCTTCAGCCTCTCTACCCATCCTGGTTCCCCCAGTGCTTTGGAACCAGGACAGACACACTCCACTCCTAGTAAGCATTTCATGGTCAGCCCCCGCCTAGCCCTCTCCTTATCATTCATTCTTTCATCAAATATTTTTTGAGCACTTCCTTTCTTCCAGGCACTGTGCTAGGAGATAGAGTAGCAACATCCCAGTAGGAAACAGAGACAGGTAAGTAGATGGGTTTAGTACAGTGTGAGAGGTACAACACAAATACTCAATCTGGACAGATCCAGATTGAGTCCTGGACAGTCGGAAGGACTTCCAGGGGAAAAAAAAGGGCATCTGCATTTCTACTTAGCAATTTTTCTATATTGGTTTGTCATTTATTCAATCACCAAGCATTTATTATGGGCTGGGCACTGAGCAGAGATAGTAATAAGGCTTGATCTGAGGGCTATTAGGAGTTACCGAAGGGATTTTAAGCAGAGGAAGAATCTATTTGCATTGATAGATGTCACTTTGATTGTAGGAAAAGTGAACTGGCCGGAACAAGGCTTGAGGCAGGAAGCCAGCTGAGAGACCACTGCATGAACCCAGAAAAAAATGAGGACCTGGACTGGGAACGTAACAGGAAAAGTAGATTTTGACAGATATCTAGGACAGTCAACAGGACTTGGACAGCAATGGAATGTGGGGGAGTGAGAGGGGAGAGTTTAGGATGATGTCCTCTCCCCCAGCCTCCTTACGTCCCACTCCCACTCCTGTTTCTGGTGAAATGTTCAAACAGGAGTGGGGGTGGGATGTAAAAAGGATGGGGAACACAGGAGGAAGGGCAGGTTACCGGGGTCAGTGGGGGAGGGAAGATGGTATGTTCAGTTTTAGACATGCTGAGCTCATGATTCCAATTCCTTTGGACGTGCCAGTGGAGATGTCTGGCAGGCTGATTTTTCTCATGACAGAAATCATGTCTGGAAATACAGATCTGAGAAGCAGCAGCAATGTATGGGTGGTCACCAAAGCCGTGGACTCAGTCAGCACCATTAAGCCAGAGTGACAGGTGAGATGGGTGACAAGGGCCACCCTTGCATCAGGTGGGTGACAAAAGAAGAATCAGTGTTGCAGCATAGGAAGGACTGCCAGAGAGAAAGGAGGTGAACCAGGAGAGGATCTAGGAAAAGGACACTGGGCAATGAGAGCTTGGAGTGTGCCTCTGTACCAGGGAGGAGCAGCTGTGACTGGCAGATACACATGACTGGTCCAGGTGGAGGGTATGAAAACTTGAGGGAAAGAGAGGGGCAGCAGGAGGTTCCTCTTTTGTACAACAGGCTTTCTCTTAGGCATAGCCTTCTAACTGATCTGCCCTACTAACCTCATCCCACTCTCCACTTCATAGCCAGATAGGTCTTTTCAAAACACATCTCTGATCATATCACCCTCTCCTATGAAAACCTTTTTGATATTTCTATGGCTCTTAGCATGTGGACCAAACTCCCGCCTGGCCTGACCTCTACTTCCTTCTCTAGGTGCACCTTGTACCAGACCCTCTCGCCCTCTCCCCTGCAGCCACCTGGCCTCCATTCAGCCTTGCAGGCTTGTTGCCTGGGTGTTGCATTGTTGCTCTCAGAACAATGTCCACCCTTCCTGTCCCCTGGTCCCCTCTGTGTCACTGGGGACTGTTCTAGCCTCCAGAGCCAACTGCCTTCCAGTAAAGTTCAGCCAATGGGGAGTGGAGGAGAGCAAAAGATATTGGAGGTGAAAGAAGGGAGAAGTCAGAGTATTTCTCCTTCTGCTGCTCTTCCTCAGGAGTCTCTTCTGTGACTGCAGCTCCCACTACACAGCCATCTCTCTGTGATTGCTGCTACCCATCTTGGCATGCCCCTCTTGGTTCCAGCTTATCTTGTCTTAGGTTCCAGAAGCCATTTCCTTCCTTGTTCTCCAGCTTCCAGAGTGTTGCTATTGGTTGAATTGTGTCTCCCCTGCAAGTTCATGTGTTGAGGTTCTAACCCCCAGTACTTTAGAGTGTGACCTTATTTAGGGATGTGGTCTTTAAAGAAGTAACCAAATTAAAGCAAGATCATTAGGATGGACCCTAATCCAATAGAAACAGTGTCCTTATAAAAAGGGGAATTTTGGACAGAGATAGACACGTATAGAGGGAAGACAATGTGAAGAGACATAGGTGAAAATGGTCATCTACAAGTCCAGGAAAGAGGTCTGGAACAGATCCTTCCCTCACAGACCTCAAAGGAACTACCCCTGCTGACACTTGATTTTGGACTTCCAGCTTTTAGAATTCTAAGACAATACATTTCTGCATCAAGCCACGCAGTCTGCAGCCTTAGCAGACAAATACAGTAGTCCCAGCTTCCTGGAGTTGCTACTCTCAAGCTTCCCCTGGGAGCTCTTTCAACTCCTCTGATTCCTCATATGAAATCCCCTCTATCAAATCACCTAGGGTGGGTTTTGCTTTCCTGACTGGGTCCTGACTAATATGCCTGCCATGATCCTTTCTGCCACAGAGGACACAGTGTTTCCTCTGCCTGGTATTTTTCTCCCTCCCATCTTTACCTAATGAACTTTACCTAGTAAACTCACCTAGGTCATGGGTAAATGTCACTTCCTCAAGAAGGCCTACCCCTAAATGGTCATTACCAGCTCTTACGCTCCAAGTACCACCACTCACACAGTTTTGATTTTATAGCTGTGTGTGATTATTAATGTTTTCTCCCCAGTCCATGAGGAAAGGTGGTCTTTTTTTTCTTACCACTTATCCCCAGAGCCTAACACGATGCCTATAGTAAATATTTAACACACAGTCATGTGTCACTTAACAACGAGGATACATACTGAGGAATGCGTTGTTAGGCAGTTTTGTCATGAGAACACCAGAGTGTACCACGCAAACCTAAATGGTGTAGCCTGCGACACACCTAGACTATCTGATGCAGCCTATTGTTCCTAGGCTATAAACACATACAGTATGTTACTGCACTAAATACTGTAGGCAATGGTAACATAATAGTATTTGTACAGCTAAGCACATCTTAACATAGAAAATATACGTAAAAATATGATACTATAATCTTATGAAATCATCATGGTATATGTGGCTCCTCATTCACTAAAACATTGTTATGTAGCTCTTGACTATATATGTATTGAGTGAACAGTGGGAGAGTAGTATAATTTTGTAGATAATGCTAGTATTTATGAACCAGCTGAGTACTAAGCATCTTACAAATATTACATTTAATCTTTTAATCCTCATAACAATTTGTGGGATAAGTAATATTATCTCTATTTTATACGTGAGTAAATTCACTTATGATCTCATAGCTAGTAAGGATTTGAACCCGGGCACTCCAGCACCAGAGCCTGAACTCTTAATCACTTTGTTTTTCTGGCCTATGCTGTTCTTTCATGGTGTAGCAAGTCCATAAATTTTGTTTGGTGATAGCTTGCTGTTATATCATGTCTTGTACCTCTTACTTGCAATGAATTATATTTAACTTGACATCATACTAGCAAATTTCCTGGACAGAATGTTTTCTATGCCAAATAGCAACCCAATAATATGCACTTTGAATTTGAGCAAAAATTTGGTGACAAACCTATAAATACACAGTCCCAGGACGGTGAGGTTCCTAGGTACTCTGGGACTCTGGCTGATACTCTGCAACTTCCTGGGGCATCCTCTGGCTTTCTTATGTGTTTATGGCATGTGACATTACCACGTGACTGCAGTAGCCTGGGCTGCCTCTCCTGTGTCCAGCAGCTCTTGACACCACCTTATGTGTGGAGAATGCCCTGTGTGCTCAGAACACCCCAGGTACTATGGGGAGATGCCCAGGACCAAGACTCTTCATACTCCATGAGCATTACAGCTCAGAGGAGATGAATTCACACTGGTTCATTTGTGGTTTAAGAATGATCCAGCTAGGTGCAGTGGCTCACACCTATAATCCCAGCACTTTGGGAGACCGAGGTGGGCAGATCATTTGAGGTCAGGAGTTCGAGACCAGCCTGGCCAACACGGTGAAAACCCATCTCTACTTAAAAATATATATATAAAAATTAGCCGGGTTTGGTGGCGGGGAACCTGTAGTCCCAGCTACTCGGAAGGCTGAGGCAGGAGAATTGCTTGCAGCCAGGAGGCAAAGGTTGCAGTAAGCTGAGATCGTGCCATTGCACTCCAGGCTGGGCAACAGAGGGAGACTCCGTCTCTAAATAAATAAATCCTATATCTTCTTCAGGTATCATACAAAATAGCAGTTTCTTGAGGGCACAGCCCATGTCCTGCTGTGGTGCGTATGGAGGACCATTGCAGTTATAGCTTTTCCTTGCTCGGCTTACTTGCCCATCCTCCTTTACATGTTAACAGCTACCCACTGTTCCTCTGAGGGATTTTTCCTGTTCTATTCCATATGGTGGAGTGAGGCACAGTGGCATTACTGTTGGCTATTGAGATTGGGTCAGGGATGGGACCTGCCAGATGTAATGAAAGGACTTTTCCTCATGTGGTCAACCTGCTGGGAAGATGGGAGTCTGTGGATAACCATCTCATCTGTCTGAAGCATGAAGATGAGATATGCAAAGCCAATAAACTGAGGAGACAGAGCCTGGCAACCTCATTTAAGAGCTGTATCCCACCATCCCTGAAACCAGCGAATGCCCTGTATTCCACAATGATGCAAGCCAATAAAGTCCCCTTCTGCAGCTGTAGTATGTTTGAGGTTGGTTTCTTCACTCATATCCAAAACATTGCCACTGATAGAGTTGTGGAAACTTCTTCCTATTTCCAGAGCACCTTGTAGTTTCTCTTCTACAACTTCTTTTTACACCAACTATGTTTTAAGCTCACTCCCTTATTATACATTGTCTTGTCCGATCACCTGTATCACAACATTTAATATCTGGGTTAGTTATTAGTCTGTTGTTTCTCAGCCCCACACTCATCCTTCTGACTCTGGGCAGTAAGGCTGAAAACTACATTTCCCAGGCTCCCTTGCCAGCTGGCTTCCAGTAAGAGGCTCTGGCAGAGAAATGGCAAAGGCAGAGAAGCCACTGTTCTCTCTGTCCCCTCCTGCTTTGTGGGCACCTCTGAAAATTTCTGAAATCCCTTGCTGACCCCGGCTTCAGCCTAAGCAGCCTCTGCTCAGTGGTCACAGCTGTAGGCTGGGTGGTCCCTCTTCGGTGGTTTCAGCACTGTCAGCAGTTTTAACAGCACCTCAAACAAAGCAACAGCATGTACACCAGCACTCCACCACCACCTTCTCCAACCACCATTTTCCTGCCATTATTATTCTTTGGTTACCTTACTTTACATTTTTGTTCTTTTAGCCCTTTGAACACTTTTGTAACTAATTTCCTGTATGAACCGTGATTCCTGTTTGCCTGAGTAGAACCCTGATTAATACAGTACATATTGTACACTACCTAACTCACTAGTAATTTCAGATGTGAACTCAGTTTCTTAACAGGATGATGAGTTTCTGTTGAGCAGACTCCATGTGTATCTGTCACAGACACAGTGTAGGACTGAACATATAATGTGGATCTGTACATATTCAATGATATAAGACAACCCTTGTCTTGGTGACATCTGCAAGCTTCATGGTACATGAATATAGAAACATTCTCAAAGTGATATCGAAGCCATATTCAAATTAACACAATTGAGGCTACTCATTCCAACTTGGGAGCATATAGAATGACAGTGTCCTTTAGTGATACTCACCCAAGCACACTTTCTGGAAGAGGAAGAGTCTCAGGCTAGAATGAATGTGAGACATTTCCTTATCACCTCTCTGATTCTGGTAGAGTGATGAGGTAAACTTGTAAGGAAAATCAAGGTAAAGCTCAGCTGTAGTTGGCTCTACACCTGACAAATGCATTCATTCATTCAGCAGATCTTCATGGAGGGCCTACAGTGTGCAGATGCATCATCCAAAAACCCTACCATCTGCTGTCCTTCAGCATTCTAGTCAAGTCGTAGTTTTTTGTGTATTTTTTTTTTTGTAATGTGTGCACCTGACAGTGAATCATGCCTAAAATCTACGTTTGTTCATATTTCAAATCTTCAAATACCTGAGAAGTACGGTTGTTAACTATCACTTACAACTTCTTGGCCAGTCTTTCAAGGTAAATTGCAAGCCAATCTCCTGGAGACACCTTGCTTTTTTCTATTGTCTGACTGTGAAGGATTTAGATTGCCTGGGTCCCAGCCCTTCCATGTGGCCTTCAAAGAACTGGGCCTTGATGACAGCCATAAGCATGGCTTTTGACACAATGGTGCAAGGATCTGTGTGACCTCTAATCTCACAAGAGTCCTTGCTCAGACCCAGAAAGGACTTCTCTACAATACAGGAGAGTGATTGCCTCCAGGCTGCATGGGGACAGCTGTCAACATGGATGGCTTGGTCCTCAGCCTACAGAATTTAAAGATATTTTTTTTAATGTTATAGTGAGAAACTGTGAGAAAAATCTAAATGTATACCAGCAGGAGTTAGTAATTGGAGTGTACCCTTTTATCCGTAGGTGATATGTTCCAAGATCCCTGGTGGATGCTTGGAACTGAGGATAGTCCTAAACCCTAGATATGCTATTTTTTTTTGATCTGATAACAGAGATGGCTACTAAGTGACTAATGGGCAAGTGGTATAGACAGCATGGATATGCTGGACAAAAGGATAATCCACATTCCCCATGATATCTTATTATAAAATATTATGTTGACATTTAAAAATTGTGATGAATATATATGTACTGGCATGGAAAGATGTCTGAATTGTATGGCTAAGAGAGAAAAAGCAATTCCAGAAGAGCAAATTTAGTTTAATTCTGCAATATTAAAATATTTTTAAAGGTGTATTTTTTTAAAGATATATAAATATGTGTGTGTGTGTGCATATGTGTGTGTGTGTGAATGCATAGAAAAGGGATGAGAAGTCTGTACCTGGACTCTCTGAAGTGCTTACCTCCAGAGCCAACAGTAAGAGTGACAGAGGTGCTGAAGGGAACGTTCTCCAATTTAGGGGGCAGTATGCTTCCGATCACTTAGATATTTACAGTTAGAATATATTCACATATTAGATAATTAACTTTTCAAAATAAGAGAGATAAATAAAGAACAATTATTAATATTGAGGGAGTGAGGAAGATGAAGGGGGCAGTCAATGAAAGCGCTCTTTCATTTTTTCCTTGATATACTTCTGTATTATTAGAATTCGTGAACAAGAATGCACTCATGATGTATTTATTGTGTGGTTATTTTTTATCATGCAAAGGTTCATTAATGTATTCCACAGCTAATAGTTTTGACTCTTTACTCAGTGCTTAACACCAAGCTCTGCTCCGGATCTGTCATTCTCACAATATTCCAAGTCACATATCAGCATCTCATTTTACACAAGAGGAATCTGGGCCCAACAAACTGCTTAGGTAATCTGTCCAGCTACCCATCCAGCTAGCAAATAGTGGGGCTAAGATTCAACCAGGTCCACCTGGTTGCAAAGCCCACACTCTCACCTGTCACACTCCACATATTGGGCCATGGTGGCAGGAACCAGGAATGAGGCTTCTCTGCCTTCGCCTAAGTAGAACCTGGTCAAGATGGAAAATGTGAGAGAAAGGTTAAAGAAATGGACAGACTGAGCAAAATAAGCAAAAACATTTAATGGAAAGAAATGCTCAGAGAAATAGCCCTAATAAAGTTGAGTGACACTGAAATGACAGTCAGAGGTGTTTAGGTGAGCTGGAGTGCCCATGAACATTTTCCTTTGATTCTGCACACCAGAAGCTGTGCTTCACATTGCAGCTCTTCCCTGATGATTCTCATACTAGCCCAGCAGAGTCCTGTGGTTGGAAGGGGCTGTGAGAGCTCTCAGAGTCTATTCCCTGCCTGCAGGAGTGAATAACTGAGGCACAAAGTAGCTGAAATCACTGGATCAAAGTCACTTTTCCATCCCAACCCCCAAGTCAGCAAAGGAGTTGGAACTGTGCGCTGGAGTCCAGGGATGAAGTGACAGTCACATGAGTCAGCGTGTGGAAAATTGTATTCATATTACAACTCTTTACAAAGGAAACAACTGCCCATGCCCCTTTCCAGCTGTAAAACATCTGGTTGGCCGGGGAGGATGGAAAGGGAAATGGAAAGGAGCCACTCTAGTGCCCTTTCTGTTAGAGTGACCTCTGCAGGGGGAATGGAGGCAGACTAGAAGGGGCTGGGGGGAGTTGGGTCTAAGTTGTTTGTGCATTGCCAATGTCACTCTCAATGTCACTCTCTCTTGCCATGATCCCCCTCGTCAGGGCACAACTCCATTAGAAGGCCCAATCAGACAGAGTGCATTAGGAATGATTAAGGGCCTTGCAAGAGATTAAGAGAATTACATTTGTATACTCTTCTCTAGCCAAGGCTGAAGGACAACTGCTGGTGATTCTCTGAATAGCTTTACACGTGCAAAGCAGAGTTACTGAAGTTGGTTCCAAGGATTAGAGCTTTGAATGATGAGGATGTAATGCGGAGACAAGTTCTTCAAGGGAAACAGTTCCTCAGTCGTGGGCATTAAAGGGACTGCAGATGGTTGGGGAGGATTTGAATGAGGATACAAGTTTGACAACAGAGATCCAGGAAGCAATCCACTGGGCAAGGCTTGGCTGTGGTTCACTGTGGCAAACCAGTGCAAAGTGAAGCGAACACCAAAAATTCGGTAATTGAGATAAATAATATTTTAATGCCATGTTTTTAAAAAATCAAAATTAATGCAAAAAATCTGATGAATAAAATATCAAAATTTAAAATAAAGACCAGGGCTGGTTTGTATTTTATTTATGAGCCATATTGGAGCCTGAGGCAAAGGAAAATATATGCCCCTTGGCTTTAGTGGAAGCAAACTCATCCATCCTGTTTTCCCAACCTACTTCTTTGCTTATCTCCACTTCAGTTGAGAGAATGGCCATGTTTGAGAATTTCTCTTGACATATGACAATCTTAAAGAATTTTTTCATAAACTTAAGCTCAACTAAAATTTTAATTCATTTTTGATATAAATCCAATATTTAAGCCTAAAATAATTCTGGGATTTTTTAGTTTACCTACTTTTCAATTTTTCAGTATTTTCAACAACTTTAATGTTCTAGAAAAAATTAATCACTAAAATAATGCATACAGGGCTAGGCACGGTGCATGCCTCTAATTCCAGCACTTTGGGAGGCTGCAGCAGGTGGATTGCTTGAGCCCAGGAGCTTAAGACCAGCCTGGGCAATATGGTGACACCCCATCTCTACAAAAAATAAAAATAAAGAAATTAACTGGGCGTGGTGGCATGCACCTGTAGTCCCAGCTACCAGAGAGGCTGAGGTAAGAGTATTGCTTGAGCGCAGGAGGTAGAGGTTGCAGTGAGCTGAGATTGCATCACTACACTCCAGGTTGGGCAACAGAGTGGGACCCTCCTGTCTCAAAAAAAAAAAAATAAATGCATGTGGGAGTGCATAGGTGGCTTTTTTCCTCAAGCTCCAACACGGCTCTGCAGGTCTCTAGCGGTAAATAAGCCCCAGCAGATGGCCTCCAGTGGGAAATGGGTGTGTCTGCCTCAAAGGTACTGGTGGTTCTTGCTTATTTCTGCCTGTCTGGAGTCCTCTTCAGGAATGGGGATGCAGGGAGGCATCTCAGCCCATTTCATACCTTCCTCAGAGGCCGTGAGATTCCTGGAGACTGGGGCAACATTATCCTCCTGTTGCTGCCTGACAAATGGGAGTCCCTGGCCTCGGGGGAGAGGTCACCCTTAGTCAAACACCAGGGGCACATAGAACATTCCTGACACAGAACCTATGACTGTGAATACTGTTCACCAAGCAACTTAAACATTTTTTTTAGAATTTCTTGGCTAGAAGAAAGTTTCTGAGATAACTGTGGCAAACCAGTGCAAAGTAAAGGGAACACCAAAAACTCAGTAATTGAGATAAATAACATTTTAATGCCATGTTTTTTAAAAACCAATATTAATGCAAAAAAATCTGATGAACAAAATATCAAAATTTAAAATAAAGACCAGGTCTGGTTTGTATTTTATTTATGAGCCATATTGGAGCCTGAGGCAAAGGGAAAAATATGCCCCTTGGCTTTAGTGGAAGCAAACTCATCCATCCTGTTTTCCCAACCTACTTCTTTGCTTATCTCCACTTCAGTTGAGAGATACTTTAATGTTTTCAGCAATTTTAATGCTCTAGAAAAAATTTACTAAAAAAATGCATACAGGGCTAGGTATGGTGGTGCATGCCTCTAATTCCAGGACTTTGGGAGGCCGCAGCAGGTGGATTGCTTGAGCGCAGGAGCTCAAGACCAGCCTGGGCAATATGGTGAAACCCCATCTCTACAAAAAATAAAAAATAAAAAAATTAACTGGGCGTGCAACCTCTACCTCCTGGGCTCAAGTGATACTCTTACCTCAGCCTCTCTAATAGCTGGGACTACAGGTGCATGCCACCATGCCCAGTTAATTTCTTTAATTTTATTTTTTGTAGAGATGGAGTTTCACCATATTGCCCAGGCTGGTCTTGAGCTCCTGGGCTCAAGCAATCCACCTGCCGCAGCCTCCCAAAATGCTGGAATTAGAGGCATGCACCACCACGCCTAGCCCTGTATGCATTTATCTAAACTAAATGTAGATATAGACAGGCTCACATGGTTTAAAATTCAAGATAATATAAAAAGGTAAACATTGAGGGGCTTGGGGCAGAGCAAGATGGCAGAATGGAAGGCTCCCCTGATTTTCCTCCCTGCAAAGAAACAAATTTAACAACTTTCTACATAAAAAAGCACCTTCATACAAACAACAAATCAGGCGAGCACTCACAGTACATGGTTTTAATTTCACATTGTTGAAAGAGGTACTGAGAGGTAGGAAAAGCAGTCTTGATTGCTGATGCCACTCCTCCACCATCACCTGGCAGCAGTGGCTTGGTGTGGAGAGTGTCTCTGTGAGCTGGAGAGAAGGAGGTTGCAGCATTTGTGAGGCACTGAACGCGGTTCTGCCTTATTACAACAGAAAACAAAACTGGACCAAACTTTCCTGACACCCACCCATAGGTGAAGCATTTAAATCAGCCCCAGCCAGAAGGGAATCGCCAATCCCAGTGGCCTGACCTTGAGTTCTCTCAAGCCTTGCCACTGTGGACTAAAGTGTCTGGGGCCCTACATAAATTTGAAAGGCAGTCTAGGCCACAAGAACTCCAATTCCTAGGTGAGTCCCAGTGCTAAACTTGGTCCAGAGACATCAGATTGGGGGAGCATGCAACCTACTGAGATACCAGCTGAGGAGCTAAGGGATTATCTGTCACCCCTCTCCTAAGCCCAGGCTGCACAGCTCGAAGCTCCAAAAGAGACCCCTTCCCTCTGCTTAAGGAGAGGAAAGGAAAGAGCGGAGAGGACCTTTTCCTGCATCTTGGCATCCTAAGCTCAGCTACAGCAGGAAGGGCCACTAGTCAGAGTTATGAGGCCCTCTTTCCAGATCCTAGCTCCTAGATGACATTTCTAGACACACCCTGAGCCAGAAGGAAATCTGCTGCCTTGAAGCAAAGGGCCCAGTCCTAGCAGGATTCATTACTTGCTAATTGAAGAGCCCTTGGGCCCTGAAAAACCAGTAGCGATACCCAGGTACTACAGGAAGGGCTTGGGGTAAGACTCAGACTTGTTGGCTTCAGGTGAGACTCAACACATTCCAAGCTGTGGTGGCTATGGGGCAAAACTCCTTCCACTTGAGAAAGACAAAAAAGTAAAGGGGACTTTGCCTTACACCTTAGGTACCAACACTGCCGCAAGTGGGTAGAGCAGCAAGTGGGCTCTTGGGGTCTCCAATTCTAGAACTTGGCTCTTGAATGGCATTTCTGGACCTGCCCAGGTCCCAAGAGGAGCCCACTGCCTTGAAGGGTGAGTCCCAAGCCAGGCAGCATTCACCACAAGCCGACTAAAGAGCCCTTGGGCCCTAAGGAGACATTGGTGGTAGTCTGGCAGTACACCCCATGTGTCTGTAGTGGCCATGGGGTAAGGCTCCTCTGCCTTTGGGAAGGGGAGGGAAGAGTGAGAAGGACTGTGTCTTTGGGGTTGGACTGCCAGCTCAGCCACAGTACCATAGAACACCAGATAGATGTCTTAGGTTTTTGATTCTAGTCCCTGGCTTCTGGGCAGCACCTCTGAATATACCTGGGGCCTGGAACTCACCACGCTGAAGGGAAAAACACAGGCCTGGCTGGCTTTCTACCTGCGGATTGTATAGCCCCAGGGCCTTACGCAAACATAGGCCGTAGCCAGGGAATAGTTGCAGTAGGCCTTGGGTGAGATCAATACTGTGTTGGCTTCAGGTCTGTGCAATCATAGTGGCTGCAGGGATGATTGTATCACTCCAACCCCAGCTCCAGGTGGCTCAGAACAGAAAGAGAGAGATTCTGTTTGGGAGAAAGTAAGGGAGGTTGGGCGTGGAGTGGGCTCTTGGGGTCTCCAATTCTAGAACTTGGCTCTTGAATGGCATTTCTGGACCTGCCCAGGTCCCAAGAGGAGCCCACTGCCTTGAAGGGTGAGTCCCAAGCCAGGCAGCATTCACCACAAGCTGACTAAAGAGCCCTTGGGCCCTAAGGAGACATTGGTGGTAGTCTGGCAGTACACCCCATGTGTCTGTAGTGGCCATGGGGTAAGGCCATGGGGTAAGGAACACCTGTAATTCCAACACCTTGGGAGGCCAAGGTGGGTGGATCATGAGGTCGGGAGATCAAGACCATCTGGCCAACTTGGTGAAACTCCGTCTCTCCTAAAAACACAAAAGTTAACTGGGCGTGGTGGTGTGCACTTGTAGTTCCAGCTCCTCGGGGGGCTGAGGCAGGAGAATTGCTTGAGCCTTGGAAGTGGAGGTTGCAAGTGAGCCGATATTACACCATTGCACTCCAGCCTGGTGAAAGAGCAAGATTCCATCTCAAAAAAAAAAACAAAAAAGGGAAAAGAACGAGAGTCTCTTCCTGGTAATCTGGAGAATTCTTCTAGATCTTGTTCAAGATCTAGAAGACTATCAAGGCAGTACCTCTAAGGGACTTTAAGAACCACAACATTGCTGGGCTTGGGGTGCCCCCTAAAGCAGATACAGCTTAGATCGCAACAACTAAGTCCTTTCGAATATCTGGAAAGCCCTCCCAAGAAGGATGGGTACAAACAAGCCCATAGAAGACAGTGAAGGCTACAATAAATACGTAACTCCTCAATGCCCACACACCAAAGAACATCTGTAAGCATCAATACCATTTAGGAAAACATGACCTCACTAAATGAACTAAATAAGGCACCAGAGACCAGTCCTGGAGAAACAGAGATATGTGACCTTTCAGAAAAAGAATTCAAAATAGCTGTGTTGAAAAAACTCAAAGAAATTGAAAATAACAGAGAAGGAATTCAGAATTCTATCAGATAAATTTCACAGAGAGATTGAAGCAATTAAAAAGAATCAAGCAGAAATTTTGAAGCTGAAAAATGCAGTTGGCATACTGAAGAATGCATCAGTCTTTTAATAGCAGAATTGACCAAGCAGAAGAAAGAATTGGTGAGCTTAAAGACAGACTATTTGAAAATACATTAATAGCAGAATTGATCAAGCAGAAGAAAGAATTGGTGAGCTTAAAGACAGACTATTTGAAAATACAGAGGAGACAAAAGAAAAAAAGAATAAAAAATATAAAGCACAAGAAAGTTATAGAAAATCAAGTAGATTTAATCCAAAGAAGACTACCTCAAGAGAGTTTAAATAATCGAACTCCCAAAGGTCAAAGATAAAGAAAGAATCCCAAAAGCAGCAAGAAAAAATAAACAAATAAAAGAAAATGGAGCTGCAATACTCCTGACATCAAACTTTTCAGTGGAAACCTTACTGGCCAGAAGAGAATGGCATGACGTATTTAAAGTGCTGAAGGGAAAAAACTTTTACCCCAGAATAGTATATCCAGTGAAAATATCCTACAAACATAAAGGAAAAATAAAGACTTTCCCAAACAAACAAAAGCTAAGGGATTTCATCAACACCAGACCTATCCCTTAAGAAATGCTAAAGAGAGTACTTTAATCAGAAAGAAAGTGACGTTAATAAGTAATAAGAAATCATCTGAAGGTACAAAACTCACTGATAATAGTAAGGGGGAGGTGGAGATAATGATCGGATAAAATAATAGAATGCATGAGACCTATTTGATAGCACAAAAGGGTGATGATAGTCAATAATGGTTTAATTGCATGTTTTTAAATAAGTAAAAGTATAATTGGATTGTTTGTAACACAAAGGATAAATGCTTCAGGGGATGGATTCCCCATTTTACATGATGTGTTATGCATTGCACCTCTGTAACAAAACATCTCATGTACCTCATAAACAGTAAGTAACCACAAAAATTAAAATCTTAATAAATATTACAAAAAAGGTAAATATCGAGAATCTTTTCCCCCAGCCTTAGGCCTGCTACTCTGCAAATAGGTAATTAAGTAGTTTTTTGATAATGAGACTTCTTTAAAAATTGTATTGAAATAGGTTTTATAAGTTAGACTGGAACCCATCCACCTCTTTCTGGAAGAGACTAGCTGGTGCGGAGCACTGAGCAGGGTGGTCATGCTTGGTGACCTCAGAGTGCACGGGCAGAGGCAGCCCCACAATCTTGCAGACTGACATAGTGTCTAGTGTGGGTGCAGCTGGATACCCCAGAGCCAGGCTAACAGGGCATGGATCTGAGGCCATCAGTATGGTTGAGGTTTTCCCCCTGTGACATCTCTGTCTAATAATAATCCCCAAGGAAAGGGTATCAGTGTTTCTTGGAAACATGACCATGTCTGCGATCTGGCCCACATTCAGCCGCAGGCAAACTTCTGCATACTCAGGATTACACACATCCTCACAACGGAGATGACATTCCAAACCACAAGCACAACTCTTTGTTTTTGTGGTCACCACTTACAACAAGATAGCAGTTGATTTCCTTCACTCTCTTGGTTATGGTTGAGGAGGTCAGCCAGAGAATGGGAGGGAGGAGCCCCTTCCAGGGCCTGTTCCCAAAGGACCTGGAGCTGGAGTGGAAGCAGAAGCTGGGTTAGGAGAGAACACAAGGCAAGCTGGGGAGAAATGCTGAACCACCCTGCCACCTTAGCTTTATAATGTGTCAAAGGCGTCTTTTCCTCACGCCGCTACTGGCCACATCCCTACTCATCACTCACCTATAAGGTTGTTTCCCAGTGAGTCACCTGCTAGGGCTTGCAGGCAAGCTCCCAACTCCTTCTGGCCTCAGTCAAGAGCCCTTCCCAGACTTCCCCACTTATTCCCACCCTGCACAGGGCCTTGGAAATGTCACTGAAAGCTCTCATCGTGTGTGAACTTCCCGGTGCCACAGCACATCCTGGAGATAATGGCCAAGGGAAGCAGACCACTTGCCCATTGCCCTTTCTGGGCCATCTGTGTGATTTGAATTTAGGAGGACGTGGAAATGATCAGGCAAAGACAAGCCAAACAGAGTTTGCGGTTCCACCCTAGAGCAGCGTGTCATTGCTTACCTAACTTAGAGTGGATACATTTTTCTGTTCGGTTCAAGTAGCATTTATTAATATGTTCAGGAAAGTGATGCTTGTCATGGGGACTGAGGGAGAGAATTTAAGGAGGAGAGAGAAAGGGTGGGAGCCAAAGTTCAGAGAACAGGAAATGTCTTGAGAGCTCTGGAAAGACAGCCTGTGATCAAATGTGTAGATGCGGAAGGAAATTCACATGGGGGAAAGGTGCGGTGCAGGTTGGACTCTGTACTGAGGGTACTAGACAGGCAAGAGGCCTCACACTTGCGGAAACCTCTCCCCTCCTTCATTTGTTCAATGCGTATTTGCCCCTACTTCATTTATGGGCACTCAAGAATCAACTAAGACAATGTCCTTCTTTGCATATTTTTCTGTTTCCTTGGATATCCCTTCCTCAGTTTTTGAGAAGAAATACAAGGTTATAAAAATCCAAATAAAGTTTTCTCTGGAAGATTGATCTCACCACTAGCAGTTCATTTCCAGAGATATAATTCAGTAACTATGTCCACACAGCACTCTTTGTAAGAAATTTTCACAAATCATAGTCACTTGCGTTCTTGAGGGTGACTGGCTCTCCATTCTGTCCGTGGGACAAAGACTAGATCACTACTTCATGAGTTAGACAAAAACCGAGTAGAGGAGTGTTATTTTGGTTTTCTTCTTCCTGTTTGGCACTCTTGCTGTACTTTTCCTAAAACTCTGTTTTTGAGGCCACACTGACAGAACGTTCCTTTGTACTCTTGCTGCTGTCTGGTAACATTTACTTTCATCTTATGGATTAAAGAAGCTGAGATTTCTATATTTTAATAAATGTGACCCAGATAGTGGTAAACCGCCCACATTTCACCTATAACTGTTTCAGATGTGATACAGTACATCCAAATATGCCTTTAAAAATTCTGATTAGCTCAGGGCAGGGAAGTGTAAATTGCCAACATTCCACTGCCAGGCAGCTCGCTGTTGGAGGCTTCTCCAGCACCCCCCAAGCACGAACTACCTGGGAAGAAAGAACAAGAAGTATTCTCCCTCCCAGCTAAGTAGAATAAACTTTAACTTCTGTCCTTCAGCACATGAACTGTAACTAAATACCTGTTTCACCGAAGCCAGATCCTCCCTCCTCCAGAAAGTGTCCTTATCTTCCCAGGAACCTAACTCCTCGGGATATCCCCCCTTTCTCCTTTCTACTGCCTTGTTCCCTCTCCCTGGCCTTGGAATTATTCCCATCTGCAGAAAAATACACACTAAAAACTCCCCTCTTCCTCTGTCCCCCCCTCCCCACTGCTGCAGCTGCACTCCTCTGCTCCCGCCATGCTCACATTTCTGGAATGACTCCCCTGTTCACTGCTGAAGTCTCTGCCTTTGCTGACATAGCTGAAATGGCCCTTTTCAAGGCCCCAGTGACTGCCTTGTTCCACATCCAGTGTTCGTGCTTTTGTCCTAGTCTTTCCCCCTCCCACTCCCTCCTGCTGAACCCCTGCTTGCCTCCTGGGCCAGCCCCTCTCCTGGTGCCCCTTCTCACTCCCACCACGTCTGCCCAGTCCCTCCACCAGCTTTTAATAGACCGGGCAGCCCAGGATTTGGTTCCAGCCTCTGCCCTCCTTAGTCTCCTCTACCTGAGGCACCTCATCCTTGTCTGGGGATTGAAATGCCCTCTTTATGCTGTTGACTCCCAAATGTCACTCACCAACCCAGACCTCTCCAGTGCAAGAGTGGCTCACATAGCTCTCTGCCTACAGGCTTCTCCCCATTCAGTGTCTTATGAGTCTCCAAGTCTAACCCATCCAAACCAAGGGACAATAGGCATTTATGAGCATTTGGGAATAAAATAAATTTATTATTGCTGCCTTTGTTCTGGGTGATGCTGCCTGCTGATAAAATGTGTGTGTGTGTGTGTGTGTGTGTGTGTGTGTGTGTGTGTGTGTGTCTGTGTGTGGCACCTGGAGTTCTATTCCCACTTACCATGTATCCAGTATCCTGACAGGCAGCTGTGTGTCATTTTTCCTGAGCTAATTCCTATTGAACTACCTTTTCCTATTGGCTCTGTGATACTTTGAATCACTGCCCCCCAGCACCTCAACACCAACAAAAGTCCACATCCCACATATTTCCTGGAATGCTGGGAAATGCTCTCTAACCTATGATGACTATTTGCTGGGACTGTAGGGCCAGGTTATACCCTTTCAGGTAGGGGTGAAAGTAGAGTTTCTCCCTGAAGGAAAGAGATGTTTCACTGTCTTTCAATCCAGAAGAGTTGATTCTGGGCCTTAGATATAAGCAAGGTAAACCATGATCCCTCTCTGTGTTCATGGTGTCAATCAAAGCCTGGAGAAATTGAAGAAGTCAGTAGTAGGCTGGTCCCTGAGTTACATGAACATAAAACAATATTTGAAAGCTCTTTTCGCTTAAGTCAATTTACTCATGAGTCCAGCCCCATCCTGGCTGTTCCCTAAGGTCCTGAACTCCTCAATCATGAATGCTTCTATTCAGGGAACACTGAATAGAATATAAGAGTACACATGAGAGGGGAACGTGAAGCTCTGGCCAGAGGTTCTCAATTGTGCTACATGTTGGAATCACCTGAAGGGCTTTAAAAAGTGCTGATGACTAAGACCTTACCCAGAAACTCTGATTTACTTTGTCTGGGGTGTGGTCTGGTCATTGATAGTTTAGCAAAATCTCCTAGGTGATTCTAATGCACAGTCAAGATTGAGAGCCCTACTCTGGACCATGCTGGCACCAACTTTACAAGGTACTTTTCTTCACCACATGCTGATTTCCAGCTGTATAATTTCAGCTTCAGGCGGAAGCTTGGATTCGCAGCCATCAGATGGTACTGCCTCATCATGTGCAGTGCAGGGCTGTTTTTCCCCTGAGAGACTGAGTTTTTGAGGACCAGGGCCGTGTCATTGTGTCTGTTTCTCATATGTAGTGCATCATGGGAGCTCAATACATGATAGCTCAGTGAATGGATGAACGTGAAGCAAGATGAAGTAGACAGTTGCCCCAGTCTGTCCCCATGCCCTCGAGTTCACCTTCTGAGGCTGTGTCTGCAGCGGCATGTCAGTGTGCACTCTGTATCACAGTCCATTCCGAGCTTGAGTCTCCAAGGTTCCATGTAGGGCACTCCATGTGGGATAGTTCTCCATGTCCCATTGTTCTGCTGCTGCCTCCCCCAACAGGGCAGGGAAACTCACCACAATAGTCTGGTTTCTTATTTGCGATGGTGAGAGACTGTCACCACAAGGTGTTTCATCTAGCCACTCCACGCCTGCTCTCCCACTGGCATAAGAATGTGGCACCCTGAACACTGGAAGGTCTGGAACCTAATGGGTGGTTCTGAGAAGGCATTATGTATGGCTTCCCTTTGAGATGTGTCAGTAGTTTGAAATTGTCACCTGTCAATCTCTTAGTCTTAGGATGACATCATTTAGCTGGGGACTCTGGGGGTGGTGGCTGTTGGTGCCAGCATTGTTGGTGCTTTGCCTTTGTTTAGCTCAGTTCCTATTCTGAATCCTTCACGATGGGGTGTTTTAACCAGAGACTCATACATGGCTCTTGGGGAGGGAGATGTGGCCTCCTGACATCATATGCCAGTATGTTCCAATACACTCTATGCACATTTCTCTAAAGAGAGAGAAACTCTCAATTTTAATCAGATTCTTAAAGTTGTCCATGACCACAAAAGGTTTGACTCATCTACCTCTCTCTGTCTTTCCCAGTTTTTACTTCTTGCTGTTCCCAGAAGGCCTTGAGAGGGTGAGTTCTAACATCATTCTGCCACAAAGATCTGAAATGGGGTTGTCTAGGTTAGAGGGGCCTGTGCATGTAGAACAGGACTATGAATTAGTTGGTTTTCTGAAAGCTTAGAAGGTAAAGGGGAGTATTATTAGTGGCCATCCTTCACCTTCCAACATTGACAATGATGCCACATGCACGTGCATGTGCATGAGTGTGTGTATGCATATATGAGTGTGCATGTCACTGGCAGGGCCCCTCACACCAAGCACGTGTGTAACATCTGACAAGCAGCTGTGTCTCATTTTTTCTTGGCTTATCCTGGTTGACTGGCCAGAGGTTTTCTAGGTTTTGTGATGCTCATGCAAAATGGCCAGAATGGCCACAGAGAAGTGGCATGTGCCCACTTCCTGCCCTCCTTGAACTACTCACACAACCCCCTGTTTCATCACTTTCTCCAGGGTGGATTCTGTTTATTTGCAGCAAGATGCATGCGGTGTTGCCTCCTCCTCCTCCCTGGCACTCTGAGAGCACTCTCTGAGGCTGGGCGCCACCCCTACCTGTGTGTGCCTCACTGGGCAGCATCTGTGAATGAAGGAAAGCCTTGGTAGAGGCAGCAGCCCATGGAGCAGGTAGCCAGCACTGTGCAGACTCAGCCCCATTCTCTGTGGCAGTGGAAAGAGTGACAAGCATGGGCTTTAAACTGGGAAGCCAGTCTGGGGACTGCTAAGGCTCTAATAAGGCAGACTCAGAGAGAGCTACAGTGACCACGCCCAGGACTGAGTAATGCCGGAGTCAGCGTGGGCTGGCTGGCAAACGCAGAGTCAAACCTGCTTGTTGGCTGGCTAGCCTTGGACTCGGCCCACAGCTGTTCCAGGCAGAACAGAACACGTGGCAGCCGTGCTCCCTGCCCTCCCTGATGGCATGATTTCCAGCCTCCTTTCCCACTGCCTTCTCCTGCATAGCCTTGTATTTACTCCTGGAGAATATTTCTCCCTCAGGCAGGGGAGCCTCCCTCATCAGGCTCTTGGTGCTGGCATAGTAAAAAGCAGAATGCACCAGGGGCACTTGTCTCTGCGAATGCTGTGCTCTGATATGAGGGCAGTAGCTCCAGTGTGAGGAACGTGGATCTCCTCGGCTTTGCTGTTAACTTGATTGAGGGGGCCCGAACCTTTGGGCCTCTCTCCTTGCCCAGGTTTTTCTATGTGTAAACCCCATGCACAGATGAGCACGTACTTAAGTGCATATGGTACTGTATCTGGCTCCTGCCCTCAGAACCAAAATATGTGTAAAAACCTTGCCTGCACACAAGAATAATGACAATTATTTTGAAACAATAGCTGACATTTATTGAGCACAAACATGCTGGATAACTTGCTATCCATTTAACGTGAATTATCCATTTTAATTTTCATACTACACATGAAGTAGGCACTCCTGTTATGATATTTTACAGAGGAAAGTGAGGCTCACCAAAGTTAAGTAACTTGCTCAAGGTCACACAGTAAGTGGTTGAGCTGAGCATCAAATCCAAGTTCATCTCTGCAGCTGCGCGCGTAACCATCATCAGAAACTGACCCCATGAGGACGTCAAGGCATGTGAGCAGCCCAAGAGCGGTCCCAATAGCAGGCGACACAGGAATTCCAGAGAATGAAAAAGGCTGGTGATAAGAGGAAGGCGAAGGAACAGAGTGGGAAGGAGAAATGTGTGACAGTTCTGAAAAAGAACACCTTTAGCTCTGCCATGAAAATCTGTTAGTTCCACTTAAAGCTTGATATTGAGAAGGCTTATAGGGGATGCCTGTAATAATCTCAAAACTATACCCAATCTCCCCACTCTTTCAGATCCTCCCTGATGCCAGTGTCAGAGCCCCTTGTCATCTGCTGCCAGCCCCAGCCCATGCCAGCTGATTTCCAAGGGAGAGGCTCTAGCTGCCCTTTGCCTCCACAGTCTGTCAGTGCTCCGGCCAGATCCACTCAAACCCCTCCCACAGCCCGCCCCGCCAGCTGGGGGAGCTTTGCTTGGAACACCCTGCTCCTGTGGCTTCCTAAGAGTCCTGTCCTCACAGAGCCATTTATGTCCTTCAGGAGCAGGAAGGCTGGGAACGTATAACCCCCAAGGCCACCTGCGGCCAGTGATTGACAGCCATATGACACTCAGCTCCCTTGCCTCAAGGTGGAAGAAACTCTAACATGTCATTTCTACTCCAGAGCTCCTCAGCGGCTGGGCTGCTGCCGGCTTCACCTGAGGTGGCACCCTTGCTTTCCTTTTCTGTCCCACTCTCCACATTCCCTTGTGATTTCTCGTGGGAGCATGGCCGTCATAACCTTATGTGTACAAACCCTTATCTCAGGGCCGGCTCCTGGAAGCAGACTGAGTCTAGTGTGGCTGTGAAGTTCCACCAACATATTCAAGGAGTCTGAATGGACTTGAACTGACTAGGCACCACGCCAGCCTGAGAATCTGGGGCCTTCACTGAGTCAAAGAACCCTGGAAGGAAGAGGGAGCGATTTCAGAGGGCAGGGAAGTAGCTGGCTCTCACTCCCCCTGGGGGAAGGCCTACTGCACTCAGCAAGTTGGATGGCAATCAGCAGGAAAGGGGGAGCGATGGTCCTCATTCCCAGACAGGACTGCAGCCCTCACCCCTGGCGCATTCTCGCATCACAAGCACAGGAGAGAAGAGGAAGGAGGAACAGAGGAGGGGAATGCTGGCTCCTAAAGGATAAGTAAAGGGGGAGGAAGTTCCGGGGGTCAGGGGTGGGGGAACAGGCTGAGCGATGAAGAGCAGGTCCTCTTGGGCCTTCTGTCCCTCAATGGAGCTAGACCTGGGGTCACAGCCTCGCAGCCCCCTCACTGACAGTCTGACCCCTCTAGTCCACCTAAAGAGCCTTCACCCCCTGCCTAGAGCAGCCACTGAATGTGAGCCCTTTCTTCCTTCAGTGACTCCTACTCCCTTAAACCACAGCAGACCAAGGTGAGAGTAGGTTGTGATTTCCACGAGATTACCTCACCCGCGGAGCTGTGCTCCCCAGAGCTAAAGTAAGGGTGCTGTCAGGAGACCAACAGAACACAGGCCTCTCTCTCCGTGGATATTCCGTTCACCCCCTATACATATATGCTTGGGCGCACACACACACACACACACACACATACACACCCACCCCTGTATTCTCTCTTCCATGCAGTGACCTCAGTCAAGGCCTGCTGGTTTAAGGTGTTGTATAGCCAGACTCCAGGCTTCATGGATTTTCCTGGTTGAGTAAGAACTGGCTGGCAGCCCGACAGAGCTAACCATCAGCTCAGGTCACGGGAAAAGTGGTGGGGCTGTGAGAAGGAAAGTGAAGCACCCCAGGACCTTGAGACCTGCCTGACAGCAATGAGCCACTCCCCTGCTCGAGTCATTGCCACTGTCCCTCCACGCCGGCACAGAAAGAGTGACCTGCCTCCTGGGGAATGCAGGTGCCTCCCTCCACAGCCTTGTCCCAGGAAAACAGCTGTTCTACCTCTGGGAAGAAGGAGTCCCCTCCTTGGCCCTGCAGGGATGCAGTCACCTGCCTTCTTCCTCATTTCCAGAGCTGTGGCAATTCTCCTTCCCCGTGTGATGCCAGGCAGCCATTCTCCACTCGTGGGTGTTCACCCGTCATGAACCAGGAATGTGCTTCCTCCTGTCAGCACAGGATGGTCCTTGTATGGAAACACAATTCCTCCTCCCGCTGTCAGAACTTCCACTGATACCTCTCCCCACGGCCAAGCTCAGGCCTCAAAGTAGGCTAAGCAAATCTTCAGCAGGGAATGTAGAGTTCCTAGGGTATATTTCCCTCCATTTGGGGAAAAGCAACAAATTTATATCCTCTCAGTAGTAATTCAGCCAACCCTCAGGGCTACCATGGACAGTGGTGTTGGTTGCACCTTGCACAAATATGCCCAGCTGAGGGGATGAGTGGAGGCTGAAACTCAGCTAGAGCTCACGTGCCACACTGTGCACTCTGGTGTGGGACTGCATCCATTTAAAGTTTGTACAGAAGCACTCCTTGTTCACTGGGCTAGGTACCCAGAAGGGGCACCTTTTCCTAAGGCATGCGAGGCTCACTATGGGCTAGCCTCTCCCTGCCAGCCTTGCTTCTCTCACCTCCTGTCTTTGCCCATTCTTACAAGGCAACGTGTGTCCCCTTTCACCTCCTCCTCTTCTGTCTGAGGACAGTCTGATAGGATCAGAGACCCACAGACTGTCACTGCCATTGAGAAATAGCACCCATGTGCCTTTTGAGTTCCTATCCTCAATGGACAGCCACCCCAGTCATACTGGGCAGAGCTGTCAAGGCTGGTTTGCCGGTCCCTTTAGCCTGGCCCTCCTTCCTGATCTTCCTGTCTTCCTTCTTTTCCTCCTATAGTGTCCAGCAAGACCATCTCTTATGAAGCTTTCTCCTGAGGCGATAGAGTCACAGGAGGTGAGCAAGGACTAACCTGAAAAGATCCCCTCTAGCCCCGCCCTGCCCCTGCTATAGCCTCAGACAATGGCCGGTGGAGCTGGTTGCCAGGCCTGACTCCAGTGCCCCCTTGCTCTCTTCTATGAAATATTTCTCTTCACTTGTAGCATTGGATCTTCTGCCAGGCTGTGAGCTGGAGCTAAGCATCCCAGCTGGGTGCACTGCTCAGGACAGAGAGGAGATGAAGCAAAGTTTGCAGAAGGTGGCTGCTGGGGCAAATGGCCTGTACTGGCTTCAGTCTGATGTGGCGGAGGGGGTCATTGCATCTCCCAGACAGATTCTCTATGCTCCTTTACCCGCTGGGTTTTCTCTTTGCAATTTCCCTCCTCAGCTGTTTGCAGGAAGCAGCAATTAAGAGTTTGCCTTGTGTTGCTGGAGGTCCTCGAGCTTAACTCTGAAGCCCTTGGCTGGGCAGACCTCCTGTGGGTCCTTCTGAGGGGTGGGGCTGGGTAGAAAATGTAGAGCCAGTTTGGTTCTCCAGGTGGGGCCCACCCCACATCCCCAGGCTTCACCTGTAGCACAGGAGGGGCCAGGCCTGCTCATCTTCATGTGTGCCCTGATTTGGGGACTCTGCCAAGCTCATAGCCAGGGCTCAGCTTGTTCCAGTGTCATATTGGGGGTGTGAGCACAGCTTAGTAGGATGGGAAGCAGGGCTCAGATAGACCCAGACCATGGTTTGTAAATATCATGCTCCACTGAGAGGAATCAGGGGACCCTGGAAACATAGCCAATTCTAGGGCTGGAGTGGTGATACATGAGCCTGGAATACCTTGGCAGTGAGCCAGGTAGTACTCAAAGCATGACAGGAACATGTCAAAGGGACAGAGCAGCCAGCTTTAGGGAGCTCCCACTGGCTGTGTCCAGGACAATGCGAGCATCAAAATAATGATAATAATGGATTCTAGTCCATTTACTATGACAGGAATCTCACAGCCCATACTGGTAAAATAAATGAATATGAATAAATTGAATTTTCAGTGAAAAACAGGACATTTACATAATCTCAAAGTATTTCCCTGCAAAATACTTAATTACAAAAGGGAAAATAATAATTTACAGTGGAGAAACTGGCAGATACCACCTTAATTAAGTGACCAAAGTAAACCTCACCAGTTATGGGACAAATAGAAATCATGTGCCACTTGGTAAAATCAACGTCAAGAGCACAGGAGGGCTGTGGTGGTGTGACTGTGTGGAAACGCGAGACTACAAATTCTACAAAATGAGTGGCCTGCGGTTTCCAAAACTGTCAAGGTTCTGAAAACCAAGGAAACGTTGGAGAAACTGTTTCAGACTAAATGAAGGAGACGAAGGAGACTTGCCTGTTAAGTGCAGTGTGTGATCCTGGCCTCAATCCTTTTACTTCAACATATTTGGGACTGCTACACAACTTGAATTCGTCTAAGAATTAGAATGATAGTTGTATTAGTCTGTTCTTAGACTGCTATAAAGAACTGCCTGATACTTCTTTATGAAGAAAAGAGGTTTTGTTAACTCACAGTTCTGCAGGCTTAATGGGAAGCATGGGTGGGAGGCCTCAGGAGATTTACAACCATGGTGGAAGGTAAAGGGGAAGAAAGTACATCTTTGCAATGAGACCCCGGAGCAGGGGAGAGAGATGGGGGATGTGCCACACTTTTAAACCATCAGATCTCATAAGAACGTCCTCACAATCATGAGAACAGCATGTGGGAAACCGCCCCCATAATCCAATCACCTCCCACCAGGTCCCTTCCTTGACACGCAGGGATTACAATTTGAGATGAGATTTGGGTGGAGACACAGAGTCAAACCACATCAGTAGCGATATATCAATCTTAATATATAGATTGCAGTGGTGGTTTGTGGTTATGTCAAAGAATATCCTTATTTGTAGGAACGCAATAAAGTATTCAGGGGTCATGGGCATTATGTGGCAAATGTGCTCAGTTGTTTTAGGGTAAAACAATGCTGCTCTTACAAACGTTCTGTGCATTTGAGATTGTTCCACAAAGTTTTAAAATCTTTTAATTAATTGAATGAAACCTGTACCTACAATTAAATTCAGAATTGAGACAGCTATTTTCACAGAAGCTTAAGTATAAAGAAGTTAGAGGCTTTATGTGAATACAAACTCAATATCCGAATAATATAAAAATAGCAATGATATTATATAGCTTGAAGTGTTATTCAGATTAAAAATAGTCATGAGATTGTGAGGGCTGAAACGTGTCTGTTTTATTTAATGTTACTGTATTCTCAGCAGAGAGTTTGGCATTAATAAATGTTTGTTAGATAAATGAATAATATGTGGCAAATAATATGCCCCAATATATGGTAATATTTTAACTGTTGTTGCCACTTATAAGGATGCAAGCCAACCATGTGAGGCTGCCAAAATGTTGGTCTTAGGGTGGCGCAAGCTAGGCAGTAGCTCAAACACATACCGCAATAGTCCTGCCAAATCTGGACAATCATGCTCAGTTCTAAGTGCAACACTTTAAGGTGTATCAGATTTAATTGATCTCAGCTGTAAATAACAGGATACTTGATTTACAATGTCTTAAATGCAGGTTTCATCTTCTCATTACACTAAAAGTCTGGAAGAAGGCAGCTGGTGGTGGCAATTCTCACTTCAACAATGTCATTGCCTGAATCTCTGAGATATTTTTTGTCTCTGCCTCATGGTGATATGATGGCTACCCCAGCTCCAGGCATCTGATCCGCTTTCAAGGGGGCAAGAAAAGGTGAAGAGACTGTGCTAGTAGCATCTGTCACTATGATTCTCTGCAATTAAAAAGGCAAAAACTTCCTCATATGCCCCTCACTAGATCTCTGCTTATGTGTGAATGGCCAGAACTGGGTCACATGTCCACCCCTAGTTACAGGGAAGATTGGGAAAGGCAATGTTTTGTTTTTCATTCTTTACATTAGGAGTAGCCTAAGCAAAAGAATTGCAAACATTTGTTGAACTGGCCAATGAACAGTATCTGCCATAGGTGGACACCAACCAAAACATGTCCAGAGAAACACAATTGGGATGCTGAGGGGTGTAGAGGTCATGTCATATACGGGTTATACGGGTTGGTGGAAGGAGCTGAAGAGGCTTGAACTGAAGCAGAAACAAATGAGGAGGATGTAGCAGTCACCTTATAGACCTGTCACACGGAAAGGAATTTACTTTCTCTGCACTGATATAGAAAACAAAAGTAAGGCAACAGGTGGGAGGTATAGAAGGGGCCCCTGGTCGTCGGTTGGCCCTCCTTCACATGGCTGCTTTGTGAGGGACTGAGAGACCCTTGTCTGGGAGTGGCCGGCAGTGGTTGGACCATCACATATCAGGGACATCCTCCATGGCATGGGGGACTATCGTAAAGAAGCGCTAGGGTGCCTTCCAAAGCCCAGATTCACCGACTTTTCTGTGACCCAGTCAGAAGCCAGGCCCATGAAAAAGTGGGCTGGGTTCTCACTGTGCCTCGTTGCTACTGCATAGCTTTGTTTTCAGTGGCTTCTTGGTAAAAGAGAGCATCTTTCTTCTGAAGTCAAAGCACTCATTGATTTCTTTAGTCACATCCTACTGGGATTCTTCCTTCCTGCACATAGCTTCAGGGGTGTTTTATCTGCTCATTCACTTGAACTTGTGCATAACTGAGGAAAGAGTGGTACCTCTTAACTGATGAATGCAACAGGAACTCTATGCTGGGCAGAGGGTTAGAGCAGAAAGAATGGCATTTTGACCCTGGGCTTGAGTTGTCCTTAGAGACAAAGATAATGCACTATCTGCCTGACTCGCGCAGTTGTAGGACCAAGTGCTGTTGAGTGCTTTGAAAGTCTTCAAGTGCAGAACTAATGACAGCTATTAAATAGATATGGTTATTCTGTTTTCTGTCCTGTCACAGAGAGAATATCAAGTACCTGGATTCCCAACTGGAGAGCCTTTAAATTGGTGAAAATGTCTCTCTCTCCACAACAAGTGTTTTCTCTTCACTGGGCCTCCACTAGCAGTTGTTTGAATGTTTCATGAATTTTGCTTTGAGCCTTGTAAATTGGCAGTGATTTTTCTGCTTTTGTCTCCAGAGGTTTACTCCAAAAAGATCAGTCTGTGAGTTAGTTCTTCCCCAGCCCTTGCAGCTGCATCTCTGCTCCTGCAACCCAGCCCTTGGCCCAGAATCTGACCCAGACGGTCCCAGGAAATGTAAACCACCTTTGGGAAGAATGTGTTTTTCATGATCCAAATAGGCAAACATCACCTGCAGAGAAGCAATTTAAACTGCTGTTGCTTAAGAGAAGAAAGATAGGGAACCGGTGTTAATTGCCCATTGAACATTCTCTGCCAGGCCCTGTGCTTTGGGCTTACATGTTAACATGTTTAATTCTCAAAACAATTTGTACAAAATAAAAAGAATTGGCCTTATAGCACATAAAAGGAAATGGAAGCTTCAGTTGAGTAGCTTGTCTGAGGTTGCATATTTTACAAGATTGTGTTCAGTTTTTGAAACAAGAGTTTCTGACCTCACAGCCTGTTAGTATATAAACATCACACACAGGATGGCTAGGCTCAGGCTGGATCTTGACAGGTTTAGAATTAGAATGATAGGAAAGGAGGCAGGGTGGACATGTGGTGAGGCTAAGAGCCTGGAAAATGATCATTATTTAAAGATGCCAGGAGTTCTTTAACTGCTGGAGATGGACATTTCCATTCACCTTTGGGAAAGAATACTTCTCTGTTTGGGGAACATGGCTGCTAGAATGGGCTTTTTGTGCTAAAAAGCACTTGTAGGATTGATGGAAATGGTTTATGAGAGACTTGGGGACTAGACTGTGGGCAGCTTTTTCTGGATCCAAGGGAATTAGGTAGGAGAAGATGCCGGTGCTGCTCTTAGGACAAATGGGGTCTCAGGTGAAATTTCTATAGGGTCTCTGTCTATATTAACCATTCTAATATTAACTACATGTACTGCAAAATGCATGGGTCCATGTTAGATAGAGCCATTTACAAAGAAAAATTCAGAACAAAGGATAGAAAAGAGATACGTCTGTGTTTGTTGTTTAATCAGTGCACCTGAAGAGTCTTTGTAAGGTGCCAAAAAGGTAGCAAAGCTGTTGTGACTCACAGTTCTATGGCTCTTTGGAACCCACTTGTAATTTTTTTTTTTTTTGAGACGGAGTCTCGCTCTGTTGCCTAGGCTAGAGTGCAATGGTGCAATCTTAGCTCACTGCACCCTCTGCCTCCTGGGTTCAAACCATTCTCCTGCCTCAGCCACTTGAGTAGCTGGGATTACAGGTGTGCACCACCACACCTGGCTATTTTTTGTATTTTTAGTAGAGATGAGGTTTCATCATGTTGGTCAGGCTGGTCTCGAACTCCATACCTCAGGTGATCTGCCCACCTCAGCCTCCCAAAGTGCTGGGATTACAGTTGTGAGCCACTGCATCTAACCCACTTGTAATTTAACAATGTAGAAATTCTTACCTCTGCAGTGCCCTTTTAGTTAATACTGGTGATATCATAACTCATGACTGTATCTTACATCCTGCCACCTGGCTGCCAATCACCCTGGAAGGTTGTTTTGGGCTGCATTGATGATGACCACAAATGAGATTCTTACTCAGAATATGCAGGAAAGTGTAATTTGTTTTCTGCTCACTTTAAATTTGCTGATACAAACTGTATAACAATTCTTCCCATCTTGTCTTCTCCTAAACTCATGAATCCAGTAATCATTGTATTCCTACAATATAATATCTTTCAATGTTTACTCCACCCCTGCTTTGTAAACACTGCCACCAGCAGGGAAGAGAAGTGGGAGGAGGGGGGTGTGCAGTAGGGACAGAGCCAGAAGATCCATCCCATTCATGTAGTCAGTTCCTTGTCCCAAAATGCTTAAGACCGATCTGAGACACCATGACATCATTGATGGTAAAGGCCCATTGGCATTGAGGAGCAACAACCTCTAAATCCCTCCAGGAGGTAGACAAGGCCACCCATGGGGAGGGTCTAACACATGTCCTAGGGCCTGTGGGAGGGTGGGGTGACCACTCTGTGTGCCAGTGACGGTGGGGTGCACAAAGGATGGAAGTGGCACTGCAGTGTGAACACCCATGGGTGAGCATCAGTGTACAGCTAAACATGCACAGCTCCAGCCCAAGTCAGGGGTGGGCCACGGGTACCCCGAAGGCCTGACCTTGTCCTTGCCATAAGTAAGAATTACCACAGATCAGCGAGTTCTCACCTTTCCCATGGCCCAAGCTCCCATGATCACTGAAAACAATACTGCACCAGTCAATGAGAGCAATCCACCCACCAAGGCTTCTTCCTCTTAGGAGCAAGTCCTGGACACAGGCCCCAGGAAACACCCCAAATCTTGAGAAGGGCATTCCAAAGCAGAGGGGTCGTGTGTGGGACAGATCCACTTGTCAGGATCTAGGGGTGGTAGGAAAGTTCTCACTCCCTGGCTCTGCCTCCTACTGAGTACCTCTGGAAAGAGGCAGCATGAAGACTCTGCAGAAGGCATCTTCAGCACAGTGGCTCTGAGGCGCAGTGGCCCTCCTCCCTCTGATGGCTTGGAGGATAGAGGAGCAGCCAGAAGTAGCTGGAAGGGGTAGCTGATGGTCACAGAATGGTTTACGGGCACATAGTGGTATCTTTTAAAGAACTTCCAGAAATTCTTGGAAGACACTTCAGAGTAGGCAGAAGTCATTGGGGGATAAGGGACTGAGGTCCCTCAATCCCCCTTCATGTGGGGATTGCAAGTTTGATCTCATTTTGCACTTGGGGTGATGAGTCCTAAAAGATAGGTGATTTTTAAAAAAAATCTGACTTGCTTTGATATTCATACATATTTATACAAATATTTGCACAAGAGACGTTTCAAGCCTTCTTTTAATTAAACAGTACATTGTGATTTACTTCTGAAATCAATAATTACCAATTCATTCTAGTTTTTTTTAATTTTGGAAGTAAAATTTACATCAGGTAACATGGGATTACAAAGGTATGAGTTTTAGCAGAACATACAGCTGGGTAGCCACCATCCCAATCAAGACACAGACTATTTTCATTAACCCTGAAAGTTCTCCAGTTGAACCCATCCCCATGGGCAACCAGTGTTCTGATTTCTATGATAATGGATTGGTTTTGCAGGTTCTAGAACTTTGTACAAATGAAATCATACATTATTTACTCTTTTTGGCTGACTTCTTGCACTGAACATGTTTTTGAGATTCATCCATGTTGCAAAAATTCTTTTCTATTGCTGAGTTTATTATTTTTACATTCTATTGTATGGATGAACTGTTAATCTATTTTCCTGTCAGTAGACCTTGGGTTGTTTCCATTGCCTATAATTTTTTATCTTTTAGACAGAATCTCACTCTATCGCCCAGGCTGGAGTGCAGGGGTGCAATCTTGGCTTACTGCAACTTTCACCTCCTGGGTTCAAGTGATTCTCATGCCTCAGCCTCTGAGTAGCTGGAATTACAAGCATGCGCCAATCATGCCCAGCTAATTTTTGTATTTGTGGTACAGATGGAGTTTCACCATGTTGGTCAGGCTGGTATCAAACTCCTCAAATGTTCAGCGTGCCTTGGCCTCCCAAACTGCTAGAATTACATGGGTGAGCCACTGTGCCCAGCTTATTGACTATGGTTTTAAGCTGTTTTCCAAGTGCCTCGGAATCACGGTGTGGGTCTATCACTAAGTTCCAAAGCAGAGGGGTTGTGTGTAAAACAAAAACTTCTATTTGATTTATTTAGATCTTGGGATCTCTGTGAAATAGGTTTAGCTGCTAACATAGAGTTTAAACTGCTGTAACTCACATTGATGAAAAAAAAATTGCTTAGCTTTTCAAGGAGCTGGGATTCCCTTCCTTGTCCATCTTTTGGTACAGCATCCATGTTGAAGGAGAGGCCAAAAAGGTAAGTCATACACCAGTAAACAAGGTGCAGCCACAGCTGCCTGACGATTGGCTGCCAAGTAGACCTGTCCAGATATGCCACTTAGGCTCACTTTGATGAGTAACTCTGCTCATGGAACAATAGCCCTTCTGTAATTAATGAAGTTCCCAAAATGAATTGGACTCTGACTGTCTGCCACATTCTAAAACAATGAACCAACTGAAGGCTGAGATGGGAACCTCTGCTTCAGCTGAAATTTAGGTCAGACATGTAAATACAAAGGACTAAACAAAACTTAACTGTCGGGAGTGTCTCCAACTCATCATTTGCCTAGAAAGTGGAATGTGGGTGACATATCTCTCATAGCAAGAAAGTGAGGGAGGGGAGACAAGCTGGGCTTCTCAAGGCTGGCCCATCACTTGGGTTTGCTGAGGCCCAGCTAGGAGAGTTGGACAAAACAGGAGGTGTGGATATCACATAATTGGATTTTCAAAGTGAGTTTTCCATTCAAGCTCTTTCTTCCTCTCTATATCCAAAATATTGGGCCAAGAGGGAATGTAAGACTGGGTCCACCAACCCAGCTCTCCAAAGAGATCCACCGTGACTCATTTATTTTCTCCACCATGCACAGCCAGTCTCACTTCCCTTGTTGTCACCTCATCTAGGTTCATAGGAAGTTTTATAGCTTCTACTTTTTGACTAATAAACTCAGAAATACATTTGCTACCCAAACATCTCCAGTATCTAAGACCTTATAGTCTGGACAATCTATTCTTTTTGGTTATTTTCCTGATCATAATTCTATTTCGTATTTATATTTCACTTCATGCACTATGTATTTCCTATATACTACTTTTAATCCTTTGAGGAATGAGGTGGGGTATGAATAAATAAATAAGTAATAAGGCCTAACTTTGGAGCTAAATTAAAACAACCCACATCTCCTCTGTACCCCCACCCAGTATGGGCAGTTGATAAAATACTTCCTTCTTCCTGCAAAAAGAGTGGGCAAACAGGAGTGTAGCTGCCTCTGGGGATAATGTTATCCAAGCTTCTCACCCTTTGAACTTCTATTCATTGATTATTTCATTCATTCAACAAGTATATATTGAGCACTGAATATATGTCAGGTGCTGGGGGCGCAGAAGCAAGTTTGCTGCTCTCACGGAATCTTCACTGTAGTAAGGAAGACAAGAGTCAAGCAACTGAACAACAACAAAAATCACATGATTTCAGATAAGTGCCATAAAGAAAATAAATGAGGGCAAGGTGATCATTGCTTTAATGAGGGTGGACAGGGAAGGCCTCTCTGGGGAGATGTTTGAACAAAGACATGAATAAAAGGAGGGAGGTGAGCCAAAGAAGGGACTGCTAGGCAGAAGAAGCAACCACGCAAAGGCCCTGGCTGGAATGTGTTGGACGCATTCTGAGAATTTTGAGGAAACTTTGGAATGTGGCTGGAGCCTGGCAAGTAAGTGGGGGAGAGGACAGTTGTAGGAGATGAGAAGCCAGATCATGTCAGGCCTCATATGCTGCAGGAAAGAGAATGGACTTTATTCTGAGTACAGTGGGAAGTTATTGAACCTTTTGAACAAGAGAGTGGAGTGAAGTGATTTTTAATTTGAAAGGAGCTCTCTGGTTGCTGCTTGCTGAGTTGAGTAAAGTGGAGCAGAAGTGGAAGCTGGGGGATTAGTGTGAATGGCCCTGCCAGAGTGCAGGGAAGAGATGCTGGCTTGGACCAGAATGCTAGTGGAGGAGATAGTGAGGTGGTCAGATTTCACTAAAAAGGAAAGCACCATTAATTAGACAATGGCACGCCATCAGTTGTCAGATGTGTTCTGAATTCATAGACTTGACCATATGAGAAAAAAAGTGTGTCTGAGAATCAAAATGTAACATTCAGAAAGTAGAACCCAGAAGTCTTGCTGACAGATTGGAGGTTTTAGGGGCAAGAGAAGACTCAAGGGTGACTCCTAGGTTTTTGGCTTGAGCAAATGGGCAGACAGTGGTGCTGTTACTGACTAGGAATGAGAAGACCGAGGGAGGCACAGCACTGGAGACAGGGAGAAATGGCAGGGGAGTGAGAGCTTGTCTTAACCATATCATTGTGAGCTGCCTGTTAGACATCTGGGTGAAGATGTGAGGCCACTTCAGCCAACTGAACTTGGATATATGAGTCTGGAGCTCAGGGCAGTTGCAGCCTGAGTGTATAAATTTGGGACTCCTCAGCACTGAGATTTTTTTTTTTTTTTAGTACTGAGATTGTGAGATTGTTAATAGCCATGAATTAGGGTGCAATCATTCTATTCTTCTTGTCTGGCGCCCCCCTCAGAGACCTCCTCAGCCCAGTGTGCTGCAGAAAGCAGAGTCGGGGGAGCAGGAGGAGCCTATGTCACGATGCACCCCGTCTTCTCCCCAGGACCCTTCTACCTGTCCTACCTAGGTTTCCTCCAAAAAGCAGAGCCTGGACAAGGACTTTAATGCAGAGTTTATTTTGGGAAGTGAATTCAAAGAGCCAGAGGAACTTGGATAATGAAATGAGAAAAGAGGGAAGCCAATCTGAGGGCACTTGATGGAGCTGGTCACCACCATCGTAGCTGAATCCCATTGAGATCTTCTGAGGAACCACGTGGAATGCACCTTAGCATTCATTGTCCACCTGAAACTCAGGAGAAGGGAGAATTCATCCACACTTCCCCTACCCCATTGGCCAGTAGTTGCCCCGGGGGGTTAACTCTCTCAAACTTCTAGGTGCATGCCTGTTCCAGCAAGGCTGAGTGGGCTCTCCCTGGTTTCACAGTTGGTGGAGGGAGGAAGTCCTGGGCTAGAAAGTGACAGATGAAGAAGCAGCTGACGTAGGGGGCTGCCAGGCTACAGCAGCACACAGCTGGTTTCAGCAGAGCAAAATGTGGGCCAGGGAATGTGAGTCAGCCTGTGATAGGTGTCTGCCAGGGTACCCTGGAACCCTGTCGCAAATTTGAGTCAGCATTTGAAGGAGGGTGCCCATGAGGGCCTGGGGTTACTTGAGACACAGAAATGCAGTACAAAATGAGACAATTATGCAAGGTCAACTGAATTGTAATACTTCATCCATCTGAATTTCTGGAGGCAGGAGGCTCTTCAGAGCTGATTTGCTTGTTACTGTGAAATAGGATTAAAGTGCTTCATTCCGACGGTCTCCCCTTTCCATTTCTGACACAGGGAATGTTCCTCCCAGGATGGCAGGTAGCCCCTAGAGTTTGGCAGAATCCCAGGTCCCGTTCATGTGTGTTTGTGACTTGGAGACATGTGGCTATTGTCCTGGTCTATGGGTCTTTGGCCTCTCACCCAGAAATGGATGAGTGATACCTTCCATGGCCCAGAATTGATTTTATTTGGTCCACCTTGAGGTCATATTACCTGGGAGTTGACACCATCAGCTCTGGCTTAACTCTGTGCTGGTACTTGCTATAGTCAAGGCGGGATTCATGGCGGGGGGGCATCTCCAGGGCGTCCTGGGTGCTCCAAATGAGCTAACTCTGGAGTGCAAGGTTGTGCATCAAGGATATAGGATTTCTCAGTGTGCTCTGATCTGTTCTTCATGAATGTTTATAGTAGCCACACTCCACCACCACCACTATCACCAGCACAACCATGCCACCACCAGTTCCACCACTCCCACCACCACTGTCACTGCCACCACCGCCACCTCATAGTACGGCAAAGCTTCAGTAATCATTATATTAGTTAATATTTATCTTAGGTGCCTATTTATTGCATGAAAACACTCTACTTGGCACTTTCCACATAGCAGCTTATGTAAGCCTCACAATAAAGCTGAGAGAAGGGCACTATGATTATCATCATCCTTATTTTACAGATAATAAAACTGAGGCACTGAGTAGTGAGTCATTTGCTCAAGGTTAACTGGGTAGTAAGTGATAGAATCAGGATTCAAACCCAGGGGGTCTAGCCTTGGAGTCCACATGCTTAACTCCTACTCTCTGTGGCCATGTTCCTGCAATGCAGCCCCGCGTCTGATGCCAAGACTGATGGGTGAAATACCTGGTAGGAGGTTGAAGGGAGGGGCATGCCCTCTATACCCTTTTTCTCCATCTCTCAAAGCTGGGAGATGCATATGGTGGTGAATCATTTTGGACAAAGCAGATGAAAACAATTCATAAAATTTAGAAAATCAAAAAACAGGAGGAATCTGGGTCCCCAACATAATGAAACCCCTTTGTCAGTCCTTGACTGCTTAGGGGAGAGAAAAATCAAAATCTGCTTGGCTTACACCTCTATTATTTTGGTCCTTAATTACAACAACTGAATCCATATCTATAATGACACAGTGGGCAAAGTCAATCTGGATAGCCAAGGTTTGCCAGCAACACAGCCAACTGCTACCATCTCAGAAGCTCTGTCTTCAGCTTCAACATGCCAAGGGCCTAACTGTGTGTGAGGCTGGGCTTTCTGAAGACTCCTGTACTGCCAAGCTATACAAACCAGACTCACAGGATAGAAGTGGGGAGGGGCCCATCTCCACAACAACCAGGCGGTGGTGTTTATATTTATGTAGACTCATAAATGCTCCTGTAGTTTTTATGAGCATAAAACAGAAAATTATCAAACCAGAGCAGAGCTTCCTCAGCAAAGAGCTGACACCCCAACAAAAGGCCTCACCTCACAAAACAGGGTGTGTGTCTTCTTGGAGACTATAAGATCACAGGAGAAACTAGATAGGCCATCTAATCTGATCTGAAGACTGGGAAAGAGAAAAGGAGAGAGGGGTGAAGGAGACTAAAGCTGAGTCAAAAGGTTGGAACGTGATGGTTTGGGAGGTGCAACAAAGGATTCAAAGTGCTTTTCAAACCGTTTTTTAATTGAAAAATCAATGTAATAGTGAAGTTTTTTTTCTTCTTCATAGAGAGGGGTCTTACTTTGTGGCTCAGGCTGGTCTCAAACTCCTCTGCTCAAGGGATCCTTTTGTTTCAGACTCCCAGAGTGTTGGGTTTGTAAACATGAGCTGCTCTGCCTGGACAGCAGTAAAGAAATTTTTAAGCCTCTATAATTTCGTAAATCCTTAATAGGGCTTTAAAAAATTGTTTCCTTATTTATTTTTGTACCCATACTTATCAAGCTTATCTAAAAATATATTCAACTTTTTGACTTCTAATTATACTTATCCATATTTCTATATATCTATTGCAATTATTAGGAAAGTCACTTAATCTCACAAAATCTCAATTTTCTCATCTTTAAAATGGGGCTAATTATACCTAGAGGAGTTGTAATAAGGCTTAAGTAGAGAGGGTCGAACACCTCGCAGCATGCCTGCCGAAGAGTATGAACAGAGGCCTCCTTTTTCTTTCAAGAGTTAGATAAAGTTTCCCCAAAACTCCCCATTCAAGGCTTCTCTCTTCCTTCGAACTCTGTGCTCATAAGGTACTTCTTGCTTGTTCACATTAAACCAGTAGATATGTGACTTAAATGAAGGCCTGAATACATAAATAAATTGTAGTAGAGTCATTTGATGAAATACTATACAGCAATAAAAAAGAACAAACTACCACCATCCACAAAATACAGATGCCGCTCCCAGTAAAAATGTTGGGTGAAAGACATCAGGCACAAAATAATACATATTCTGTGATCTCTTTATATAAAGTTCCAAAGCAGGAAAAAATAATCTATGGTGATATATGTTAAAACAGTGGTTACCTCCTGGGGGAGATGACTGGGAAGGGATATAAGGGCAGCTTCTGGGGTTCAAGTAATGTCCTATATCTTGATCTGGAGGTGGTTATTGGTTGTGTTTACTCTGTGAAAATGCATCACACAGTTCATCCCTGATTTGTGCAGTTTATCATATGTTATATTTCAGTTGGAAAGTTTCTTTCCAAAGTGAAACTTTGGGGTATCACAGGAAAAGACACTAACACAGGATTCCTGGCTTACCCTGGTCACTACCGCCCCACCGCATTCTCTGCCATCTCTTCTCTAGCATCCAAGCACAGTTTTTCTTTTTCTCAGGTATGCAGTTTTTCCAACACTTAGGGTCTTAGGAAAGCTCAGAGTCTATTCTTAGGCATCACGTCAAGGAATTTCTTCCCCCAAAAAGTTCTCTTTGCATTGTATCATTGCGATGAACTCCTTTATGTGTATGTATTTTTTATTTCAATGAACTTTTCAGAGTGAGAATCTATCCTTTGTATTCATATGACTTTGTATTGTGACTTTGTATTCATATGACTCCTTTGCTTTCTAAGATGGCTGTACCCAGTCACAAACCCCCAAGGCAATTTATTCACACCCAACACTTAGTTTTCTCTGGTATGAGAACCAGGAGAAAAGTCCAGTCCTGAGGGCACTGGTCTGGCTACTCTTGGGCCCCATGTCTGCAGAGAAAAGTTCCCCAAAAGTGATGATACTTCTGAAGTACATGAGGTGCTTGTTCATCTCAAACATGTCATCATCCACATTTATGCATTCCAGACATGAAGTGTCTGCTTGGGGCCTGGCATGGGCTGTGCCCTGGGATGAGCATGGCAGTGGTGCATAACCAGCACGGTGATCCCTGGCCTCTGGCAATGTGACCTGTGGATGACGAGTCCACTCACAGCGCAGTGGCTTACACAGACAAGAGAATCCTCAGCTGCCCTGTGGCCATCCCATCATTAGAGGAGATCCGCCAGACTCAAAAAGGAGTCTAGAATCACAAGCATCACTATGTTAGAGAGGGTGAGTTACTTCCTGGCAAATGAGTTCCAAGAGGCTCTGCCCCTTTTCTCTTAGTAACAATTCAAAATTCTCAGGAAAGATTGTGATTGGCCCTTCTTGGGTTATCTGCTCATCTCTGAAGCCAATCACTGAAGCCGGGATAGTGGAATGATATAAGGGACAGCTTCCATGTGGACCTCATTGTTCTTAGAGAAGGAAGAGTGGCACCCCAAAATAAGGGGGCATTTCCCAGTGGAAAAGAGAAGTGTTGGACATATAAAACAAAAAACTGTTTTTAAGGAAGGATGAGCACATGTGTGAGCACATGCATGCACGCCCAGGGAGGTAGACTGTGTCTTAGCTTGGGTTACCCCAGAAAGAAGGGGAATTGCAATTGTTAGGAAAGCCACTTAATCTCACAAAATCTCAATGTTTTTCATCTTTAAAGTGGGGCTAATGATACCTAGAGAACTTGTGACCCTGAGATAGAAATTTGAGTGAAGTCTCTTTGGGTGTGGATCCCAGGCAACACCAACCTAGAAGTGGAGAAGGGAAAATAGTCAGTGAAAGGGACATGCTTGAGCCAGTTGCTGCCGAGGGGAGCTGGGGCTTAATCCCGCTGCAGAACTCTGGGAGTCAATGCAAGACAGTAATCCCAGGGTTACCTCACCTGAGAGCTGCTTCTACACCAACCACCACCAATCACTGGTGGACGGCTCCTCCGGGGATTGGGGAGCGTTAATTGTTAATTCTCTGAAATTTCTGCCCATTGGGCACTCAGACAGTGCAGGCTCCAGCTGCCAGAGAAAGCCTTCGTGCAGTTGAAGGCCTGGCTGGTGTTCATACAGTGGTAAGGCCCAGGGAATGTTGCTGGAACACTGACAGTGTCTGTTTCATACAGGCTCGTGTTCCTGGGGAGAGACAATTGTGGGAGGCCCTATATCTTTATATTTAGCAGCAAGGGGATAAGGAACTTGTGTAACCTCTCAGGGTTCATGGGGATGAGGCTCAGGTGATGATAGCTCAGGAGGGAGAGCTTTATCTGCAGATCTATCCTTTCAATCGGGGAAGCCCACTTTTAGTGCTAGGGAGGGCTGCTGGGTGCATGACCATGAAGAGGGTGTTTTTGAGAACGGTCACATGTATGGAGCATACTTGTTATTTTCTTTCCCTACAGGATGCAAACCTAACCCTGGCCTGGCCAATCAGTGCATTTTTACCCCCTACCCATAGAACCTGGTTCAAAGATGGACTTGTGGCCCCAATCAGTAAAAGTCAGTTAACCCTAGAACGTTTCTTAGAGTGGCCAGGAAAAGATCTCTCTTTCTGTAGCAGAAAGAAATGGGAGACTGTTAGCATGTGGCTATGGAGGTCACCCTGTAAAAAGAGACTGCCTGAAGAAAGGTCGCAGGAAAAACAAAAGAGCCCAGGCTGGAGAGAGTGAGGGCTGGTGACAGCCCATGAGCTGCTAGATCCAGCTGTGCCTGAAACCCACCAGATCCACCCTTTGACTGTTAAGGTATGCGTGTTAAAATGAATTTTACTGAAGCAAATTTTGTTGGTTTCCTGTCAGTTGTCCCTGAAAGAATCCTGGAAATACAAGATGTGAACTTGCAAGACAGTAAGATTTCCAGGCAAGCCCTGGCTGAAGGAACCGGGAGAAGTGTCAGTTGCTCTTATGTTTCTAAGAACTAATTTTCTGGTGCTTTGAAGAGCAGCTATGAGCATCTTAAGGGTTACCAAGGAAACAGGATCAATCCCTAGATGTGAGTTTAAGGCTTTCCTTCTTTATTTCTGGCAGATAATTGACAGTACTCTTGCTTGATAAAATCTATATTGGCTGGTTAAAAAAAGAAAGTGACCATAGCACCTTCCCATGAATTATTGGTCCATGATAGATTTAGCCAGACTTTTCTCTGCCTCTTACAAAGCCAATTAGAATGATATCAGATAAGATCTCATAATAGTAGCTAACATTTTTGAGCACTTGTGTGTCTGGCAGAGCTCTAAAATGCTGCATATACATGAATTCATTTAGCCCTCACAGTTGAACGACCTACATGGCAGGCACTATTGTTACCTCGGTTGTATAGATGAGGAAGCGGAAGCACAGAGGGTAAGTCACTTCCACAAAGTCACACAGTTAGTACATGTTGGAATGAGGATTCAAGCCCAGACCTTCTGAATTTAGAGGCTACATTCTTTTCTCATCACCACCCCCACCAGGAGAAAGGGGGGAAAAGCCCTGCTTTTCATTAATCTGATGACACGAGCCAAGCATGTCCCTAAGCTACTTCCACAGGCGCAACAGGGACTGTTTCTCTCAGGATGAGATAGGCCGGGAGCAGACAGGCATGCTGGCGGTGGGAGCTGCTTTGTGAAATTAGTTGGAAATACATTCCTGGGGAATGTGGGGTCCAGCTACTGCTCAGTGGCCTCTTTCGTGTTCCCCTTCTTTCTCACTTTCCACAGTGGCCATACCAAAGTGCGCTTTGTCTTTGATTCCCATCTCCCCCAGTCTCAGCTAATGGTCTCATCACCCCCTGCACCAAGAAAACAGGGGCCATGGGGCATAACCCCTTCAACTATCTGCTCCTATAAACTTACCAGTATCTCCAAGCAATCTTGGGTTCTTCCATTCAGACTAAGAGGATGTGTTCCTCATCTCAACCAGGACTTTACCCCTGATCCTGTTGCCTGCTGTCTTGGACACCCCCAGGCCTGGTTATTTGATCTCTGCCCTGGCTCCTGCTCTTCAACCAATAAGCCTGTCCAAGTCCCTCCTAACCTAAAATAAATAAATAAATAAATAAAATCCAGCCACCAACCCCTTTTAATTGCCACATTTTATGAAAGAGGCCTACAGTGATGTCGCTACTTCCTGTGACCCAGTCATTCCTCAGCCACTGTTATCTGGTCTCTGACCATCACACCCCTTCCTTTACAGACAGCTCTTGTGGTGATCATGGAAGACCTAATCTTACTGAATTCCTTACGGTGTTTGAAGCCCCTTTTTCCTTTTGTAAGCCTAAGCAGTTGAGTATGGTGGTAAAGGATGCTGCTCAGGAGACAGACTGCCCGGGTTCAAATCCCACCTGCTACCTGTGTGACCTTGGGCAATGAGCAAGTGACTCACTCTATCTGACTGCCACTTTCCTCAGCTATGCAATGGTGGAGATAATGCTCTCTACCTGCTCGGGCAGTTTAAAGATTAAATGAGAGGATAAGCAGAAGGCCGGACATCTGAGTATGCCAAGCCTCTTTGTTCATCACTGACCACCTTCCTTGGTGCTGACTTTAGAGCCCCCAGATGGCCTTTGCAGAATTATCTGCCCCTCTTAGCAGTGGTAAGGGAGTACAAGCCCTAGCAAGAGAAAACGTGCACCCCAGTGCCCTTGGCATCAGTCAGTCAAGTCCTATTCTCATTCATACTGTTTGACCTGCAGTCAGACTCTGAGGTCTGACCATTTTGGGGTATGGACAAGATCAGATTCCTGGGCCTATAAAGGGTGACTGGTGCTTACCCTGAGAAGCCCTGGCTGCCTGAGGAGCTGGCAATCTAGGGAACCCACACTGAATGAGGGAGAAGGAAGCATCAAGAACAACCGCCAGGTTTCTGCTTTGGGTGCCTGAAGAACTCACAGGCAGTGGGGCAGACCTGGGGAAAGGGGCCTTCTATGCAGTGCAGTGCTGGAGAAATGGAGAGGTCCAGGCAGCAGTCGTGTGTCACACAGGGTGCAGCCGTGGTACCGTCAGCATGTGGACAGGAGGAAGCCCTGCTTCCTGTTGCTTTCTCCCCTTTGCTGCACATAACTGCATTTCCTCAATTCAGATCAAGGCAAAATTTCCCATTTCTGATGACCGCCGTTGTGTTTGCTTCCGCCATCACAACCTGAGACCCACTTACCTTTTCAGCTTGACATTTCTTGGACCACCTTGAAGGTGTGAATTCAGACCTCACACCAGCATGAGGACCAGCCTGTGGTCCACATTCTGAGAGAATATTATTTTCTTCCCTCCGCCTGGTGCCAGAGGTGAGGCTTTCAGTTTTCCTTGCTGGCCTGGCAGCCTGGTGAGTTCATTCTTTGTTGACTCTTTCACTGAGAGTGTAGCTCTTTGGTGTCCCACACCCCTTCCCACCCCCCTCACCTTGACTGCTTTTTCTTTCTTAGAGAGTATGATAGTAACGGCGGGTCTTACAATCAAGTACCTTAGATTAGATGACACGCTGTACCTTCCTAAACACAGAGATTTCATCTTGTTTTTCCCTACTGAAAGCCTTAGTGATTTTCTTTTGCTTGGAGTGTGAAGGCCAACCCCGTGGCCATGAATACAGGGCCCATTCTCATCTCTCATCTCCTGACACTCCCCCTCCTACCGCACCCCATGCCCAGGAACCTCAGGTCCACTGACACCAGATGACAGTGATTACCCAGCGTTGCTGCAGGGGCCACTTTGGAGGGTCACACAGGGGATGATGCAGGGAGCCTCTGCCTCAGAAGTCACGAACAACCTGCATCCAGAGCTTCCTGCCCGTCTCCCCCTTATGGCTCATATTTTGTTTTCTAATAAGAGAAAAAGGTAAATTTTTCAGGTTTTAGCTTACAAATGAAGAACTTTTTGAGGGAAAAAAAGCATTTAAAAGTAGGATTAAATTTGAGCAATAAAAAGAGTATGTTTGGGGAAAATGATAATATTTTATAGATGTACGAGTATTGCTTGGGATGCAGACATTTTCAAACCCACACTTAAATGGTTTCTAAATTTTTAATAGAAGAGTTTATCTTAATAAATGTAATACCAAGTTCAAGCACCAGCGTTCTACGATAAACAAACTTTATTGGTTTTCATTTTAGATTTTTCACTTTTTATTTTGAAATAATTATAGACTTGCAGGAAATTGCAAAAAAAAGTGAGGTTCAGGGTATCCCTGAGATTTGTTCTATTTTTATTTTTATATTTTTGAGACAAGGTCTCACTCTGTCACCCAGGCTGGAGTGCAGTGGCACAGTGTCGGCTCACTGCAGTTTCCGCCTCCCGGGTTCAAGCAATTCTCCTGCCTCAGCCTCCAGAGTAGCTGGGATTACAGGTGTGCACCACCAGGCCTACCTTTTTTTTTTTTTTTTTTTTTTTTTAGTAGAGACGGGATTTTGCCATATTAGTCAGGCTGGTCTTGAACTCCTGGCCTCAAGTGATCTGCCCACCTTGGCCTGCCAAAGTGCTGTGATTTCAGGCATGAACCACCATTCCTGGCCAACATTTTATCTTAACAGAGGCTACAATAGTAACCACTATAACAAGATATGTCTCTAACATTGTAAAGTTCAAAGAAAATTTAATAAAGAGGCTTTTATGCATTTTATGTCTCCCATTAAATAAACTTGATATTGAAACTTTACCATACTCACTTCTGTTACCTTCCACTTCCCCCAGGGCTGATGAGAGACTAATAATTCACTAGATTATTAAAATTAAATATCACATCTCTAATAAATTAAAATTAATTAACTCTAATGCTATTCTAGAGGAATTGGGGGCAAAGTGTGTCTGGAAACCTGTTATTTTAGAAAAAGAGCTTACACACCTGGGTCTGTGTGAATTTTCTGCCCCTGCCTCTAGGGCCTGGTAGGTTGGGGGCTGACCAGATATTTCTTCCTCCAGGAAGTCTGCACTAGAACTTCTTTCTCCTGAATCTCATCTAGGTTCCCCAGGCTAGCACAATAAATCTTCTCAATCATGTTAGAATTAATTTTGTATGTTGGTCTCTTAGTAAAGTATGGGAAAGACATTAAGTATAGAGGGGAAGTTGGTGTTTTTCTTTCTTTTTTTTTGAGACGGAGTTTCGCTCTTGTCCCTCAGGCTGGAGTGCAATGGCTCGATCTTGGCTCATGCAACTTCTGCCTACCAGGTTCAAGCAATTCTCCCACCTCAGCCTCCTAACTAGCTGGGATTACAGGTACATGCCACCATCACCATGCCCAGCTAATTTTTTTTTTTTTTTTTGTATTTTGGTGGAGACAGGGTTTTACTATGTTGGCCTGGCTGGTCTTGTACTTCTGACCTCAGGTGATCTACCTTCTTCGGCCTCCCAAAGTGCTGGGATTATAGGTGTGAGCCACCATGCCTGGCTGTGGGAAAGTTTTAGCCAAAAAAAAAAAAGTATCTCAAGTCCCACCTACTCCACTCATCCTTTTCAGACTCAAACTTCTCATCTGTAAAATGAGTACAACCTAGTGCAGAGGAGCTACAGCAGAAAATGCCTGTCTGTCATTTAGCACAAAGAAAGACATGATTAAGATTACTGGTAGTGAAAAGAAAAAAAATGTTATTTTAAAAATTGCAATTGTTTGAATAAATGCCTTCAGGAGAAAGAGAATTCTCTTAGAGAGAAAACTGCCCTTTTGTCTAACAAAATGCTTTGCTTCATTCCCCCACTCAGTTGTAAAAGTTGAGGCCCTGGTCAAGTGCCGTCTCACAAAAAAAAAAAAAAAAAAAAAAAAAAAAAAAAAAAAAAAAAAAAAAAAAAAAAAAAAAAAAAAAAAAAAAAAAAAAAAAAAAAAAAAATGCTGAGGCCTACCCACAACATGGTTTAGAAGAAAAAGAATGAACTAAGTATAAAACAGTAATAATAACAAAGTAAAATACATCCCTTCCTTTTCTTCTTTTTCTGGTACCTTCTCTTTCTTTCCTGAGCCATTTGATCTTGAGGCCATCAGGGAGTGGGGTGAGGTAGGAGTCCATAGTGAAGGGCTCTCAGTGGCTGGAAACAGTGTCTTCAAGCCCCAGTGGGGTAAGGAGGGTGTCTGCATGGAAGGATAGCCCCACGCCCAGTGTCAGAATATGCATATGGTAAGCAGGACATCCAGATGGGAAAGAGGATGCTGGTAGAGACAGAAGACTGATTACACACGAGGATGGATCAACTAAGCTGTGAAAGCAAATCTCCAGACCCCAATTCACTATGCCAAGAGGAAAAAATTAAGCTGAAAGCTGAGTCATGCAAGAAGCCACCTTTCCTTTCGTTCCTAAGCACAAAACTACAGACAAAACATTAACAACTATCTCCACAGGTAGCTGCTCTATTTTCACCTTATCTTAAGTAAAGTACAGATCTATGAGGGCAAGATGAATACAGAATTGACTATTCCCCTCCCTGCTCCTTTTCTCTTGCAACAGATAGGCTCAATAATGTGACCCTACCCTCCCTCTGGCCCCTCCAATGGCTTTTCCTCTTTAAGTATTTGAAGCCCTCAAAATCGCCTTCGGAAAAAGGTAGGACCACAGGTTGTTCCTGTGGATTTATGTTTCTTTTTTCAGGGCATGTCCTTGACCTTGGCAAAATAAACCTCGAAATTGATTGAGAACTGCCTCAGATACTTTTTGGTTTACAAAGCAGATACATTAAGGGTAGTGGATGCCACTGTCAGTAATGGGAGTTACAAATGGGAAAGAGAGAAAACAAAGTTGGTAGTGGTTGGATAGGAATTGTAGACATCGATGTGGACTCACAGTTTTCCATATATATAGATTAATGAACAAAAATAAACATACATGTGTGGAGGGAGAGATTGCTAAACAGTATTTCATGGTATGAATATATAATACCACAATTGTTTATCCATCCTGTTAATAGGCATTTATGTTATTTCCAGTTTGGGGGCTACTATGAATAAAGCTTCTATGAACACCTTTACATAATTCTTTCTGGATATATATATTCATTTGTCTTAGGTAAATACCCCACAAGTGAAATGATTGGGTCATAGGGTAAGTCTATGTTTAACTGCATAAGAATTCTTCAAGTGGTTTTCTGAGTGGGTTGTACCATTTTCACAACCAGGAATGAAAGAGAGATTTGGTGGTTTGACATCCTCACCAACATTTGGGGCTTTCAATGTTGCCACTTGAGTAGGATTAAAAAGATATCGCATTGTGATTTTAATATGTATTTTCCCAATGACTAGTACTATATGTATATTTTGAGACAGAGTCTCTTGTTGCCCAGGCTGGAGTGCAATGATGCAGTATCGGCTCATTGCAACCCCCACTTCCCAGGTTCAAGTGATTCTCCTGCCTCAGCCTCCCGAGTAGCTGGGATTACAGGCATGTGCCACCATGACTAGCTAATTTTTCTATTTTTAGTAGAGATGGGGTTTCACCATGTTGGCCAGCCTGCTCTCAAACTCCTGACCTCAGATGATCTGCCCACCTCGACTTCCCAAAGTGCTGGGATTATAGGTGTGAGCCACCATGCCCAGCCCATGACTAATAATAATGAGCACATTTTCATGCACTTATTTGCTGTTCATATGTTTTCTTCCATGAATTGTCTGCTCAAATCTTTTGCCCATCTCTTTAAAATTGGAATGTTTGTCTTTTTGTTATTGACTTGGGAGTTTTTCATATATTCTGGATACAAGTCCTTTGTCACTTACATGCATTGTGAATATTTTTCCTATTCTGTAGCTTGCCTACTTATTTTCTTAGTGGTTTCTTTTAATAAGCAGATTTTAATTTTGATGAAATCTAATTTCTCTTTTTTTTTCTCATGACTATTTATTTTATAAAAATTTTCTACCCAAGAAAATTTTGCCTTACTTCAGGAAGATTTTTTTTTTTTATGTTTTCTCTTGAAACTTTAGAATTTTAGCTTTGACACACAGGTCTTTGTTCCATCATGAATTATATTTTTATGCGGTATGAATAGTGATTGAAGTTCATTTTATCCTGTTTAATGTATCCAATTATTCCAGAACCATTTGTTGAAAAAAAATTTTCTTTCCCCACAGGAAATCCTTGATGCCTCTGTCAAAAGTCAATAAACCACATATGTACTGGTCCATTTGTGGACTCTCAGTTCTGTTCAATTGATCTATTTGTGTACCCTTACCTGAAGGACTCCCTACTGTGATCATAGTAGTGCTATGATAAGTATCAGTATCAAATACTTAGAAACCTCACTTAGGGTGAGCTTTGAGGTTTTCCCCCAACTAGATCGTTTTGGCTATTCTAAGCCCTTTGTATTTCCATTTAAATTTTAAGAGCAACCTGTCAATTTATACACACATCTGTTAGGATTATAGTTAAAAGATATTGAAACTTTAGGCCATTTTAAGTAAACTTGACCTATAACAGTATTGAATCTTTCAATCCATGGCATATATCTTTCCATTTTGCAGGTCTTCTTTAGTTTCTCTCAAAAATCTTTTGTTGGGGTGGGTACAACGGCTCATACCTGTAATCCCAGTACTTAAGCAGGCTGAGATAGGAGAATCACTTGAACCCTGACTTTAAGGCCAGCCTGAGCAACATAGCAAGACATCATCTCTATAACAATTTTTAAAAAATTCACTCGGCATGGTGCTACATATCTGTAGTCCCAGTTACTCAGGAGGCTGAAGTGTGAGGATCACTTGAGTCCAGGAATTCGAGGCTGTAGCCAGCTATGACTGTGCCACTGTACTCCAGCCTGGGCAGCAAGGCAAGGCCCCATCTCTAATCAAAACAAAACAAAAATCTTTTGTAGTTTTTAATGCAAAAGTACTATACATCTTTTATTAATAACTGTTTTTGAATCTTATTTTCCAATTATTTGTTGCTAATTATATAGAAATGTAATTTTTTTTTTGATATTAGCTCTCTATCCTTAGGATTATCTATATAATCTTGTCATCTGCAAATAAAGACAATGTATTACTTTATTTCCAATCTTTAATTCTTTTTTTCTTTTGTTTCATTGTTCTGGCTAAGACCTCTAGTTATAAGTTTGAACAGAAGTGCTAGAAGTGAACAACTCTTCCTTTTTTTCTGATTTTAGGAGAAAAATATGCAATATTTCACCATTGTATATGTTAGCTGTAGGTTTTTCACAGATGTACTTTATTAAATTGAGGAAATTCCCTTCTATACCTAGGTTTTAAGGGTTTTTAACTATAAATAGATGTCAAATTTTATCATATGCTTTTTCGTTTCTACTGGATTATAGTTTTTCTCTTTTGTTCCATTAACATTGTGAATTACATTGATAGATTTTCAAATGTTAAACCAACTTTACATTCCTGAGGTAAACCTTACTTGGTCATGATGTATTATCATTTTTATGGATTTCTGAATTCTATTTGCTAATATTTTGTTAAGGATTTCTGTGTCTATGTTCACAAGTATATTTGTCTGTAATTTCCATTTCTTCAAGTGTCTTGTCAGGTCTTGATGTGAAGGTTATACTGACTTTATAAAATGAATATTTCCCTTCTTCTCTCTTTCTGAAAGAGTTCATGCAAGATTTGTACTTTTTCCCTGAAATTTTTGATAGAATTCACAAGTGAAATCATAGAGCCTTGGAGTTTTCTTTGTGGAATATTTTTTATAGTAATTCAACTTCTTTATGAAATATGGGTTATTGGGATTATCTATTTCTTCCTGTGTTCATTCTAAGTTGTATTTTTCATGGAGTTTGTTCATTTCACATAATTATCAATTTTATTGCCATAAAGTTGTTCATAGCACTTCTGAATTATCATTATGACCTGTAAGATTGATAATGATATCCTCTCTTTTATTCCTATATTAGTAAGGTGTATTTTCTCTCTTTTTTAATTGATCAGCCTTGTTAGAGGTTTACCAATTTTATGAATCTTTTCAAAGAATCAATTTTTGACTGTGTTAAAAATTTCTGCAGCTTGTTTTCCAATATACTGACTTCTGCTTTTATACTTATTATTTCTTTCTTTCTGTGGGTTTACTTTCCTTTTTGTTCTACACTTAAAAATGGAAATTTGGATAACGAATTTTAAACCTTTCTTCTTTTTGAATACTACCAAATTAAAGCTATTAATTTCCCTCTAAGCACTGCTCTACCTGCACCCCACAAATTTTGAAATATATTGATTTTTCATTATCATTCAATCTGAATATTTCCTAATTCCTCTTAAAATGTTTTCTTTGATCCATGGTTATTTATAGATGTGTTATTTAATTTCTATAAATGTAGGATTATCTAAGTAGTTTAATATATGGTCTAATTTGATTGTGGTTAGAGAATATACTCTAAGATTTCAATATTTTGAAATTTATTGATTTTACCTTATAGAAAGGAGAAAGTGGCCCTTTTACAACTCAGAGAGTTATAAATAAAATGCCATGGGCATTAGAGGAGGGAGATGTAAATTCCAACTGTAGTTAACAATGGAAGACTTATGGAAAACTTATGGTATTTGAGTTGGGTTTTGAAAGACAGCATTGGGAAATAAGGAGATAGAGGGACAGCAGGCAGGAAAAGGTAAAATTAGACTCAATTTTCTTTAAAAGGAGTAACTATGATTATCTTTTATGAAACCCAAGGCCTTAGAGCACTGCTGGAAAAGTGACTGCAGACCCATGGCCCCAGTATTCTTCTCTCAGTTGCCTCTAAATATCTGTTTTCAAATAACCACTTAGACATTTTAAACTCTGAATCTGGCCACCTCCTGTCTTAGAAACTGAAACAGTACCATGTACTTTAAACTCACAATGATAAGGGCCAGATTTCATAACTTGAAAAGCAATTTTCTTTTTATTTTTAGGATATGTACCATTCTACAATTTCTTTTTCTGCCCACAGATCTGGGAGCATGATGAGTGTGATACACTGAGACATTTGTGTTCCTAGTCACAGCCTTTCCCTTTGGGGAAGTTTAGACTTCCCAATGATGTCATTGAGAAAAGCTTCACTTATCGCTATGGTCACATGGCAAGAGTCACTCTTAGAAGTGTCATGGGTAGAAGGCAAGTGCCTCCTTGGGACCTGTGTCACCTGAAAAAAGCTCCTGGTTGGAGCCCTCTAAGGGAGTGATACAAATAAGTTTGGGCCTGAGATCATTACCCTTCAGCTAAATACATGTATACCACAATTCAGATCTGCATACTCCCAGATCTGTGCGAGTTGAGTCTAATCATAGTTTCTCCCACCTGCTGTCCCCCTCTGTCTCCGTATTTCCCAATTCGCAAACACATGTAGGCCACAATTCAGATCTGCAGCATCTTTAGGGGCATACAGCCACCATCCCAGAGCTCCAGGGCAGGGCTGGTATTTTCTTCCCCATTTCATATGCCTCACACCCCAGAGTGGCATTTGTGGAAGTTCATCAAGTGGATAGGCAGGGCCAGCCTGAGCTTTTCTCTTCCCTGAGCTCTGGCCCACAGCAGGAGTGGCCTTTACCCTGAACTTCCCTCTGAGAGGTAAGACTATTGCCCTTATCTTTGATGATTCCTGGGGGTTGAGTTCCCAGTGTGGAAAGGTTGGTTTGGAATGTTTTCTCAGATGTACTCTGACATGCTAACACCCACACTGCTGCTTAAACTCAATAGTCCTGCCAGCCTTGCCAGATGTCATGGTATTTTGTTGCCATAGATGCCTCTGGAGGAAAGGGGTAAAGGGCTGACCTGGAATAAACATGAGCCTTTGATAGCCATGTCTCAAAAGCCTGAGAAGCCACACCAAGTAAAGTGTGGCTATTAAGACCTCTAGTTACAGATAGAATCATTCAACATAATTCCTGGCAAGAAATGGGTAATCCAAAGTCAGGCTAAGGTCAGTTTTCTGTGGGTCTAGTGAAGCCTGTGTGAAGAGTTCATCCTGATGCCTCATTTGGCCTTGCTGAGGTCAGTGTCCTTAAGCCAGAAGCTATATGGGGCACACTAGCATATAAACAGGGCACACTAGCATGCCTGCCCATGTGCAACACATTTTAGCCATGTGTTTACAGTGAAACCTGGCCAAAGGACTCCACCTCCAGTGAGCAGCCCCTCCCTGGCTTTTGCAACTCTGAGTCTGGAAGGGTTCCCTATCCAGGATGGTGATGAAGATGAAACTCTCCCTAGAATGTCTCTCTTCAGAGGCAGTCTGATGAGTTAATGTAGGAGACACAGACAAGGGATAAGAGCAGAAAGTGCCTGTGATGGCATCTGGTTGTGAGGCTCTCAAGGCTGGATGGCCTCAACAGAGCCTGCCAGTCTAGTTCTTAACACTGGGCATCTAGTTCCCTCCCTCCCCAAGTGAGGAGGGCAGAAAATATAAGAAGACTATGGGCTAGAAGCCCTCCGAGGCTAATTGGGCTGGGTGAGTTTGAGAGAGTTTAGTGAGAAGCACTTCAAACTCAAGTCCAGGGCCTTCCTCCTGATTGTTGCTTTAGGTTGACCACCCTCATCTCAAGTTCATAACTTTTCCTCCCTCTCCTCACTACTTTCCTCTCTCTCTCATAGTAGAAGGGGCCAATATTTGGAGAAGTACAAGATTAGGAGGCACTGGGGCTGAGACTAGGAACTAAAAAAAGGTCTAAGTGAAAAAACTGAATGACTGATTAGGCCCTACAGCATATGTTTGTTAAGAGAAAGGTGGAGGGAAAGCTGATAACCAGAAAGGCCAAGAGAGGTCTTCTTGTGAATGCCTCCTACAGATTCTGATAGTGCATTTATAAGCCAAGCCAAATGCCACAGACAGACATGTTCTAAACATAATGGGTTCCATGGGCTTGGGTAAAGTGGATGTCATACTTGTTTGAGATGTTTCCAGTATCTTCCCAGACTGCGCCCAGAGCACTAACTATTACAACAACCTCACCGAAACAGGAGTGCCCTGGAGTGCTCCACCCTCCACTCTGGGGGTTAGGCTTTGTGCTTTAGCATACATTCCCAGCAGTTATTAGAACTTCCTCCTGTGTACAAGATACCTGGGCTCCAACATAACTGGTTTACATTTAAGTGCCCAAATGTGATTATATAACTTTGATTCAATTAACTGGTCTGACTTGATTCAAGCCTTGCTCAGGAATGAGCCAAGTAGTCATCTAAATAATAATTAAAACAAGACAAACCAGCCTTGCTGGACTCCAGTGTTGGGAACTGAAGAAACTTCTGAGTCATCAGATAGAGTTGATGGATCAAGAAGCCCGACTCCCAACACTATGCTCACTTGCCTTTGAGGCTCAGTGCTGTGATCTGGGGTTCCCCAGCCGTGGCCAGCAGGGACTCTCAATTGCTCCCCCTTTCCAACTTAGCAATGATGAAAGGGAGTCTAGGTGCTGAAAGCAGAGCTAGGATTTTGCTTCAACACAAAGGGTTGAAGGCTCATCTGATCCAACCTCCTACCCAGTTTAGGAACCCCTGGCTGTTGTCACACCTCTGCCTGGCTTGGGTTAAGAACCGGAAGCCCACTACCCACACCAGCCTTAGACGGTTCCAGCTATGGTAACTTTCCCTTGTTTTGATCTCAAATCCACTTTCCTATAACTTCTATTCAAAAGTCCTTTTATCTTTATGCCTCCCATACCATTTCTCAACTTCCTCAACTCACTCAAAATAAATTCTGGAATCCAGAAAACTTACTCTGCCACAGTATATTGATCAGTGGCTTAGACTCTTATGAAACTCAGTCATAAGTTGACTCTGCCCTGACTTTTGAACATCACAGCTTCAGATCTGGGAGAGGAACTATGGAACCTAGTACTTTGGTGCATGAAATCATTTAGAAGACTAGAACAAAATCAGAGAGGAAAATGAAATAGGTATTTTAAATCAGAGCGTTTGCCAACATAGTGGCATATGTTGATGTGAGAATCTGAATGTTTTCTGAATAAGTTTTGGTATCAAACAGACAGTGCCATTTATGATTAGTTTATAATAATATTGTGTGACTTTCATAATATTAGACATGGATCCCAATGAGGGCCAGTGTGGGGAAGGGGAAGCCAGATATTCAATATCTTGGTTAGACGTTCTATATCCAGGAATAGAATTAGTTCCAGTTATACAATGCTATGGCACCTGCGATTCTGTACTATAGGCAGCTGTGTACCTGCTTGTCTCTGCCCTAGACTGTGGGGTCCTTGGAGGCAGGAAGCATATCTTCTCCATCACTGTACCCTCAGGAGTGGCACAGGATAGGCTCTCTGCAAGTGTTTGTTGGATAAAATGATTAATAAAAGATGTTCATTCCCTGGCTGGGTTACCAGTTCCCAGGGGTTCATCAGTGGTGTACTCTGACTTCTGCCTTGTGCTATGTATCTCAGCACACCTACATTCATAGGTGAGCACATCCAGGACAGCAAACCTCAGATGTAGAGATCAGGAAGTGACTTACACGACAGGAGAATTACTTACTTTAAAAAAGGATTTGCTACACAGCCATCCTAAACAATGAACTCCCCTCCAACACTTAAAATGATCCAATTTCTAAAACTTTTGGGCCAGGTACAGTGGCTCATACCTGTAATCCCAGCACTTTGAGAGGTGGAGGCAGGTGGATCACTTGAGGCCAGGAGCTCAAGACCAGACTGGCCAACATGGTGAAATCCCATCTCTAATGAAAATGCAAAATAACTAACTGGGCATGGTGGCACATGCTGTAATCCCAGGTACTCAGAGCACTCAGGCAGGAAAATCACATGAACCCAGGAGGCAGAAGGTGCAGTGAACCGAGATTGCACCATTGCACCCTGGCCTGGGCAACAGAGCAAGATTCTCCATTTCTAAAAAAAAAAAAATGAAAAAACTGGTCAGCAATTGATGCACATATCATAGGGGAATGTGCACACACCCGACTCTGCTACTGGAGACACGATGGGTCCATGGTGAATGATGTTTGGGTCCAGCCCTGCCAAATTCAGAGATCGACCTTGACATCACTTTGATCTTTTCCATAGTTTTACTGCCATTTGCCATCAAATCCAGGGACCTGGAGAAAATTCAGAAGAAAGAATTTTCAGCATTTGAGAGAAGTTCCTTTTCATATCTCTGATCTCAGGTCAGGCAAAGCTTAGTGAATGTGGCACATAAGGCCCAGGCCCCTTGTCCTTGGAAGCATGTACCCTGCAATACTGTATATCCCTCTGGTCCCTAGGGTCAAGGATAGGAGGTCCACGTTTAAGTGCTGTTATTTAATCATAACAGCCTGTGAAGCATTTTTCAGATAATGGAGCTAAAGCTTAGAGAGATTAATGTGACCCAAAGTCACACAGACTCCACGGTTGGGCTTTAAACTCAGGCCCGTTCATGTCCACACAGGGAGAACCAGAGCTCCCAAGGCCTTCCCCAGACAGAGCGTGTCTGGCCCACAGAATGAGAGAAGGGGCACTGCCACCTTTGGCTTCTTGGGCAGGGCAACTGTTCTCTTCAGGTTTTGATTTCTTATCACATGCAGAGAATTCCTTTGCTTTCTGCATCTATTTGTAAATTACTTAGAAAAACCTGTCTGGGAGTCCATTCTGCTATCAGTGCAATGGGAAGTAGGAAGCCCACAGGTGAGCGGGGTGCCAGTGATTTCCTGTCATGGAGAGCTGGACTGGGTCCTGACACCACTCTGCTGTCACTTCCCCTGCCTTCTTTCCCAGTCTCTCCATGTCTTTTTCTGCATACTCATTCCATAGGATCAGGGAGATGCCACAGTGGTCCCAGCATCCCCAGACTTCAATTCTGTCTTGGCAAGTGTCAGATAGAGACCCTGGCTTCCAGATACCCAACTTGGGGCTTGGTTTAGTCAATGAGCCAAAAAAAGGAGAGAAAGTCTATCAGGAGTCCTTCATAATCTCCAGACTAAAGGAGAGTGTCACTGTGGGAGAACGAATGTCCTCAGGTGGTCTCGCTTCAGGCCTTTGCCTAGAGTGAGCCGTTTATGTTGCATCAGGAATGGCCTCAGGATGGCTAGGGTGGTCCTATTCCCTGAGAATGAAGGGGCTAGAATAAAATGGGCAAATTAGTTTGCTTCCCATTTTTCGCCCCAGCCAGAGGAAGCTTTGTGAAAGATGGCTCTAATCCGATTAGCCCCCAGTTGATAATCTCCTTGCCTCATCTGCAGAATCCTAGCCCTTCATCCTTGCCCCACCCACCCCTTCTCCTTGTCAGTCTCATCCCCACCCCATCTCCACCCATGCTTTGCCCTCCCTGTACCTCCTCTTCATCCTCAAACACCCCATGCGCTTTGACACTATCGAGACTTTGTTGTTCCTTCTACCTGAAGTAGTCCTCCCTCAATCCTCTCCTCACCATCTACACCCAGCTCAGTTGTCACCTGCTTGCTGTAGCTTGCCACATGTCAGGCAAAATTAATTGCCCCTCATGCAAATTGCCATAGCACTTTGAATGTGTCTCTATCACTCTTCACATCATATGAGAGCTATTTCTTCATATGTCTGTCTCACTGGTTGGACAATGTACTCTTTGGAGGAGGGGAGTGATTATTTCATATTCCTGTGTATCCCCGGGCCCTAGAACATAGGATGGGCTCTGTGAATGTTGTTGGAAAGGGGCTGCCGAAGTGGAAGATATTATTTGTTCTTCAAGGGGGTCCTGGGCAGCTCCCAGGGGTCAAGTACAGAAGACAGGCTCCTAAGTGACAGGACCTCTTCTCCCTCCCTTACCAAATTGTCTACTAAGGCACAGCTTGGGTCCACCAGCTCTAGTGCAAAAGGTCATTCACCAAAGTCAGAGTTAGGGTTGGGAGCGCAAAGGCTTTTTTGAAGGACATCAAGGTTACTTTTTAAACCTATGATGATGGTTCCCCACAAAAGGGGTGGAGACAGAGAGGTGGGGTTGACAATTTTGAGCTGGGAAACTTAGAGCAAATTGCTTAATCTCTCTGAGGTACAATATCCTCATCTATACAAATGGGGAAATACTACACACCTCATGTTGCTGTGGAGATTAAGAACTACTCTTTATTGAATTCATTATAGAGCTATAGGCTCTACAAATACCACCCAGTGAGAAAGTGACAAAGACAAAATCAGAAGTTGTACCACAATACAATATGAAAAGGACATTAGAAACTGCGAACATCTACAAAAATGTTAGCCGTAGCTGTTTTTCTTTTCTTTTCTTTCTTTCTTTTTTTTTTTTTTTTTTTTTTTTTTTTTTTTTTTTTTTTTTTTTTTTTTTTTTTTTTTTTTTTTTTTTTTTTTTTTTTTTTTTTTTTTTTTTTTGTATTTTTAGTAGAGACAGGGTTTTATCATGTGGGCCAGGCTGGTCTTGCCCTCCTGACTTCAAGTGACCCACCCATCTCGGCCTCTCAAAGTGCTGGGATTAGAGAGCTATAACTATTTCTTGAAAGCATATTTAGATTTTAAAGTCTTTGTCCTGTTGGGAACTAAAACTAGAAAAAGAAAGACATTTTTTTCTGGGCCACTGTGAGTAGATGTTGCAGGAAATGCAATGGTGAAGGGGTGGTAGGGACAACTAGTCGTCCACAAACAAATTGTGCCTCATCTTCCAAAGGCCTAATAGTTTCTGAGAAGTGGCAGCCCAGCCAGGGATTGCACTTCCTGACTCCCCTTGCACGTAGGTGGGGCTATGTCATACATTCTCCTGTAGAATGTGATCAGAAGAGACAGGTGTCAATTGCAGGTCAAGATAGTTAAGAAGAGGTGTGAATTGCCAAAAGATAGAAGCAACTTGGGTGTCCATCATGGATGAATGGATAAACAAAGTGTGGTGTATATTGCAATGGAAGGAAATTCTGACACCTGCTAAAACATGGATAAACCTTGAAGACATTATACTAAATGAAATAAGCCAGTCACAAAAGGACAAATACTATATAGTTCCACTTATATGAGATACCTAGAATAGTCAAATTCATAGAAACAGAGAGCAGAATGGTAGGTTTCCAGGCCTGAGGAAAGGAGGGAAATGGGGATTTTGTGTTGCTTAATGAGGACTGAGTTTCGGTTTGGAAAAATGAAAGAGTTCTGGAGATGGATGGTAGTAACAGCTGTAAAACAATGTCAGTGTACTTAATGCCACTGAACTGCACACTTAAAATGGCTAAAATGGTACATTTCTGTGCTATGTATATTTTACAATAGTTGAAAAAGAAAAAAGGAAGAATGAAGAAAAAAGAGAAGGAAAAGGAGGAGGAGAAGCAGCTGTGACTTCTTCATATATGCCAGTTAGAAGCAGAGAGCTTTTAGGTCATAGGATGAAAGAACCACACAGGGGAAATAGCCTGCCCTTGAATCCGCATGACAAAAGGCCCTTACTGACTAGGAATCTGACATTGGGTGGTAAATAGACTTCCAATGTGTTAAGCCATTGAAATTGGGGCTCAATCATTTGCAGCAGCTAACAGAACCTGAACACAACCTGCAGCTGATATTTGATGTGGCAGAATGGTTAACGGTGCATCAGGGTCCCCTGTGAGAGAGATGGGGAGTAGTTTCAGAAATGGGCATGGTTTGAGATAGAAAAGACATTTCTGCTGAGGGCCCATCTTCAAGTTCAGCCATTCTCAAAAACTAAGTTACAACCCCTTGTCTGCAAGGTGGTTTCCAAGGACTTTGTTTCTAAAGAAACTCAGAGAAGCGTATCTCCTTGAAAGACATGTCACCCATTCGGAACTGGATGTGGGCTTGGGGTGTGGAAGGCAGGGGAAGAAGGAGACTGTGGTCCTCAGTCTGTGAGGGGTAGGCATGAGACCAGTCCCTACATGCTCTCCTAGGCAGATCATGTCCTGGGTAAGTGGCTTTGCAGTTCCATTTGAGTGGCAGCCCCTTAGCTGAGCATATCATTGAAAGAAGCAGGGATTGTCATGTCTTGTGCTGAAAGAACAATTGTCAGTAGGATATATATCATGCGTGCTGGCTGTGACTGGAGCTAGCCATAAACTCCACGATCAGCAGCAAAGAAAGTCCCAGCGTAGGAGTGTAGAGGAGATGGGAGTGACCAGGACAAGCTATGGGGCTCAAATGGGGCTGTGGAATTTCAACTGCAGCTACAGTATGTGAAAGGCCTTTTCTGGCTGTCCAGGTTCCAACCCCTCTGGCTCTGGCCCTGGTAGCAGTCTGGGACCCCCGGGCATGGTAGGGGCTGAGGAGCCTCACAGCCTCCAGGCATGCATCTGAGGTGGCTCTGGTGGCCTAGGAGACCAGGACTGGCCCTTGGCTTTCTGATGAGCATCGTGGTAACCTGGATTTCTTGGGCTCATCACAGGAAAATGACCCTGGGAAAGAGAGAAGACCATTCTTTCCAGAGGGGAGATGAGGCTAGAGCCAAACACACAGAACACATAGAAGAGATGCAGCCTCACTTCATTCCTCAGTTTTACAAAGAATTTACTGTTTTAATGAATTAGGGCAATTCAAGTTCACCTTGTAATAATAATACTCTTACTATGATGTATTCTTTCTTTATTCCGAAGCTAGAGAGGAAGAGGTGAAGTTAGGGTTTGGGAGCTGGGAATTGTACACAAATATGACAGTTGTGTCAAAATCTGGCAATGTCCATAAGGGTGAATCATGTACGTAAAGGTCATATGAGTTGCATTAAAATACAAGTTGAAAAGGATTAGTTTTATAGGTTTTTATCAGGGATTTAGTGTTTATTAAATGTATGAATGCTTCGCTGTGCCTTATTATAGTATAAGATCTCCAGAATTCTCCCACAGTGGCCATCAATACTGCTGTGGGTTCTTACCTCTCTTTAGCTTGCCCCTGGCATTCACCCAGTGATATGACACCAGGTTCTGAGGCCTCCAGAGATGACAGACAGCAGAACATTCACAGAAAAGGTAAAATGCAGACCCTGCCTCTCTTGGCATCCCGTCTGTTGGAGTTTCCTGGAGTCAGTCCTCCATCTTCCTACAAGGTGGTACCTGCTTCTTTCTCTCACCCTGGGTTAATGTTTGTGTTTTCCTTTACCAAGGCCCCAAGGGGAGGTATAGCAACCTGTCCAGGGTCTAAGCCCTATTTGCAGAAAGCTGTTTTCACTTCCCTGACATTTTTCACATTCTCTTACACAACCTCAGCCTGGGCCTTGTATAAATATTAGCCGATAAACATCTGATGCCAGATTTTGAAATGGTCCAAGGCTGCCTGAGTCCTGCTACCATTTGCTGGGGTTGGTCTTAGAGTTAGGGCTGAGCAACAGCCCCTCCTGCCCACCTGACCTGGGCAGGGCCCTGCTAGGAAGGGAGGTCTGGCCCTGGCCATTGAAGGCTGACTCAGGTTGGCCTAGCCAGAATTCCAGCTCCCACACCATGAGGAGTCCTTTCCTCTCCCCTCTGCTCTCCTGCCAGGATGACACACCTCTGTCTCCCGTGGTCAGCGCTCACCTGCGTGGGAAGCACTTGCTGGGTTGCGGGAGTATTTTCCCATTTCTTTCAGCACCAGTGGCTGTGGTGACTTGAGGTCATCTAGAAACCTGCCGGCTCAGTCTCCTCTGTCCTTCTTGCCCTCTTGCTGCCTCTGGGAAGGGCCGAGCTATTCCTGACACCTGGAGTTTGACAACAGCATGAGAAATCCCTGCAGGGCTGAGTATAAGCAAGCTGGGCTCATCGTGCATGAAAAAACGCAAGCTCATGAACACTGACCTCAGGCCTATGTCCCTGGAAAGGCCACCCCTGTCCCCAGGATGTTTCTAGATTCTCCAGTCGGGGGTGGGGAGGCCTGTGTTCTCACCTCTGTGTCCTAGTTTCTGCTTCCACTGGGTGCTTTCTGTTTGAGTCCCTTTGCCATCCTGTGTACACTGTCCTAAGTCTACACTCAGATGTGGAACTTGGACCCTTGCCTTGATTTCCACAAAAATCAAACACCCATCTAGGACTTTTGTGAAGGCAGCAGACTCTGTCAAGGGCTGCTCAGCCAAGAGAATTTATACTGCAGCACAGCAAACAATGTCAAGTGGGGGTTTTGATCTTTAATGATCCCCTTTGAAGCCACTCCCAGCTCCAGAGATTTCCCAGGGATCAGACTATCCCACGTTGCTAACAAAGCTCATGTTTCTCCACAGTGTGGTTCATGAATGGCCTACACTGGAGCCACCTCTGTGGGAGTCGGGGGTCTGCTGTGTGTGTGTGTGTGTGTGTGTGTGTGTGTGTGTAAGAGAAGGAGATGGTGGGTTGTATTTGTTGGCTTGTTTCTACTTTGTTTTGTTAGGAGACTTGACTGTAAGTGAACCTTTACGTTTGGAGATAGGTGTCCTGCCCTTTGCAGTGCACACTCACCGGAGTAACCTCCTAGACCCCGTCCACAAAATCCAAAGAGTTGAAAAGACACCAGTACTGTCCGGCTCAGGAGTCTTCAAGCATTTTGCTCGCATTGCATGTCCCCTAAAACATTATCTAGGGGACATGAAACATTATCTACCCACCTTGACAGTTCTTTTTCCTCCTCTGCTCTGAAGGGATTTCTTAAAATTTTGTGTTGGTATTTTAAATTTTTCATCTTGAGTTTAAATACCTGAAAAATGTTACATTTTACTGTAAATTTGAAATATGTTAACATTTTAACATTTAAACATTTTGGAATAACTATAAGTCACTACTTAAATGTATCAAAATAGAATTGGAATGTTTTAGCAATTTAATATCCTCCATTAAAAAAAAAATCACGTACAAGCTCTTCTTTAACAGTCAGAAATTTTACATTATTCCTTTTTTCTCCTTGAGTTTGTATTTCCACTCCTCTTTCCCTAAGGAACTTTATCCTGATATAATATACATTAATGATTAAAGGCTTTTATTACTCACCTTATCATTTCTCTTAAAATGTATACAAATTCAATTTTTTTTCCTTTTCTATCACCATAAAGCTCTAAGGCTTTGTTGTTCAATACTGATATTATTGGACACTCATTAGTTTCTCCTTCACCTTTGTTAAAATAATTGGATAATGTCAGATGTGTAAAAGGATTAATAATCTAATTATTAGCATAACTTACTTTTTCAGCTCAAATCAATGCTTTAACATTGTCTCTTGGGACTCTACCAGCAATGCATGAGGGTTCCCACAGCAGCAAAGATGATCCACCCCTCTCAGGGAGGCCTGTGTAGAAGGTGGCTTTAAAAAACATTCATTTTCCCCATTTCCTCCTCCCTAATATGGGTTTTCCATTTGGGCTTCCAAGGTATCCCAGATTCATAACCTACTTCCTGAGATGTGGGGGTTCCTTTGGATCTGGGAGTGCCAAGGTGAGAGAGGCTCTAAAGTCAAAGCAGTTGTGAAATGCCACAAGTCCACTGGGGACAGCTGTGAGCTGCACTTCTGGAAAGGAAAATGAGTTATTGCAGACTGACAGTCTGTGTATCCACTTGAGTCTCATGTGGAAAATGTATAATGACTTGCCCCTCCTCAATAAGGCCTCTTGCATTACCAGCTCTGATTCTTGGGCTCTCAATGAGCTCACATGAGGCCCAAAGAGATTTTCCAAACAAAGTTTCATTGGAGCTTATGCCTGGACATAAGAAAGGCAGCATAAAAGTGAAAGAGAGTGACAGCAAGAGTGAGAGCGAGAGAGAGAGAGAATTCCCCTGCTCCCCAAAAAGAACCCTGCTTTTTAATTTTTTTTATTAGGCAAAGTGCAGGAACTGACTTCAGGCATGAGGTTTACAGGCTGGGCTGGGCAACGCACTTGAGGGTAGGGGATGCGGGTCAGCGTATCTGATTGCGAGGCGACACTTATCATGAGTAATGGACCACCTGACGCTCTGGTCGGTGGCAACAAGATGGTAACTCAATGGTCAGCATTCCTTCCCGAAGTGGGACCCTGCACAACCTTGTTATCTTCAAAGGCCAGTGCCTGAAATTTGTAAAGTGAAAGGCATGGTTATGCATTATGGTATCAGTGAGGTAGTCGTGTGGGTTTGTGATCACTGAGGATGCTCCAGCAGGGGCGAGCTGAAGCCGAGCCACATCTCCACTGTCTCATTTGGTCCTCCCTTAGAGCTCTCCTTCCCCGAGTTCACCTGCCTGACCAGCAGAGCAGACTTCCTGCACATCTAGGTCCTTTGTACCTGCAAAGCACAGAAGAGGTCCTTGTTGGACGCCTGCCTCTAATGTGGGCTGAGAAGCAGCTTAGCAGGAGAAAAAGTGAGTTTCCCAGCCCCATCCTTGGAAAGAGTCTAGAAGGCTTGCTCCTGCCTCAGAAACACAAATGATAGAGATGATTTTTCCATCTCATTATTCCAAAGAATTCTCAGGCAGTGGCCATGAATAGCTTCTAATTCTCCTTCTTTAACAACAAACACACACACACCTGGGAATAATTGTACCCACAGGAAGTAGGCTGGCCGGAGCGCACACAGCCAGGAAGAATAAGAACCTTCCACGTTTACTTCAGAGCAAGGTTTTTACCAGGGAAAGTGTTGTTAGGTTGTGTCTGCTCCCTCCAGTGCCCTCTCGCCTCCTCCCTCCCACAAATCCCCCACTTCCGTCACATGTTGGCAGGAACTTGCTGTTCCTTGGCCAGCCGGGAGGCTTGCCAGAGCCCTCCCATTTTCCGGAGAGTGTCTCTTGTATTTCTAAACAGAGTTGTTTAAAACCGGATGCTACATAGAGCCAAGCTTGTCGCCCTTCAAACCCCCTCCTGACCCCTGACCCTGGGAAGCAGGCCCTTCCTCCCTTTATTGTTCTTGACTCTAGGCCTTTCCCAGTAACCAAAGCCAATGAGTTGGGGGCAGTGGCTGGCACAGGCTTCAGGCCAAGGGGGAAAGCTGCCAGAGGAAATTTCACAGGGTAAAGAGGATCCCAGAGAGTCACGTTGTCCCTCAGCCCCTCCCATTTCCCTCTCCCCCTGCCTTGCTGTCCTGGAGGGCAGAAGAATGAGACCAGCTCATCGAGGAAGTCCTTCACTTGAGCAGGGCCAGACTTAAGCCATCACAGAACACAGGGAGAGATTTCTAGTTGGAAAAACAACTAAAGGAATGTCTACGCCCTTCATTCATTTAGTTTTAATAGATGGCTCTTTTAACAGGCATCCACTCATTCATACTTTCACTCATTCATTTTCTATTCAAAAGGTGAGGTAGAAGGTGGCACTCAACTCCAAAGGCTTGGCTTGGACACTTGGGCATAGGACCAGATTGAGGACTAGCTAAAACAGGGCCCCAGTGAAAGCCACTTTCAATCAGACATGCCTACCAGTATGCCCTGTCTATTCACTGTTGCTGTGGAAACATGAGGGCATTACCACCCTTTTCCATGGCAATGACCCAATGATCTGAAAGTTCCCTAGAAATTTCTGCATAAACTGCTCCTTAATCTGCATGAAATTAAAAGTGCACGTAAATATGACTGCAAAGTGGCCCTGAGCTGCTACTCTCTCCCTGCAGGGTAGCCCTACTCTGCAGAAGCAGTCATGGAACTGTAACACTGCCTCTTCAATAAAGCTGTTTTTGGCTGGGTACCGTGGCTCATGCCTGTAATCCCAGTACTTTAGGAGGCTGAGACATGTGGATCACTTGAGGTCAGGAGTTCCAAACCAGGCTGGCCAACCTGGTGAAACCCTGTCTCTACTAAAAATACAAAAATTATCTGGGCATTGTGGTGGCGCATGCCTGTAATCTAAGCTACTCAGGAGGCTGAGGTGGGAAAGTCACTTGAACCTAGGAGATGGAGATTGCAATGAGCCAAGATTGTGCCACTGTACTCCAGCCTGGGCAATAGAGAGAGACTTTATCTCAAAATAATAATAATAAAGCTGTTTTCTTCTACCTCCAGCTTGCCCTTGAATTCTTTCCTGGGCAAAGCCAAGAACCCAGTGGGTTAAGCTCCACTTTGGAGCTTGCCTGCCCTGCATCAAAGGCATCTATACTCTGTACCTACTATTGTTCATCACAGCCATTGGGCTATGACAGTAGATAAAACTGGCCAAAATACTTGCCCTCCTGGGTCTTATACTTGTGGATGTTAGAAATTTCATACAAGGGAAGAAGGAATAGGAAAGTCTGGAAGTATGATAATAAAGAGTAATCAATGACAATAGCCTTTGACCCTGTTGCAATCTTAAAGGAATATGCAGGCTCACCAGGCCCAAAGTCAGATCTGGCAATCAGGAAGACCAGAAAACCAGCCAAGTGTCTAGTGCTTAACAGGAGTGGTAAATCAGAAACATGGCTTTGGATTTCCTGCGGCCACAGATGTGTAGAGGGGAAGCAGGTGGGCTCTGCTCAGGTCTGGGAGGTGGGGCATTCTGGAGGTCTCCCTCAGGCTGGCGGCCTCCATGCCTGCTGCTGCTGTCCTAGCTGCACCATCATAACCACACATCACCCACAGCAACAGGGGAGGACCCAGAAACCCACCTTCCTCAAGAGCCGTGGTGACATCCAAGTCATTGCAAAGCAAATTCCGTTTCTCTCATGCATGAACTAGTCCTCATGCATGGGAGAGGTTTTGTCACTGGTCCTGATTATTGCTTCTTGGGCAATGCCTCCAACCTTTTGCTTTCAGTTTCTCTGCTTCCAGCATGTCTGTCCCATGCTAAGGATTTATTATTCATTTAACAAATGTACGCTGGGTAGCAACCATGTGTCAGGCCCTGTGCAGGGTGCTGAAAATGCCCTTCTGGAGGAGGGAGGCACAAGTGGTGCCCTGAGGAGTGTCATGGGAGAGTAGGCACGCCGTGAACAGCACACACCTGGGCTGAGCTCTCGTGGAGGGATAGTGAGCCAGGAGCTCTGGGGGCAGCTGGGAAGGAGGGCACTCCTGACAGCCTCAGGTCCTTGAGAGTTCGTTTGGTGTTGGTTGCACTGTGCTAGGCACTGCTATCTCAAGAAGGCTTAGCTTAGCTTGGAAGGGACAGTGAGTTCATTTGAGATGAATGAATAGAACTTTTCAAGGCAGGCCACTATGGAGAGGAAGTGGGGGAGGTGTGCAGCCAGAGTTAGCAGCCTGTGTAGAGCTGAGAAAGAGCAGGGTTCATGGGAGGGCCAGGGAGTGGTGCTATGATGGAAGCCTGAGGGTGGGAGTGAGGAGGTGGCTGATTGGAGGGAAGCTTGGTGCTGGAGGGCGGAGAGGATAGAGGGCATGAAGCCATGCCAAGGAAAGTTTGGACTTTATCCTACAGTAAGCAAGAAGGAACTATGGAAGGCTTTTAAGGCTGGGCATGATATGATCAGATCTGGGAGCTACAAGCACACACATATTATATATACATATAGAGAGACTATTTAGATATTTGAATTTACTTTTTTTTTTAGCTATCTATAAAAAAAGTAAATTCAAATATCTAAATAGTCTCTCTATATGTGCTTTAAATACATATGTATGTACATATTTCACTCATACAAACAATAAATCAGTTATTGTTCTTTCCTTCGTCTATCGCCTCTCCACTGGTCAGACGGAAGCCCGTACATTGCCCAGGAGAATTATGATTCTCTTAGCAGAAATATAGAGAGAATACAGGCAACAAAAACAAAAACAAAAATAGACAAATGGGACTTAATTAAACTAAAAGGCTTCTGCACTGCAAAAGAAATAATTAACATACTGAAGAGACAGTCTGTACATGAGAGAAAATATTTGTAAGCTATTCATCTGACAGGGAACTAATACCTAGAACATGTAAGGAACTCAACAGGAAAAAGAAAATCCTATTAAAAAGTAGGCAAAGAACATGAATAGACATTTCTCAAAAGGAGACATACGAATGGCCAATAGGTATATGAAAAAAAGGCTCATTATCACTAATCACCAGAAAAATGCAAATCAAAACCACAATGAGATATCATCTTACTCTAGTTGGAATAGTTATTATTAAAAAGAAAACAAATAACAGATCTTGGCAAGGGTGCAGAGAAAAGAGAACTCTTAACACATTATTGGTGGCAACGTAAACTAGTATAGCCACTATAAGAATCAATATGGAGACTTCTCAAAAAACTAAAAATAAAACTACATACAATCTAGCAATCCCATTACAGGCTATCTACCAAAGGAAAATAAATCAGTGTATCAAAGGGATACCTGCACTCCCATGTTTATTGCAGCACTATTCACAATAGAAATGATATGGAATCAACCTAAGTGTCCATCAACAGATGAATGGATAAAGAAAATGTGGCATATATATATACAATGAAATACTATTTGACCATGAAGAAAAGTGGGTTAAAGGGTGCAAACATGCAATAAGACAGAAGGAATAAATTAAATGTGTGATAACAGAGTAGGGTGACTATAGTTAACAAAAATGTACTCAGATGACGGACACAATAAATACTCTGACTTGATCACTATACATTATGTACGTGTAACAAAGTTTCACATGTTCCCCATAAATGTGTACAAGTAAAAAAATAAAAACAATAGTTAATATTCAGTTGGGTTTACCCTTTACTTCCAAATGATACTCTTGAAAACCAACAGGCAAAGGTCTAGGGAAATAAAGAGGACTCAGAAGAGAACAGTGGGGGAGGGATGGGCAGGTGACCTTCTCCCTGCCGCAAGGGCACTTATTCTCCTCCACCATGGGGGTGGGGACGGTGCAGATGGAGGCTGGGGATGGAGGCCTGGCCATAGGGTGGAGGGGTCTGTGTGAGAGGCTGCCAGCATGGTGGGTGTTGAGTACCAGGGAGCTGTGCAAAAATGATGCCCACATATACAGCCCTTTCCTCATCTTTCCCACAAGCAGATCTGACGTCTGAGCAGATGCTGTTTGCATCTCTATGGGATAAATCTGCCCATCAACAGCTGGCTGAGCACTACTGGTAGTCACATTGCAGAGGGAGGCCCACTGGGTCCTGAGACTGCTGAATCTCATCCAAACTGCCTGTGTCAATAGTCCAGGAGGACGCCATATACCTGCTGCATATCATTATAATATTTTCTGAGGTGACTTTAAAAATCTACCTGACCTGGTTTGGCTGTGTCCCCACCCAAATCTCACCTCGAATTGTAATCATCCCCATGTGTCAAGGGTGGGGCCGGGTGGAGGTAATTGAATCATGGGGGCTGTTTTCCCTGTACTGTTCTTGTGGTAGTGAGTATGTCTCATGAGATCTGGTCGTTTTATAAACGAGAGTTCCCCTTCACAAGCTCTCTTGCCTGCTGCCATGGAAGATGTGCCTTTGCTCCTCATTTGCCTTCTGCCATAATTGTGAAGCTTCCCCAGCCATATGGAACTGTGAGTCAATTAAGCCTCTTTCCTTTATAAATAACCCAGTCTTGGGCATGTCTTAATTAGCAGTTAAGAACAGACTAATACACCACCCAGTGTAAGATTTTGGTTTTTATTTGAAGAGAAACCAAGTTTAAGGAGAAAATTAAGGAGAGGTAGAAAAAAGATTAATGTAGAAGGAAAGTTAGTGATTTACACTGATCTTATATAACTTACACTGATCTTATATAATTACCAAAAATGGGATAGGAATTAGGCTCTGAGCTTCTTATGAAAGAAAGCAAACATGAGAATGTAAAAGTTACAAAACTGATAATGAACAAAAGTCAAAAGGAAGCCATTTCCTCAGTGAGAGCTTTCTTTTTTCTTGTTCTGGGACTTGAGTAAATTTTTCCTCCAAGTTCTCACACAAGGAAAGTCTCATGGTGTCCCCAACAGTTTCTCAGCAATCTACACAATGCTAAGTTCTCAATAGCTATTCCATAGGGTTCCCTGTGGGTGATATTCCAAATCTCAACTTAGGACCCCCAATTCTAAGAGGTGGCAGAAGAAGAGGGGCCAAATACATCAACCCAGTAATAGACTCACCTGAGTTGGATTGGGAAATAAGATCTATGCCATCTAAGGGTAGACTGCATGTCCGTCAGGCAGTCCTCCATAACTGTTTGCTAAAAGCTGGGTCACATATGGTTGGAAGATACATTATTTGGAAAGAACTCAGCTAGAGTTGAGTACATTCTATTACTGATTAAAGGCAGATCAGTAATCTTCAAAATCAATTTTATACACATCCAAAGAAATACTAGTCATTAATAATTATTTTCTATATTATAATTTTTATGACCTGATAATTGGCTATAATATTACAGTTTTAAAAATTCAGCAACAAAATAGGATGTACAGCATCAAACACTTAGGGAAAAAAAGGATTTAGGCATGGAGAATGTATGTAGGTATACATATGTACAGAAAGATAAATAATAGAAATAATGAAAGAATATAAACTGTGAACCATCTATTTCTAGGTGGTAGAATTTGGCTGCTTTGTGCTTATGCTAGTTTTGGGTTCTCCTCACTCCTGAAAGGAGAATTTGGGGCAGCTGTTTGGGAGATAATTGCAGGGAGCACCAGAAGGGGGTGAAGAAGTAGAAGGGAAAAAAGAAGGTCAATATGGGATGTGCTGATGAATGGGTTACCACTGTTGGCAATGGGGGCTAAATCCCTAGAGGGAAACTCTGGATACTCTATGAAACATCTCAGAACAGTCCCATCAAGGGTCAAATAGCTGGTCATGATATTTATCCTCCTATTCTCATCCTCCATTGTGAAGGATCACTTCTGGAAATGTTAAGTCCCCAGCACCCCCAGCACTTTCAACCACCCTGTGTGCAAGCCAAGAAAACTCCTATAGCCAGAGAATGTCCTCAAGAAGGAGACAAAGATGCTTGAGCAAGAAAGCCATCCATATGTAACAGAGCCATCCACTAATTGCAGATGACTTCCAGGTGGCTTCAGGAATGTGGGCAGGTCACCAACAGTGTAGTTTTCATGTCTTTTTTTTTTTTTTACATATATTACTTTTGGTATCAGAAAAATAATATTTATAAAAATTGACTTTTCAGAAGCTACATGCTCTGAGAGGCACCAGTTATGAGAATTAAGGACTTGACCATGACTCCCATATGAACAAAAGGATTCTGTCTCTATCCAAAGGTAGACTGGGGTAGTTAGTACTATAAAAGGAACACACTTACTCTTAGAGAATATTTCTGGGTCCAATCCAGAAAACGACCATATGAGAGGTTTCAAATCTTCACTTAGTATACTGATCACATTGATGTTGGCCTGAAATTTGTTCAGACTGGCAATTCAGTCTGAAAAGCTCAATCATACATTCATGAAGTATTTAAATTTGAGCATCACAGTTTCCAAGGAAAGATGGTTTTCCCTTTAAAATTATAATTGCAAACTTTAAATGGGTGCCCAACACTGCCTGGTAGCATGACTATGTCTATTCTAAGCTCACTTTCCTCATTGTGGTGGCCGTGAGAATGTGTCTTGCAGTGTATGTGTAATTAGCCAAAATCCCCAGCCATTGTACTGTGAAAGCCATCACTGTGTTGACACTAAGGCCACCTTCCTACAGGCTGCTTGCAGCCAATGGCTAAGCTCAGCAGGGATAACAAGTCAAGTTTATTCAGGGGAAACAGGGCACTCCTCTGACTTTAGCTTTGCATTAATCCTGCCAAACCTTACCCAGATTTCATGGCCATCTAGGATCCTTCCATCCAACCTTCCTTTCTTTTCTTCTTCACTCAGGGTCAGACTTGCATCACTGTTGAACAGCTGTACCAGCCTCTTCTGACTCCCTCCTTACTTGTTCCCACAGATGGTTCCACTAATAAAATCTTTTTTTTTTTTTGAGACAGAGTCTTGCTCTGTCACCAAGGCTAGAGTACAATGGCGCGATCTTGACTCACTGCAATCTCCACCCCTGAGTTCAAGCAATTCTCCTGCCTCAGTCTACCAAGCAGCTGGGATTGCAGGTTCTCACCACCACACCCAGCTAATGTTTTGTATTTTTAGTAGAGATGGGTTTTCACCATGTTGGCCAAGCTGGTCTTGAACTCCTGACCTCAGGTGATCCACCCGCCTTGGCCTCCCAAAGTCCTGAGATTACAGATGTGAGCCACCACGCCTGGCCTCCACTAATAAAATCTTTGTATGCTTATTCCCATCTTGACATGTGCTTCTTAAAGGACCTGGACCAACATGCCACTTTATGAACCAGCTCTTTCCTGCCTTCTTCTCTTTTCTCAACAACTCCCTTCTCTCTCTCCCTCTTAGCTGATGACCTGACCTCCTGTTTCCTTAAGAAAATGGAAGGCATCAGATGAATCCTAAGCCCCTCAGCATCTCCTTCCTTCGTGCTGATATATCAGAGAAGATGTCCCCTCTCCAGGCAAAGCCCAGTCTTTCAAGGGTGCCCAGAATCTCACCCCTTTCCTCAAGGAGATCTTCACTCCTTCAGGTCTCTCCGCCCTTCCTGCAACACAGTCTGTTCCTCATTGTCTGTCATCCTGGCTCCTCGATCTCTCCAGCTGTTTCCTCACTCCTCTGCTCCTCTCCAAAATCCTTACACATTTTGTCTCCACTTAGTTACCTCTCATTCATTCCTAATTCACTTCATTTTAGCCTCAGCAACCACCACCCTGGTGCTCTTGTCAAGAACAGCATGGCCTCCACCTTGGCGAGTCTGTGGAATATTCTCCTATCCTTATCCCACTCAACTGTTCAGCAGCATTTGGCACAGCTGACCATTTCCGTGTTCTTTAAACCTTCTTCTCTTTGGACTGACACTGTAGACTCTTGGTTTTCTCCTTCCTTGCTGGCCACAGCTTCTCAGTCTCCTTGCCTGACTCTTCCTTTTTTGTCAGAGATTTCACACTCAGCTCTTTTCTCTGTCCCCTCTCCCCAATAAGCTCATTCACTCACTTGGCTTTCAATACCATGTACATGGCACAGCTGTCAACTTTCTATCTGCAGCCCTTATATTTTCCCTCAAGTTCAGCCTTGTTTCCACCACTTGCCTACTCCACATCTCCACTCACATGCCTAATGGACACCCCCAGTCTAACAGGTCAAGAGCTTTTGATTTCTCTTCCTAAATATGCTCCTCCCCAGCCTCCTCTTCTCAGTAACTGATACTGCCATCCACCCAGTAGTATAAGCTGGAGATATGGAGGTCATCCTTGATTCCATCTTCTTCCCCACTCTTCATGTTTAATTCACCTGTTACTTCTTCCTCAGAAGTATCTTTCAGGTCCACCTGTATCTCTTCATCTTTATGCCCGTCTGCATCCTAATACCCTCTTCTTATAGGAAGACCAGTCATATTGCATTAGGGCCAATGCTGATAACCTCATTTACCTTTTTAAAGGCCCAATATCTCCAAATACAGTCACATTCTGAGGTACTGGGGGTTAGGACTTCAATATATAAATGTTAAGACCCATCACACTTGAACCACTGCAAGTGTAAAGGGGATGCAAAAGCCTTATCACTGATCTCCCCACTTCCATCCCATACATTCCCTCTCCACACAAAACCAAGAGCAAAGTTTTAAGAACATAAATCCTATCGTGCCACTCTTCTGTCTTGAACCCTTTAGTGCCTTCCTATTGCACTTAGAATAAAACCTGAAGTCCTGCCCTATAGCATCTGGCATCAGTCTACCTTGTCAATGTCATCTCATGTTCCTGTCCCCATCAGTTACCACACTGTCATCACACTTGACTACTTTCAGTTCCTGGAACAACCTGAGCCTTTTTATAGCTCAGAGGCTCTGAACACACAATATGTTTGCCTGAAAGTTCCCTCCTGCTGCGCACAGCATGGCTGTCTCCTTCTCACTCTTCATGTCTCAGGTTAAGGATCCCCACCCCTGCTGTCCTTTATGATAACAGCCTATACATGCCCTGCATGACACTCATTGCATGTAGTCAATCGTTCATCTCTTTGTCTGGTTATCTGTTTTCTATTTCTTCTTCTAGAATGTAGGCTTCATGAAAGCAGGGACTTTGTCATCTTTTCACAGCAATATCACTAGCACCCAGAAGAGTGCCTGGAATACTATAGGTGCTCTGTAAATACTAGCTGAATGAATGAATGGTAAGCCAGAATAAATTACGTGAAAAATGTACCCATAAGGAACTGAGAGTCAACCTGTTGCATAGTATTGTTGGATACATGTTAATTAAATTTTAACAACTTCTGCCAAAATGACTATTGTGTTTTTAGAATAGTTTTTCTTGGGCCTTTCTTTCTGGTCATAGTTGAAGAGCAGGACCAGTTTCCTATTGAAATCCCCTCTAGTTCTTTACCTGATCTCATTGTTGGAAGAGAGCACACCTCTTTAATTGTTGAGGGCAGGATCAACTGACCATTAGAGTGACACATTGGAGTGTCACAGAGTTTGGCATTAACATATCTGGGTTGGAATCCCACTTCTGCCATCTATAAGCTGTGTGACTTGGCAGAGTCTAAACTCCCTAAACCTCTCTGTCCTTACAGGTAGATTGCAGACAAGAGTATCCACCTCTCAGGAATGTATATATACATACACATATTATACATAAGATATATAATATAAATAATATGTTTTATATCTTAAGCTATATAATATACATAAGATATGTATATTATATATCTTAAGTATAATATGTATATTATATGTAATATACATAAGATATATATTATACATATAATATATATAAAGTGCTCACCAGAGCTCCTGACATATAATGAATATTAATAAATGATTATCATTATTATGAATTCAGGAAGCAATGATGCAAGACTTTGGAGCAGAGTCATGGAGGCAAAGAAGAAGAGATAGTTTACCACATGATTATGAGATTGCACATGCAGAATTTATAATTATTTTAATTGGGTGTGAGAGATGAGGCAACATTAATGGATGAGGACTTGAAATTTCTAGCTGGGTGATTAGATGTGCAGTCATGCCAACAACAAACACTTCCATGCTAAAACAGCTGTGTAGAATAACTGAATCATTTTAAATTCAGATCACATACTACATGGTTTCTAGCACTGGCTGGCCTTAAAATGAGGTTCACCTGTATTGAAGGACTCCTTGTGAGACCTTTTCAGTTTCTGGTCAGAGGAAGGAAGATACCTCAGACTTCAAAGAAAAGCTAGAGGGTTTATCTTTTCGTGGATTAGTTTTCTTCATTAGCTGACTTGCCCTTCTACATATGACTGAATCTTTTCATTTCCCTTGCATTAAAGGGAAAAGACTCTGGCAGTCCTTCCAAAGTTACAGATTTAGGCTCCAGCACTTTCGAGGTCTCAATGTGCATCTATAGGGGTCCTCTGGTGGCCAAGACTCTCAGACATGTGTAGACTAAAGCCATGCACTGGGAAAAACACAGAAAAGTCTGTCCCTGAGAGCTGGAAATGGATATCCCCTGAAACTAGCTTAGCAACCATGGTATACTCTCTTAAGTTTAGGGTGGGTGGGCACTATTTTATGTTAGATTGGTTGCCAAAAGAAAAGGTGGAAGGGAGAGAAACCATCCGCAAAGTTTTCATTTTATGAAAAACCATCTTTCATAAAATAGGGATCAAATCAGCACCACCTTAGCAGCCGGGAGGGGGGTAGGGGAATGTAAACCATAATTGTCACATCAAAAGCCAACCTTTCTTTTTCCCTCCAGCCCCATCCCCAGTCATGACTTTTTAAATGGCAGCAGGAAGAGTTTATTGTAAATAAATATTGAATGAATTAAATTACAGAAAGAAAAAACAATAACTGGGTATGCCTAATTACATGCCCCAAACACATGAATGCATACATTAAGAGACATGCACAAGACTACTTAAAGTAGCATTATTCTTAATAACTAACAAAAACACCCCAAATATTCATCAGTAGTAGAATAGATTAAATGTGGTTTAGTCATGTGCAGAGGAATATTGCACAACAATGAAAAGGAAGAAGTTAGACACACAGTAGAATGTAGCAGACATATCCTTCGGTGACTGCCGACAAAACACACCCTTATATCATTTGCTCCCTTTGATTGCAGGCAGAGCCTGTGACTTGTTTCTAACAAATAAAATATGACAAAGGTGATGGGATGTCACTTCCTTGATTAAGTGATGCTATATGTCACAAGTGATAGGAGCATGATTATGCTACTTTGTATAAGGCTCTGTGAACTAGAGAGAGAATCCCCCTTACTTCCATGCAGTAAGCTGTCATGTTGAGAGACAGCCTGTGAGACGGCCATGTGGCCAGGAACTACAGCTGTCCTCTAAGAGATGAGGGTGGCCTTTGGCCTACAGTCAGCAAGAAACCGGGACCCAGGTCATACAACCACAGGAAGTAAATTCTGCCAACAGCCTGAATGAGCTTGGAAGCAGATTCTTCCCCAGGCAAGGCACGAGAATACAGCCCAGCCACCACCTTGATTTCAGCCTTAAAAGATCCTGAGCAGAGGATTTAGCTAAACTGTGCACTGACGCTTGACCCACAGAAAATGTGAGATAAATGTGTGTTGGAGCTGGGTGCAGTGGCACATGCCTGTAATCCCAGCACTTTGGGAGACCGAGGCAGGTGGATTTGCTTTCAGGAGACCAGCCTGAGAAACATGGTGAAACCTTGTATCTACAAAAAATACAAAAATTAGCCAGGTGCGTTGGCATGATACGGTAGTCCCAGCTACTAAGGAGGCTGAGGTGGGGGGATTGCTTGAGCCCAGGAGGTTGAGGCTGCAGTGAGCTGTGTTCATGCTACTGCACTCCAGCCTGGGTGAGTGGTAAGCACTACGTATGTGATCTCTGTAACAGCGTGATAGGAAATGAATACAGAGAACATATTGCATGATTCTGTTGCAATTGCAAAACTGGGGAATTTATTTTATTTTTTATTTTTGTCCATCTACTCTTTGGGGAAGGATTCACTTCTCTTAATGCACACATATGTTCTTGCTTTCTGTCTCCCATCCTCCTTGTATGATTATATTTGAAAGTTGGCTGTATCAGTCCTCAGTGTTTGTGTTATTATGTCTACATAAAATGGACTGTATCATGGCCATGTTGTTCCTGGGGAGCCAAGGCTGTGCTGTTAGTAAGTGTCTGTGTGGGTTTCCTAGGTCCGCTGTAACAAATGATCACAACCCTGGTAACTTAACACAAATGTGTTCTCTCACAGTTCTGAAGGCCGGAAGTCTAAAGTCAAGGTGTCAGTAGGGCCACGCCCCCACTTCCAGCTTCTGGTGGTCACCAAAACTGGAGTTTTTAAAGTAGGCTCATGGTATTTGCTAATTTAACCATCATGAACTAGTCCTTTATGACCCAGAATGCTCATGACATGGATGTCCTTTTGAAGGAGGCCGAAATGTAAATATTTCCCTCTGAAAGCTTGGTGCTCCAGAATGTCACTTAGCTGGCCAACTGCAGCTGCTATATCAACAAGGGGTCCTTATTGTTTTCTACTGACCTTGAGTCTGCACGTTCTTGGCTATTCACGTGTTTGGGGATTCTGAAAGGTCTCCAGTTATGTCCTGGCCTCTTGAAGTCAATCACCCATTCAGGACCCTTCACGGCCCAATCTCCCACTCCCAAGCCCCGGCAGGGTTCCCTCTCATGTCTTTGCTGGAGCCTCCTGCTGCTTCTGCTCCTAACACAACCTAGTCAGCCATACTCCCTGTGGGACCCTCTGCCGGCAGTCCAGCTTTGCCTTGTGCTCTCTTTAAGGAGGCACCAAGGAAACGCTGCTGTTTCTCAGCCTTTTTTCATGATATTTGTTTTCAGATTTCCCTTCCCCTTCCTCTGAAGGGTTAAAACCTCACCCTTTCATAGGGGGCCGTGGAAGTTGGGGATGGTGAGGATAACTAATGAGATTTCAGCTTAGCTATCTGGACAGGTGTGGCCCTTACCTTCCTGAATTCTAAATGAGGGATGAGAAATGCGAGAGGGAAGAAATGCAAGCTAACCCTACACCTCATGCAGCTGCCATGGTTACAGTACTTCACCCTAAAGGTGTCTGCCCAGGTCTCTCAAACCACACAGCAGCCTCAGGGAAAGGATCTAAGCCCTGTGATGCCCACAGTCAACCCCAGTGTCTGTCCCAGCATCAGAGACAGGCAGGTTACTGTGATGCTAATGAAGCTTAAGATCCTGGGTCCTCCTTGCACTGGCTCCTCCATGACCCTGGAAGGGCCCTAGCAATGAGTGCATATGGCAATCTAGATCTATTAATAGTATATCTAATGTCTTAATCTGCTTGGGCTGCCATAAAGAAGTACCAGAGACTGAGTGGCTCAAACAACAGATTTATTTCTCACAGTTCTGGAGGCTGAGAAGTCTGAGATAAAAGGTCTGGCAGATTCAGTTCCTGGTGAGGCCTCTTTTTCTGGTTTGCAGATGGCCGCCTTATCACTGTGTCCTCACATAGTGGAGAGAGAGCATCTCTCATCCTTTTCCGATAAAGCTACTAGCCCCACTGTGAGACCACCACACTCTTGACCTCATCTAGCACTAAATTACCTCCCAAAGGCCCCATCTCCAAGTACCACCACACTGGGGGGCTAGGGCTTCTACATATAAGTTTTGGGGGGAACACAATTCAGTCCATAGCATATTATATATATGTAGTATATATATATGTTATACATACAATATTTATTCTCCCTGAAATACATATTATATGAAAATTGATATATAAAATATACATATAGAAAAAATATATTCATGCTACAGCAATAAGTTAAAGATCACCCCTTCTTTCCACTTTCCTTCCCCTTCCATCATGCCTCCCCTCAGATCAGGCAGTCCTGGAGTGATCGTGGGCATCTCAGGGATCTGGTTAAGGGGAAGTGGAGCCAGGGAGACATTTGGTGTGGGTTTAGGGGATGTTTATATCATTTCCATGTACAGGTTGGTAATGGTTAGCCATCCTGCTACAGAAATGGCTCTGACAACCCATTCTGCCAACTCACCAGTGTTCTGACATGGAGGCACACTGGTGTTGTGTATGAATGTGGCCTATGGCAGCCAACACTGGAACTATGCTGGTAATGGAGAAAAATCAAGGATTAAAATGGACAAAACTGAAAGCCAGCATATGGAAAAATTCTTCCAGCTCTTACAGCTTGGATAAAGAAGCTTGATTAAAATATATAGGATATTACCTTAAAATGTACAGGATATCCTTACATTATCCATACATAACTCTTAAAATGTACAGGATATTACGAATAATGAGTTCTGAAGCTGAAAGAACTTCTTTTTTCAATACATATATATATTTTATTGCAATTTAGGTTCTGGGGTGCATGTGCAGAACATGCAGGATTGCTGCATAGGTACATACATGGCAATATGGTTTGCTGCCTCCCTCCCCCTATCACCTATATCTGACATTTCTCCCCATGTTATCCCTCCCTAACCTCCCTACCACCCGCTGTCCCTCCCCTATTCCCCCTCAACAGACCCCAGCGTGTGATGTTCCCCTCCCTGTGTCTATGTACTCTCATTGTTCAACACCTGCCTATGAGTGAGAACATGCAGTGTTTGATTTTCTGTTCTTGTGTCAGTTTGCTGAGAATGATGGTTTCCAGATTCATCCATGTGCCTATAAAGGACACAAACTCATTATTTTTTATGGCTGCATAGTATTCCATGGTGTATATGTGCCTCATTTTTCCTGTCTAGTCTATCATCGATGGGCATTTGGGTTGGTTCCAGGTCTTTGCTATTGTAAACAGTGCCGCAATGAATATATGCATACATGTGTCTTTATAATAGAACGATTTATAGTCCTTTGGATACATACCCAATAATGGGATTGCTGGGTCAAATGGAATTTCTGTTTCTAGGTCCTTGAGGAATCACCACACTGTCTTCCACAATGGTAAAACTAATTTACTCTCCCATCAACAGTGTAAAAGTGTTCCTATTTCTCCACATCCTCTCCAGCGTCTGTTGTCTCCAGATTTTTTAATGATCGCCAATCTAGCTGGTGTGAGATGGTATCTCAATGTGGTTTTGATTTGCATTTCTCTAATGACCAGTGAGGATGAGCATTTTTTTGTTTCTTGGCCTCATAAATGTCTTCTTTTGAAAAGTGTCTGTTCATATTGTTTGCCCACTTTTGAATGAGTTTGTTTTTTTCTTGTACATCTGTTTTAGTTTTTGTAAATTCTGGATATTAGCCCTTTGTCAAATGGGTAGATTGCAAAAATTTTTTCCCATTCTTTTGGTTGCTGGTTCACTCTAATGACTGTTTCTTTTGCTGCGCAGAAGCTCTGGAGTTTAATTAGATCTGATTTGTCTATTTTGGCTTTTGTTGCCAATGCTTTTGGTGTTTTAGTCATGAAGTCCTTGCCTATGCCTATGTACTGAATGGTTTTGCCTAGGTTTTCTTCTAGGGTTTTTATGGTGTTAGGTCTTATGTTTAAGTTTTTAATCCATCTGGAGTTAATTTTAGTGTAAGGTGTCAGGAAGAGGTCCAGTTTCTGCTTTCTGCACATGGCTAGCCAGTTTTGCCAACACCATTTATTAAATGGAGAATCCTTTCCCCATTGCTTGTTTTTGTCAGGTTTGTCAAAGATCAGATGGTTGTAGATGTGTGGCGTTGACTCTGAGGCCCCTGTTGTATTCCATTGGTCTATATCTCTGTTTTGGTACCAGTACCATGCTGTTTTGATTACTGTAGCCTTGTAGTACAGTTTGAAGTCAGGTAGTGTGATGCCTCCAGCTTTGTTCTTTTTGCTTAGAATTGACTTGGCTATGTGGGCTCTCTTTTGGTTTCATATGAAGTTTAAGGTGGTTTTTTCCAGTTCTGTGAAGAGAGTCATAGGTAGCTTGATGGGGATAGTGTTGAATCTATAAATTACTTCAGGCAGTATGGCCATTTTCATGATATTGATTTTTCCTAACCATGAGCATAGAATGTTTTTCCATCTGCTTGTGTCCTCTCTTATTTCCTTGAGCAGTGGTTTGTAGTTCTCCTTGAAGAGGTCCTTTACATCCTTTGTGAGTTGTATTCCTAGGTATTTTATTCTCTTTGTAGCAATTGGGAATGGCAGTTCATTCTTGATTTGGCTCTCTTTAAGTCTGTTATTGGTGTATAGGAATGCTTGTGATTTTTGCACATTTATTTTGTATCCTGAGACTTTGCTGAAGTTGCTTTTCAGTTTCAGGAGATTTTGGACTGAGACGATGGGGTCTTCTAAATATACAATCATGTCATCTGCAAATAGAGAAAATTTGACTTCCTCCTTTCCTAATTGAATAGCCTTTATTTCTTTTTCTTGCCTGATTGCTCTGGCTAGAACTTCCAATACTATACTGAATAAGAATTGTGAGAGAGGGCATCTTTCTAGTGCCAGATTTCAAAGGGAATGCTTCCAGATTTTGCCCATTCAGTATGATATTGGCTGTGGGTTTGTCCTAAATAGCTTTTATTATTTTGAGATATGTTCTGTAGATACCTAGTTTATTGAGAGTTTTTAGCATGAAGAGCTGTTGAATTTTGTCAAAGGCCTTCCTGCATCTATTGAGATAATCATGTGGTTTTTGTCTTTGATTCTGTTTATGTAGTGGATTACATTTATAGACTTGCATATGTTGAACCAGCCTTGCATCCCTGGGATGAAGCCTACTTGATCATGATGGATAAGCTTTTTGGTCTGCTGTTGCAATCAGTTTACTAGTATTTTATTGAAGATTTTTACATTTATGTTCATCATGGATATTGACCTGAAGTTTTCTTTTTTTGTTGAGTTTCTGCCAGGTTTTGGTATCAGGATGATGTTGGTCTCATAAAATGATTTGGGAAGGATTCTCTCTTTTTGGATTGTTTGGAATAGTTTCAGAAGGAGTGGTACCAGCTCCTCTTTGTATGCCTGATAGAATTCGACTGTGAACCCATCTGGACCTGGGCTTTTTTTGGCTAGTAGCCTATTAATTGCTGCCTCAACTTCAGCCCTTGTTATTGGTCTATTCAGGGTTTCAACTTCTTCCTGGTTTAGGCTTGGGAGGGTACAAGTGTCCAGCAATTTATCCATTTCTTCCAGGTTTACTGGTTTATGTGCATAGAGTTGTTTGTAATAATCTCTGATGGTAGTTTGTATTTCTGTGTAATCACTGGTGATATCTTCTTTATCGTTTTTTATTGCATCTAGTTGATTCTCCTCTCTTTTCTTTTTTATTAATCTGGATAGCAGTCTATCTATTTTGTTGATCTTTTCAAAAATCTGCTTCTGGATTTATTGATTTTTTGAAGGGTTTTTTGTGTCTCTATCTCCTTCCGTTCTGCTCTGATCTTAGTTATTTCTTGCCTTCTGCTAGCTTTTGAGTTTTTTTTTAATTTTGCTCCTCTAGCTTTTTCAATTTTGATGATAGAGTGTTGATTTTAGATCTTTCCTTGCTTCTCATGTGGGCATTCCTTGCTATATATTTTCCTCTAGACACTGCTTTAAATGTGTCCCAGAGATTCTGGTACATTGTGTCTTCATTCTCATTGGTTTCAAGAACATCTTTATTTCTGCCTTCATTTCATTGTTTATCCAGTCAACATTCAAGAGCCAGTTGTTCAGTTTCCATGAAGCTGTGTGGTTCTGAGTTAGTTTCTTAATCCTGAGTTCTAATTTGATTGCCCTGTGGTCTGAGAGACTGTTGTTATGATTTCTGTTCTTTTACATTTGCTGAGGAGTGATTTACTTTCAATTATGTGGTCAATTTTAGAGTAGGTGTGATGTGGTACTGAGAAGAATGTATATTCTGTGGATTTGGGATGGAGAGTTCTGTAAATGTCTATTAGGTCCGCTTGGTCCAGATTCAAGTCCTGGTTATCCTTGTTAATTTTCTGTCTCATTGATCTGTCTAATACTGACAGTGGAGTGTTAAAGTCTCCCACTACTATTGTGTGGGAATCTAAGTCTCTTTGTAGGTCATTAAGAACTTGCTTTATGTACCTGGGTGCTCCTGTATTGGGTGTGTATATATTTAGGATCGTTAGCTCTTCTTGTTGCATTGATCCTTTTACCATTATGTAATACCCTTCTTTGTCTTTTGATCTTTGTTGGTTTAAAATCTATTTTATCAGAAACTAGGATTGCAGTCCTGATTTTTTTGCTCTCCATTTACTTGGTAAATCTTCCTCCATCCCTTTATTTTGAGCCTATGTGTGTTCTTGCATGTGAGATGGGTTTCCTGGATACAGCACAGCGATAGGATTTGACTTTTTATCCAATTTGCCAGTCTGTGTCTTTTGATTGGGGCATTTAGCCCATTTACATTTAAGGTTAATATTGTTATGTGTGAATTTGATCCTGCCATTTTGATGCTAGCTGGTTGTTTTGCCCATTAGTTGACACAGTTTCTTCATTGTGTTGATGCTCTTTACAATTTGGTATGTTTTTGGAGCGGCTGGTACTGGTTGTTCTTTTCTATGTTTAGTGCTTCTTTCAGGAGCTCTTGTAAGGCCGACCTGGTGGTGACAAAATCTCTCAGCAATTGCTTGTCCATAAAGGATTTTCTTTCTCCTTCGTGTACGAAGCTTAGTTTGGCTGGATATGAAATTCTAGGTTGAATGTTCTTTTCTTTAAGGATGTTGAATATTGGTCCCCACTGTCTTCTGGCTTATAGGGTTTCTGCTGAGAGATCCGCTGTGAGTCTGATGGGCTTCCCTTTGTGGGTAACTCAACCTTTCTCTCTTGCTGCCCTTAGCATTTTTTCCTTCATTTCAACCCTGGTGAATCTGACGATTATGTGCTTTGGGGTTGCTCTTCTAGAAGAATATCTTTGTGGTGTTCTCTGTATTTCCTGGACTTGGATATTGGCCTGCCTTGCTAGGTTGGGGAAGTTCTCCTGCATAATATCCTGAAGAGTGTTTTCCAGCTTGGATTCATTCTCTCCATCACATTCAGGTACACCTATCAAACATAGATTAGGTCTTTTCACATAATCCCATATTTCTTGGAGGCTTTGTTAATTTCTTTTCACTCTTTTCTCTCTATTCTTGCCTTCTTGTTTTATTTCATTGAGTTGATCTTCAATCTCTGATATCTTTTCTTCTGCTTGATTGATTTGGCTATTGAAACTTTGTTTGCTTTGCAAGGTTTTTGTGTTGTGTTTTTCAGCTCCATCAGGTCACTTATATTCTTCTCTAAGCTCTCCATTCTCATTAGCATTTTGTCAAACCTTTTTTCAACGTTCTTAGTTTCTTTGCATTGGGTTAGAACATGTTCTTTTAGCTCAGGAGAAGTTTGTTATTACCCACCTTCTGAAGCCTGTTTCTGTCAATTCATCAGACTCATTCTCCATCCAGCTTTGTTCCCTTGCTGGTGAGGAGTTGCGATCCCTTGGAGGAGGAGAGATGTTCTGGTTTTGAGTGTTTCATCCGTTTGCACTCATTTCTTCCCATCTTTGTGGATTTATCTACCTGTGGTCTTTGTAGTTGGTGACTTTTGGATGGGGTGTCTGAGTGGACATGCTTTTTGTTGATGATGAAATTCTTTCTTTCTTTTTTTTAGTTTTCCTTCTAACAGGCCCCTCTGCTGTAGGACTGCTAGAGGTCCACTCTAGACCCTGCTTGCCTGGGAATCACCTGTGGTGGTGGCAGAACAGTAAGGGTTTCTGCCAGTTTCTTCTTCTGTTATCTTTGTTGCAGAAGGATACCTGCCAGATGTCAGCCTGAGCTCCCTTTATGAGGTGTCTCTTTGGATATACAGGGGTCAGGGAGCTGCTTGAGGAGACAGTCTGACCCTTATAGGAGTTCAGGTGCTGAGCTGGGAGCTCCATTGTTCTATTCAGAGCTGCTGGGCAGGTACGTTTAAGTCTGCTCCAGTGGAATTCATAACCGCCTTTTTTCCTAGGTGCTGTGTCCTGGGAAGGTGGGGCTTTATTTATAAGTTCCTGCTGTGCTGCTGCCTTTTTTCAGAGATGCCCTGCCCAGCTAGGAGGTAGCCTAGTCACAGTCTGCCAGCAGAGGTGTTGCTGAGCTGCTGTGGGCTCTGCCCAGCTGCTGTGTGAACTTCCTTGTGGTTTTGTTTATAGAGGTATAGTTAGAACTTCCTTGGTAATGGCGATCTGCCTCAGTAATGGCGGACTGCCTCTGTAATGGCAGAGTGCCTCGGTAATGGCGGACTGCCTCGGTAATGGTGGATTGCCTCAGTAATGGTGGATTGTCTCAGTAATGGTGGACTGCCTGGGTAATGGCTGATGCCCTTCCCTCCACCAAGCTGGACCATCCCGGGTGCAGCTGTGCTTGCTGTGAAACTCTGAATCCAGAGCATTTCAGATTGCTGGTCTTTATGGGGGTAGAACCCGCCAAGCCAGATCACCTGGCTCCCTGTTTCAGCCCCCTTTTTTTCAGTTGAATGGGCACCTCTGTCTCCCAGGCATTCCAGGTGCCAGTTGAAATGACTGCCTAGATTTGTGTGAGTTTTTGTGTGGACATCCTCTGTGACAGCTGAAACAGCCATGCTGGAAACTCATGTGCTTTTCAGCCTGGGAATCTCCTGGTCTGTGGGCAGTAATAACTTGTTTGGAAATGCAGTGATCACTCACCTTCTGTGTTATTCTAGCTGGGAACTGCACTCCAGAGCTGTTCCTATTCGGCCATCTTGCTGAAAGAGCTCTTAATAACTATCAGTAGCTTAGAAAAATAAATTTCAGACACATTAAAGACTAAGTTATCTATTCTCTCCAAAGAAAATGACTATTACAAAATTGTTGACACATGAAGAGAAAAAATGTATGCTGCTCAAAACTATAGGGAAAAAGTATTATGAAGGTGTTTTGGGCAACAAATTCATTTGAATATTGTTATTTTTTTGGATTCTGTATTTATGATACTTTTCATAAAGTATGTAGTTTATTGTTATTTCTTATTCTAAATAAACATCCAGTTTTATATTTAATTTTCGGGGGTTGGGGGAGACAGAGTCTTGCTCTGTTGCCCAGGCTGGAATGTAGTAGTATGATCTCAGCTCACTACAAACTGCATCTCCCAGGTTCAAGCGATTCTCATGCCTCAGCCTCCCAAGCAGCTGGGACTACACATGCATGCCACCAAACCCAGCTAATTTTTCTATTTTTAGTATAGATGAGGTTTTGCCATGTTGTCCAGGCTGGTCTTGAACTCCTGGCCTCAAGTGACGTGCCTGCCTCAGCCTCTCAAAGTGCTGGGATTACAGGCATAAGCCACTGTGTGTGGACTTATATTTAATTTTTGATGGTAGTTTTGCATTCTTTTTATTAAAGAGGGCCCCACAAATTACATGAGCTTCAGGCCCCACAAAATCAAGATCCAGCTTGATGGCGAGGCCACTCGCCTGAGGCTCTTCCTCACTCGTTCCTCTGTGTCCCCTTGCCCGTCCTCCCTGCACCTGCACAAGGATAGCCACAGAGTCCCTGCGTGACTCCAGGCATTTGTGTCAGAGACAATCTTTGAACCAGAGTGTGAGTGCAGGATGGAGTGTTAGCACTTATTTTGTTCACCACTGCCCCAATTTTACAGATGAGGAAACTAAGAGCCAAAGAGGAAAAGTGACTTGTACAAAGTCATGCAGGAAGCTTGTGGCAAAACTTGAACACAGGATCCTGACTCTTAGTCCAGGGATTTCTATACTGTTGCTCACAGTCTGTCATTAGTTATACCAGTGGTTTTCAAGCTTCATTATTAATAATCAAACTTGATAAAAACAGTTTCCTCCAGTGTGCAGGTCTTCAGGCCCTCAGGCACAACTCAGTGTGGGATTCCCTGAAACATGGTGCCTTGGGGGTCACTAGGGACCCAAACCAGTGATCCCTCAGGTGCACCAAAATTACTTGGATGCTTGAAATGCAGATCTCTGGGCCCCACCCCTAGAGACTGTGTCCATTAGAACTGGGTCAAAATTTGAGTTTTTAAAAACCTCTTCCAGTGCAGCTAAGGCAAGAAGTGGATGAAATTAGCTCACTTATCCTAACCTTCTTATTCCTTAGATATCAAATCTTCTACCTCCTCTTAGTTCCACCCACCCTACCTCCCATTACAATGGAGGAGAGAGTGGTATACATCAGCTCTCTTCCTAGCTTCCTACTGTGCCACCTACTTTCAAATGTACATCACACTGCAAGCTTTTTAAGACATTGTGCTTGCAAGCTATTTATAAAGATAAATACTCAGTAAATTCCAAAGGCTGTCTACAGCCTAAACAACAAATAGACCACAGATCCCATGCCGGGATTGTTGGGAAATAACTCCTGGTAGATTTCATAAATGTTTATTGGTCCTCTACATGAAATGTAAAATCTGGACCTGTCACATCTAGTTTCATTAATGACCCTGGTGATAACCACAGGGTGAACTAGAGAATAGCTGCTGTGATTTACTTTGACTCAGGGCTTTAACACCCTCTTGATGCTAACTAGTAGTGACCTGATCTGTCAGCTCCAGATGTCTGGAGTCTTGTGAGATCTGGCAACCAGAAGAGGACACACACTCTAAATTTCCTAACAAAGTAGATACCATGTAAGGCCTTAACAATCATGGACCCCGTACTTTACTACCCACATTAGCCTAAGTTAGGAGAAAATGGCTTTTCCCTTTCCCGAGGTACAGTGAGACAATGTATATGAAACTCTTTGCATTCCTATGAGCTATATAAAGGCAGTGTTTCTACTCACTGTTTTTATGAGGCACAGGCCTGCAAGTCCTCAAAAGGTGATCTTTAGCCCAGAGTAATCAGCTGGCGCTCTCCTAAAGCACATAAGCACGGACATGAGCAATAATTGTCCAAAAAGAATTCCTCATGGCACTACAACTCTAGTTTTAGAGGAGCTACAAGGATAATTATTAATGGTCATGCTTCTTGTTATTAATAATCAAACTTGCCAAAAGCAGTTTCCTGCGGGGTACAGTTCCTCAGGCACAACTCTACATGGGGTTCCCTAAGGCAGGGTACCTGGGGCCTCTGAAAGAGCCTCCCAAGGGCTTGCCTCCTGGGCCTAGAGCAACCAGGATTATTTTCATACAAAAGATTTGCCATCCTAAAAGCCTGGTTATTTTCTATTCTTTGACCTTTCTGATTCCTCTATTTTCAATGTCTCAAAATTGAATTCAAAAGAGGAGCTAAAGCTACTTGTTTTTCTAAATAGACGTATATTTAGTGCTCCGAGAAGTAATTTTATTCCTACCTCCCATGAGCACAGTGTCCCTAATTCTAGAGGTAATAGCTAAATAGTAGCTTGCCCCTACTGGTTTAGGAAATTCTTTTCTCAATTTTCAGGATAAAAATAAAGATTACTCAGACAGATCTGTGATTCTGCCTTGGCAGAGAGTTTCAGTGCCTGGGAACCAGAATCTACTGGATGAACATTCATAGGCTTAATTTCAGAATCTCAAATGACAGAAACATTCTCACTGACTGCAAATGAGGACAGAATGCTTGGCTGGTTTTGGTATTTTCCACTAACACCTTTAAAGCAATAGTGATGACCATCTCTTGATTATCATCATAGCAATATATGTTCTCAAACTTCCTCAATAAATAAAAGTTGAAGTCCTGTCATTGAAAAAAAATTTAAAAAAAAATTATCAATACATCTTTGTTGATATGCAAAGAATTATGCAAAGTACCCTGGCACCACAAAAATAAATGGGACACTAGTTCCACGGGGAGGACCTTACAATCCAATGAGAGAGACAAGACGTGAACACTGATAAATAAAAGTAGAATACGAAAAGTATCACAAAACAGGGACAAACAAAGCTATAGGATTTCAGATGCAAGAGATTACTTCTGGTGGAAGGGACTCCATGCAGATGGCAGAGGGGTGCCATTTGAGCTGGGTCCTTCGGCGTGCGTGTAGTCTCGCTGCTGGGTCTGCCGTGTGTTTCTCCAGTTACCCACCCAACAAAGCTTGCTTGCCAATGGAGCTCATGGTTTTCACTTATGGTAGTTTTCTTTTGCTGTGTAACACATTACCAAAAACTTGGTAGCTCAAAACACACACATTCATTATCTCAAAGTTTCTGGGGGTCAGGAACCTAGACACAGAATAGCTGGGTTCTCTGCACAAGGTTTCCCAAAGCTGAAATCTAGACGTCAGTCAGATGTATTCTTGTCTGGAGTTCTCCCAAGTCCATTCAGGTTGTTGACAGAATTTATTTCCTTGCAGTTGTAGAACAGAGGTCCTTGTTTGCTGGCTGGCTGTTGGCCAGGGGTTGCTCTCAGCAACTTGAGGCCACCCTCATGTCTTAGCTGTGGGGCCCTCTCACTACACAACAGCTCCCTCCCTCAAAGCCAGCAGGAGAATCTTCTGTTTAGGGAAGGCCTGAACCCTCCTTTAAAGGACCTGCCTGATTATGTCAAGTCTTCCCAGGGTACTATCCCTTTTGTTTGACTCAAAGTAACAGGAGAGACATTAATTACATCAGCAAAATCCCCCCACCTGTGCCAGATCATGTAATCTAATCACCCCAGTAAAATTCCATCATACTCACAGGTCCCTGACATTCAAGAGGAGGGGATTACACAGGGTGTCTATACCAGGTACGAATCTTGGGGTTGTCCTGCCTACCATGTGATTCAAGCTGAGTGTAAGCTTTAGCACCCATGGGAGGACTGTCCTTACTGCAAATTCAATCTGTCTATAAATTTAAATCAGCAGGACTATAAGAGGCAAAGAAAGGAAAGGTGAATATGGAAAAAGATGTGGCAGACTGAATTTTCAATGTAGTGTGTGTTCACCACACTCCATACATGTATACTACATCAGTACAAGATAGTGCATTGTACAAGACACACACACATAGACACACTATACATGCTGTTCCTCCTATGGGACACTGAACCCTCCTCCCATTGAGTGGCAGGTCTATGTCACCCCCTCTTAGACTTGGACAGAACTTTGTAACTGCCTTGGCCAATACAATATAGCAGAAGTGACACTAAACGACTTCTGAGACTAAGTCATAAAAATAACATGCAATTCCATTCTCTTGAAACACTCATTTTGGAAACCCACCACCATGCTGTGAGAACACCAGTCACACGGAAAAGCCACAGGTAGGTGCTGCAGCTGACAGTCTCCGTTAAGGTCCCAGCCAACAGCCAGCATCAAACACCAGATGTGTCTGAGCGAATGAACTTCAGATGACTCCAGCACCAGCTGTTGAGTCACCTTCGAGCCACCCCCAGCCTTTAAGCCACCCCAGTAAGTTCCACGTGAAAGCAAAGATGAGCTATCTCTTTTAGCCCAGACCAAATTGCAGCTTCATGAACAAATAAATGATTGTTACTTTAAACTACTTAGTTTGGACTTGGACAGAACATGACTGGCAGCTGTGGAATCACAAGCTGGACACTAGCATTTCTGTATTTCCCCAGAATCAATGGGAAGCCCTCCTCCCATAACCAGGAAGGTGAAAGTAGTCAAGACGTTGAGGCTTAGCATTCCAACGACTGCATAGCATTCTAATCTCCCCTGCTTTAATCTGGGGGCCTCATCCATGCAGTGGGTTAAGAACCCTAAACTACTGTCCAGAAGGAGCCTGACTCACTATTCCAAGGAAAATGAGAAAGCAAAGGGGCTGAGGAGATGAATGAAGAGAGACAGAATCCAAGGAAGAAATGCAGAAGAAAGGAACACTGACTTTGAAATTGGAGTCTGAAATGCAAATATGCATATGAATGAAGGCATGATAGAGATGACAGAGATTTCAATAAGTGGTGCCCGCTAGGCATGCACACACACACGCACTGACACACATACACACACTCACACACACACACACACACACTCCCCGCTGCCAGCCAGAGACGGGCTAGCCTCTACCTCTCTTGCTCTTTCAGGTTCTAGATAAAGGAATCTGACTTTCAAATACATACTGAATTTCCCATTTCCATGCCATGTCCCTGGTTCTCTAAAAGCATGTAATTCCAGCTGTTTGGCTGCAGCTCAAGAGTCACTGGAGTGCAAAAGTCTTCTCACATGTGTTCTTGCCTATTTGGTGGATATGAGAGAGGGGATTTCTGAAGGATCTGGAAATTTAGCATTGATTGGGCAATGTAGGGGGTTGCTTGGGACAGCAAGAACAAATAGTGTGTGACACACCATGCAAACACATGGTATACACACAACACACTCGCACACTGTACAGTACTCTACATGTATGTCATATACACCATGGGTACAACAGATAGAACTGCACACGCATATACAGCCAGCTGACCTTAAGGAAGAGAAACCTAGTGTTAGGAATGGTTTGATTTAAACACTTGTGAGGATCTAAGGTAAACTACAAATCCTAGGCTTATAATGTTTTGCAATCATTCAATCCAAGCTCTCCATTTTATAGGCAAACAGTGGGGGGTTAGCCGAAAGTGGGAGCATGTGTTCTCATTCCTAGACTGGAGTTATTTTCTCAGATCTCGGTGATAGGGAGGCCCACTGTGCCTCTCTCCTAGTTTCAGAAATATACATGTTGATTAATACTTCAGCACTAGACACACACACACACACACACACCCTTCCTCACCTGTACAACTGCTGTTTTAACTTAAGTCTAGAAAAGTAGTAACATGAAAAAAATTGCCTTCAGATCAGAGCAAGGTGAGAAAATGTGCACACAGTCAAGCTTCTCTCGCCAGCCAGACGTCCCTCACTTCCCTATACTCAGGGGTCACCCTTCCTTTTGGTGCCCAAAAGACACAGTCCTTGCTCCATAGACTTCAAGAGGCTGGCATTTCCCTGGACCTTCTGCACAGGCTCCCTGGGACTCATCAGGAATGCAAACCCACAGATCTTGCTGTGGTGTCATGGATCTTGCCCAGGAGTCATGCTAGTCACTTGCCATTCCATAACTGGCTTCTCCAGGTGACAGACATCCTCCCCTTACTACTTCCCTGTGAGCTTGGTTGGACAGGGCACAAGCCTGCCTACTCAACTGAGAGAGCTTTGTAATCCTGGAGCCCAGTGAGAGAGAAGAACTCATTTCCCCTCACCTTCATCTCCCAGGGCCTCAGGCTGCTTCAATTCAGATTGATCATCATCTACAGAGGTGTGCTGGGCCCACTATGAGGAACCTTCTGCCGCTATAACCAGGAAGTGCTTCCCCACAGTGCAGCCCCACCCAAGTTCCTCTCCTGGCTCTTTCCTTCACCATCTCTGCCCCTCTGGGGGCAAACGACACTTTGCTGTGGAGGGGATTACACGTGCCCTAGGCTCTTTCTGGGGGTTGAGGAGTCTGTACAGGGTGGTGTGACTGGAGCTCAGCAGTCACTGGGCATGGGACAGTGTCTTCTGTGGTTGATGAACAGAGAAGGGCTGCCACGTGGCTCCTCTGCCTGGCAGCAAACGATATTCTCACTCAGTTAGTGCCAGATGGTGGGGTCTCCTCATGTGAAGCTCCCCCTAGCTCCCTCCCCTCCAGTACAGGAGATTCCTGAGTAGGTTCCCTGGAGTACAGAGGGCAGGCAAGATGGCATCCCTCTCTCATTACATTCCTGTTTTTGCATGGCATAAACTCTGTGGCCCGGGACCCTCAGAGCCCTGTCTTCTGATTTGCAAGAACCTGGTGATATAGTTTGGATATTTGTCCCCTCCAAATCTATGTGATATTGATTCCCAGTGTTTGAGGTGGGGCCTAGAGGGAAGTTTGGGTCCTGGGGGCAAATCCCTCCTGAATGGCTTGGTGCCCTCCTGGTAATGAGGGAGTTCTTGCTCTATGAGTTCTCACGAGATCTGATTGCTTAAAACAGCTTAGCACTGCCCTCCCTTGCTCTTGCTCCCTCTCTTATCATGTGACCTGCTGGTTTCTCTTTGCCTTCTGCCATGAATGGAAGCTTCCTGGAGTCCTTACCAAAAGTAGATGCTGATGCCATACTTCTTGTACAGCCTGCAGAACTGTGAGCCAAATAAACTTCTCTTCTTTCTAAATTACTCAGCCATAGGTATTCTTTTATAGCAAAGCAAAACAGGCTAAGACACCTGGTTTGGAAGTTTTTAAAAGAACTACATATTTCTATTTTTTCTCTTTGTATTCTTACTAAAACAAGCTCACTAAAGGAAGGAACCAGAATGCAAAGGAAGAAAAGAACAGCACAGAGATTAATATTTCAAGATTTCCTTTCTTTGCACATTTTAATGTAGAGCTCTTCAGAGATTCATCACCCTAATTTTGGGGTCCAAAACTAGAGTACCCCTCTATGCTCTTTTCAACGATGACCAGTAACTTGAGAAACCAGGAAGTAGGAAACTTGACCAAGGCCAACTGTGAGAATAAAATCTGATCATGATAAACACAAAAGTGCCTGATACAGAATAGAATCTAAACCTCTCTGAACTTCATTTTTTATCATCTGTGACATGTAGATAACTGTTAGGTACAGGGGTTAATTTCATGTGGAAATTTCCTGGCTTGCACATAGTAGATGTTCAATAAATATTCACTAAACTTCAAAACACTTTATTTTTGCAGGAATCTGAATTATGCCCAGTAATGCCTAGGTTCAGATTAATGATTACAAAAGCAGCACTGTTATTCCTTATTTACACAGTTTGTATAGTGTGTGACCTTCCCCTTTTTCCTGGAAGGCTTAGTATCAATCTTCAAATCAAGTACTTGATTTTATTTTCTAATTTTTTTTTCTCTTTCAGTTCACAAAAGTGGAAGTGGTGGCTCCAGAACCTCTATATAGGAGGTTTCAATTGGATTAAAAAGAGACTTGAGACTTGAAGTTGCATTACATAAAACACAGCTGCTATAAATATTTATGTGCAGGTTTTTGTGGAAACATACGTCTTAATTTCTCTGGGAAAATAAATGCCCAGGAGTAGAATTGCTGGGTTGTATGACAGTTGCATGTTTTATCAGATATTGCCAAACAGATTTGCAGAATGACTGTACCATTTCCACCAGTGGGATCCAGTTTCACTGCATTTCTCCTCACAGCGTTTAGTGATTATGACACTATTTTTAATTTTAGCTGTTCTGATAGGTGTGTAGTAACATCCCATTGTGATTTTTTTTCTTTTTTTTTTTTTTTTTNTTTTTTTTGAGATGGGGTTTCGCTCTTGTTGCCCAGGCTGGAGTGCAGTGGCCAATCTCAGCTCACTGCAACCTCTGCCTCCTGGATTCAAGTGATTCTCCTGCCTAAGCCTCCCCAGTAGCTGGGATTATGGTTAATTTTTGTATTTTTAGTAGAGACAGGTTTCACCATGTTGACCAGGCTGGTCTCGAACTCCTGACCTCAGGCAATCCACCCACCTCAGCCTCCCAATTCTGGGATTACAGGCGTGAGCCATCTCTCCCAGCCCCATTGTGATTTTTAATTTGCATTTATCTAATGGCTAATGGTGATTTTTTGAACATCTTTTCAGGTCTTATTTTCCATTTGTATGTCTTCTTTGGTGAAATGTCCCTAAATATTCCAGATACTAGTCCTTTGTTAGATATGTGGTTTGCAAATATTTTTTTCTCCCACTCCAAAATTTGTCTTTTTGTCTTAACAGGGCCTTTTGCAGAACAAAAGTTTTTTATATTATTATTTTACTTATTTTTTTTTTTGAGACAGGGTCTCACTCTGTCATTCAGGCTGGAGTGCGGTGGCAGGACCTCAGCTCACTCAGCCTCCAGAGTATCTAGGACTATTGGTGTGCACCACCATGCCCAGCTAAGTTTTGTCTTTATGTAGAGACAGGGTTTCACCATGTTGCCCAAGCTGGTCTCAAACTCCTGAGCTCAAGTGATCCACTGGCCCCAGCCTTCCAAAGTGTTGGGATTACAGGCATGAGCCACCATGCCCAGCAAAAATTTTTAATTTTGATGAAATCCAATTTATCAATTTTTACTTTTATGGATGAGCTTTTGTTGTTAAGACTACGAACTCTCTGCCTAACCCAGGTCCTGAAGACCTTTTTCCTATGTTTCTCCTAAAAGTTTCATAATTTTATATTTAGGTCTAAAACCCATTATTTTTAGTTAATTTTCATATAATACATGCAACTTAGGTTGAGGTTTTTGTTTTGTTTGCTTACAGATGTCCAATTGCTACCGCACTATTTATTGAAATCTATTTACCATCATTGAACTGCTTTTCCATCTTTGTCAAAAATCAGTTGGGCGTATTTGTGTGAGTTTATTTTTCAGTTCTCTTGATTATTGTCATTATATATTATATCTTGAAATCCAGTAGACCAATTTCTACTACTTAATTTTCCTTTTTCAAAATTTTAAATCTATTCTAGTTTCTTTGCTTTCTCATATAAAATTTAGAATACTTTTATCTATATCTACAAAATTCTTCTGGGATTTTAATAGAAATTGAGTTAGTCCTGTATATTGGTTTAGGGATAACCGTCGTTTTCATGATGTTGTCCTCCAATTCATGAACATAATATGGCCCTTTGATGTCTTTATTTACGTCTTTAATGTCTTTCATCAATGTTGTATAGTTTTCACCATAAAGTCCTATATGTGTCATATTAGATTTACACCTAAATATTTCTCTTTGTCTAGCAATTATAAATGGCGTTTTATTTTTAATTTCAGTGTTCATGTGTTCATCTCTAGTATATAGACATATAATGCATGTTATTTCGCATCTTCCATCCTTGACCTTGTTGAACTTATTACTTCTAGGAATTTTTTTTGTAGATTTCTTGAAATTTTCTGCATAGTCAATCACATTATCTGCATATAGAAATATTTTTATTTCTTCTTTACTGATGCGTATACCTTTTATTTATTGCATTATTAATTGAATAGAACTTCCAGTACTATGTTGAATAAGAATATTGAGAGTGAGCATCCTTACCTCACTCCCAGTCTTAGGAAGAAAGCATCCAGTCTTTCACCATTAAATATAATGTTAGCAATAGAATTATTTTGGTAGATGTTCTTCATCACATTGAAAAAGTTTCTTTCTTTATATTTTTGGGTGTGTCTTTAGCATTAAAAGATGTTAAACACTCTCAAGTACTGTTTCTGCAGCAATTGATATGACCATGTGATTTTTAATTTTAGTCTGTTAATGTGATATATTAAACTGACTTTTGGATGTTGAACCAGGCTTGCATCCCTGGAATAATCCCCACTTGGTCCTGATGTGTAATCATTTTTACAATGCTGAATTGTGTTTGCCAATTTTTAAAGGATTTTGGTATCTATCATGGGAGACATTCTTCTGTAGTTTTTTTTTTTTTTTCTTTTCCCACTGTTTTGTCTTGTTTGGGCATAAGGTAACAGTAACTTCATAAAATTAATGGGAATATATTTCCTCCTTTTGTGTATTCTGGGGGAGATTGTATATAATTTGTATTAATTCTTCTTTAAACATCTGGTGGAATTCTGTAATGAAAACAACTGGGACTGGAATTTCTTTTGGGAGAGTTTTAGACATTTCTAATTTAATTTCCTTAAACTCATAGGTATATTTAAATGATCTAGTTCCTATTAAGTGAGTTATGATAGAATTTTTTTTCCAAAGTATCAGTCCATTTCACTTCAGCTGTCAAATTTATATATAGAGAGTTGTTCATAGTGTTCCCTTATCCTTTTGATGTCTTCAGGGTCTTCCCTGAGGTCTTCAGTGATATGCCATTTTATTCCTGATATTGATAATATGTGCCTTCTCTCTTTTTTTCTTTGTAAGTCTTGATAGAGGCTTGTCAGTTTTATTGATAACTTTAAAGAAACAGCTTTTTGTTTCATTGATTTTTCTCTATTGCCTTTCTGGTTTTGTTTTTATTGATTTCTGCCCTTATCTTTACCAGTTCATTTCTTTGTCTTGCTTTGGGTTTATTCTGCTCTCTTCTTTTTCTAAGTTTGCTCATGGGAGCTTAGATTATGTATTTGAAACTTTTCCTCTTTCTAATGTATGCACTAAATTTTCCTCTCAGCACTTCTTTAGCTATGCCCCACAAATTTTGACATGCTGTATTTTCATCTTCATGTAGTTCAATGTATTCTTGTTTCCCCTTAAGACTTCCTTTTTGACCGATGGATTCTTTAGAAGTGGCTGTTTCATCTCCAAGTTTAACAGAAATGTTATTTCCAAAATAACAGAAAGTTTTCCTGTCTGTTATTTATTTTTAACTTTATTCCATTGTGTTCAGAGAATACATGCTGTAGGATTTAATTATTTTAAATTTGTTGAGGTTTGTTTTATGGCCTAGGATATGATCTATATTAGCATATGATCCACAAGCACTTGAAAGGAATGTATTTTCAGCTGTGTTTGGGTGAAGTGTTCTTCAAATGTTGACTAGATTCTGTTGGCTGATGGTATTGTTGAGTTCTTTCACATCCTTGGTGATTTATTGATTAGCAGTTGTATCAGTTGTTGAAAGAGGGATACTAAAGGGCCCAACTATAATTGTGGCTTTGTCTGTTTCTCCATTCAGTTCTATCAGTTTTTGTTTCACATATTTTTCAGCTCTGTTGTTTGCTGCATACACATTTAGGATACTATGTCTTTTTGGTGGATTGATTCTTTTGTTATTATCAATATTCTCTGTCTCTGGCAATTTTCTTTCCTCTGAAGCATACTGTATTAAATATTAATATAGTCAATCCTTTTCTTTAATATTTACATGATTTTTTTCCATCTTTTTAGGTTCACCCTATAACGCTGTATAATATTTGATATGAAGTAAGTTTATTCTAGACAGCATATAGTTGGGTCATGTTTTTAAATTCACTCTGGCAATCTCTGCTTTTTAATTAGTGTATTTAGAAAACATACATTTAATGTAATTATTGATGTTTTAGGGTTTACGTCTGCCATTTTATTTTTTCTCTCTGTTTTTCATTTCTTTTTTTTTTCCCTCCCTTCTTTTGGCTTACTTGAACATTCTTTAGAATTCCATTTTAATTTATCAGTAGTACTTTTAGTATATCTCTTTATATAGCTTTTATGGTGGTTGCTCTAAGTGTTACATTATATACATATAACTTATTATAGTCTACTAGTATTATCATTTTAATAGTTCAAATAAAGAATAAAATCTTTACCTTCCTCTAGATTTCTTTCTTTCTTTTTTTTTTTGAGATGGAGTTTTGCTCTTGTCAATCAGGCTGGAGTGCAATGGCATGATCTCGGCTCACTGCAACTTCCACTTCCCAGGTTCAAGTGATTCTCCTGTCCCAGCCTCCTGGGTAGCTGGGATTACAGGCATGTGCCACCATGCCTGGCTAATTTTTATATTATTAGTAGGGACATGGTTTCACCATGTTGGCCAGGCTGGTCTCAAACTCCTGACCTCAAGTGATCTATCCACCTTGGCCTCTCAAAATGCTGGGATTACAGGTTATGAGCCACCGTGCCTGGCCTAGATTTCTTTACACTCCCACATTTACAATATGATCATCTTAAATACTCATACATTTTAGAACCATATTAGACTGTGTTATTATTTTTGCTTCAACCATAGAATGTAATTTGGAAAACTCAAGATGAGAAGGAAAGCCTATTATATTTACCCATATTTTTGCTTATGGGATTCTTCTTTCCTTCCTGATAATCCAAATTTCCTTCTTTTATTGTTTCTTTTATGTAAAAAACTTTATTTAGCCATTTTTTATGGTAGGTTTGCTGGTGACAAGTTCTCTTAATTTTCATTCATCTGAGAATGTCTTGATTTTCATTTCACTCCTGAAAGATAGTTTTGCAAGATGCTGGGTGGATGATTCTTTTCTTTCAGTACTTAAATGTTGTACCACTTTCTTCTAGTTCCCCTGATTTCTGACAAGAAATCTGCTGTCATTCTAATTGCTTTCTCCTTTAGGTAAAATGTCCATTTTCTCTGACTGCCTTCAAGATATTTTCATTGTCTTTAGTTTTCAGAAGATTGATTATGATTGTGAGTTTGTGTGATTTCTTTGGATATAATCTGTTTGGGGCTCACTCAGCTTCTTGAATCTGTAGGATTATATCTGTTGCCAAATTTAGAAAGTTTTCAGCCATTATTTTTTCAAGTACATTTTTAGCTCTGCCCTCATTTCTCTCCTTCTAGGGCTCTGATGACACAAATATCAGTGCTCTTGTTTTAGTGCCACAGGCCTCTGCGACTGTTTATTTTTCTTCTAGCCAAGTTTTCTCTGTTTTTCAAACTGAGTAATTTCTGTTATTCTTTCTCCTACTTCATTGATTATTTCTGTCTCCTCCATTCTGCTGTCTCCTTCATTCTGCTGTTCACTAAGTTTCTGTTTTCATTAGTTCTTCTTTGTATGCTTCTATTTCTTCTATTTCTTTTCTGTGACTTTCTGTTTCTTTGCTGAGGTTTTCAATTTTTTCATTCATTTCAAGTGTGTCCATGATTGCTATTGCTGCTTTTATTATGGCTGCTTAAAATCTTTGTCATATAATTCTAACATCACTGTCATTTCAATGTTGGCTTCTATGAATTGTCTTTTTCATTCAGTTTGAGATCTTTCTGGTTCTTGTTATGATGAGTGGTTCTGGATCTGTTCCTATTATGAGACTCTGGATCTTATCTAAACTTGGTTCTACTGACTTTTTCTGATACAGCTCTGGTAGGTGAAAGAGAGGAATGCTGCCTCATTCTTCCTAGGTGGAGGTAGAATTCCTGGTTCCCCACCTGGCGAACAAATAGTTGAGTATGGAGGGGATCTTTATTGCTGCTTGGCAAGGGTGGGAATTCTAGCTCCTCACATGGCCATTAGACACTGTGGTGGAGAGGGCTCGTTGCTGCTGAGTGATGATGAAAGTCCTGACTATTCACTAGGCCCCCTCTGATAACATCCCAGCAAAGAGTGGGAGAGGTACCTCATTACTGCTGGGTGTGGATAGAAGTCTTTAACCAAGGTCACAAAGTTAGTGAGTCATGAAATTGGAATTCAGGCCCAGGCATCTTAGTCTCCAAAGCCCAAAGTATTAACTACACCATCATAATGCTATGAGCTGTGATTATAATTACATACAAATATTTGTATATATCCATATATCTAGATAGATATATATCAAATATATATATTCAATATATATATCAAACATATATATATCAAATATATAGAGAGATAGATAGATGGATATATAGATATGCATCCAAAGACTGGAGAGTCATAGAGAAATAAGAGGAGTAATTCAACTAGAGTGATAAAATATGAACACCTTTTTATTACAAAAATATGTTAAAATACTTCTGCCTCCAAGAAGATGAAGTAGAGGTACTTTTCTCTATTCATTCTGCTAAGTACAACAAAAAATCCTGGATGTTATATATAAAACAAACATTTTTAAAAACTCTGAAAAGTAGAGCGAAGACAGACAGACTAGAAACCACAGGACCCCGAGAACAACATGGCTGCCTGGTTATTGCTTAATCTCTATAAGCCTTCATTTCCTGATCTATAAAATGTGGACACTAATAGTACCTCAAGAGACTGTTGAGAGGATTTGGTGAAATAACGAATGTTGAATGCTTGGTACAAAGCTTGCCCTGTAGGAAGTACTTAATGTTAGAACTATCATTGTTATTAGCATAATATAATGTCACGGTCAGTCCAAATACTGGCTTTTAAGGCAAGAAAGTCCCTGTTCCTCGTGGGTTGTTTTATCATCTTTAAGTTGGTATTTCCATTTGGGGTGATCCCATTAACATCTGTGAGGCTGTAGATTTTGAAGCTTCTTTATGAAGCTTGTGTTGTCCAGTCATTCTAAATGACAGTCTACTGGCTCCATCAGAGTGATCTGGAGTCCTTGGTACAAATACAGATTCCCAGGACCCACCCCAGCCCACCGAAATGGAAAGTCTGGGGTAGACCCACCATAATCTCATCCGTTCTTAGCATTCCTTGACTGCTCCCATTTGCTTGTTCTTTTACTTTCTTACCTGACTTCTAAAATATGAAATGCTACTTTTTTACTTGCTTCTGAGATTCCGGCATAGTAAAACTTCCTTCAAGCAAGGAATAAATTATACTATCCACATACCTAAATAGGATCAAATAATGTCATTCGCATACTGTTTTGTTTCTATCTGAAAGTTAAATTATTTAAATTCAATAGTTTTCAATAACATTCAAAAGCTGAATGAAGTGAGACCTCTGATTAACAATCTTGCATCTGTTTGTAAACTCTCATATCATCAGCCACTCTAAAGTATCTTAATGCCAGAATATTTGTGCTGAATATTTTCCATGTATTTTTCCAGATCCACTTACCCCTCTTTTTCATCTGCTTAGGGCTTCAGGTGGCTGACCTTTGTGGATTGCATTAACTGCCTTTTAGCAGTTGGGCTCAACTAATCGGATGCCATGCCAAGAGACAAGAGGGTGAGTAGAAATCATCAAGGCCAGGATATTCATTTTCTTCCCTTTCTACTAGGTCATCATGCATTGACTGTCTCCCATTCAAAGGTCACAGCTCCTGTCTGTCAACCCTTTCGTACAACTATCTTTCTGAGTCCATTACCTGTGTCCTCCTATAGCTTCTTCAGGCCTGGAAGTGGTACTATTGTTGCCAGCCCTGGAGTACTGCACCATCCCTTGTTAGCTTTCCTTAACATGACCACACCTTTGTAAATGCCCCATTTATTGAACACACCTCACCATGTTCAAGACTAACATCTTAACTGACAGACTATCCTATCCAATTCTTTCATTTTCTTTCAACATTCCAAGGGCAACTCCCATAAACCTTTCATTTTTCAAAGTAAACAAATGTGTCAACAAGTTTACCTTTGTACTAATATCAATAATACTCTGAGATGTAATCAGTAAAACAAATATTCAGTATTTAGCCTAAATTGTTATTTTTAAAAACAACACACAAATTAAGCAACAACGAACTTAGTATATTGCCAGTCAGTTCCCATTATACTGTTAAAAACATAAAAAATGACATTACTAGTTGGCGAGGAGATGGTAAAACTGGTACATATACTTGAAGCATATTCATACTTCAAGAGTATAATCCTTGCAAACTATGTTAATTGGTATAATCCTTGGAAAGCCATTCAGCAATATAGTTTGTAAATCATTCCAATAATTCTGCTGCTGAATAGTTCATCAAAAAGAGAATAATTTTTAAAAATTAAATGGCTTGGAAGATCTTAGAAGAAAACGCATAAATAAAATTAAAGGGCTATATTAGTGTTTAAGTAAATTTAATCATTATTTAAAATAAAACAGAAAACAACACTGGAAGCAACTCAAATGTCCACTTATTGAAAAATTGCTGAGCAAATAATTAAGAAACTTAACAATAAGAGAACATTCTTATTATGTAATGCTAAACTGAAAAGCATACTACAGAGTTGTAGTGATGCTATATCTATGTAAAAAGATATATGCATGTGGTCAAAAACTAAAATCGAACATTTAAAATAAAGAGAATTTTTTTTTTTGAGACAGGGTCTTGTTCTATTGCTCAAGCTGGGTTGCTGTGGCACAATCTCGGCTCACTGCAGCCTCAATCTCCTGGGCTCGAGCAATCCTCCTACCTTAGCCTCCCAAATAGCTGGCTAATGTTCCCACCACACCTGGATTATTTTATTTTATTTCTTTTGGTAGAGATGGAGTCTCCCTGTGTTGCCCAGTTAGTCTCAAACTCCTGAGCTCAAGTGATCCTCCCACCTCAGCCTCCGAAAGTATTGGGATTATAAGTGTGAGCTGTTCCAGTCAACCACACTTGTTTTTTTTAAGATGATAGAATTATGGTTGATTATTTTTTCTTTTCACTTATTTTGTCTGTACAACTAATATTTTAATGGAGGTTAAAGGACACCTCACTAAGATAATAATAGCTACCATGTATATATTATACACATATATTACATATATTAGAGCATTTACATATATTATGTTTACATATATTACAGCATTTACGTATATTAGATAGCTACTACATGAGGCAGTATAATCCTCATTTTAGACATGAGGAAACTGAGGCTCTGAGAATTAAACAGACTTGCTCAAGAACACAATGTAAGTAAGAACTAGAGCAGAGAATCAAACCCAAAGCCTGCAGCACATTGCTGTCTGCTGTAACATCTGGCTGAAAGGACTGGACCCTAAATCAGTGTACCCTTCCCGAGGCTTTCCTCCTGATTGTCATAACAGGGGAGGAAAGTTCTTGACTGTTCTGCTCCTCTGACCATCGCCACTGAATCTCAAGATCATGACCCCCAGAATGCAGGCATTCCCATAGCTCAATTCAAAGCTTTATGCCTCATCCCCTCTTTATGCCCTCTTTATGCCTCATCCCTCAGAAGGTTCAGCAATCTCCAGAGCTATAGCTACCATTTCTCTGTGGATCTAGACCCCTTCATTCTCCTGTATTTAAAACCTGTATTTTCAACCACTTGGTAGGCTTTCTTCTATGTTTGCACTTCAACCTGAACATATCTAAGACCAAGCACCCACTTCCCTCACAATGCTTCCTTGCCTCTTAACTTCAACATCCTTTAGTGATACGGTCATTCTCCCCAGTAACCCAGGCAAAAACCTCTTTGAATTTCTCCATGCTCTTTTCTACTCTTATATTCAGTCACATGCCAAGGCATGTATTTACTAGATTCTTGCTTCACTTTATCTATTGCATCCTTCTCATCTTTGTCATTCCTACTGTCTCAGTCCAAGTTCAGGCTCATTAACTTTCAACTGGACTATCATAATCCTTGGAAATTAGTTTGAACTCATAAATTCCCCCATATTAGTTTTTGCTTTGCAACCACACACACACATGTGCACATGCATGCACACACACATACTCCCAGGAGTATTTGATTCGCACCTGCTGAATCAAAACCATTAAAAGTACAATGATGTCTGGGATTGTTTTAAATCTCCAAGTAATTATGATATAAAACCAGGTCGAGGAGATCCAGACCTATGGTTCCTTGCCTGTAGTTCTTTTTTTCAAAAACCCTCCTTTCCAAAATTTAATCTAGATTGTACATTGTTTTCAGATAAATCTTTCAAAAACATATGCTGAGATTACTCATTTCATAGACCTCCACTGGATCCCCTGGAGCACCTTCCAAAGTGTTTATCTGTTAACAGGTATTATCCAGGGAGGAGTCCTGCATTACATTTAACCAATTTTTTCAATACAGAATTGCTTGGCTTTTAATGTGCAATTATATGGTGTGAATTTTCAAGAGGGAGGAATATAGCATATGCAGTTTTCAAACGTACCTGACCCTGGAACATTCTCTTGTGAAACATATTGCCCTGAGGTTCTGAGGAAGCCTCCAGGAAAGGGTAGCCCTTAAGATAAATTCCAAACTCCTAAACCTGGCCCCAAGGTGCCCTATAGTCAGACCCCAATGTGCCTTTCCAGCCTCGTCACATGCATGAGTCCTAAACACTCTACTCAGGTGAAACTATTAGCTGTTCTAATACTTACTGTTTGCTCTCTGTTGAAGTGGAAAAAGCATTATGATAAAAATCAAACAGGAATCCACCACTCTGGATTCTTGTCCTCTCAATTCACAGGCCCATTTCTATTTATCAAACTAAAATGTATGTTTACATGATTCAGACTAGAGCCTTAACTGAAAAAAAAAAAAGTCAAGGTTCTCCCTCTATGCTAAAGAATGGCATCAATAGTGGGTGTGCCCACATATTCACCTGTGCGTACACACTAAGTGAGCTTGATTATTTGGTGTTGCAGAGTAAGAAACTGATTTTCGTTTTTGATGTTCTTATTTGTTTACTAAAGAAACTAACAAGATTGGATTGCTGGGGGGAGGAGGGAAAGAGAGAACCTATGGAATACGTACAAACTGGGTGCCATGGCTCATGCCTGTAATCCCAGCACTTTGGGGAGCTGAGGTAGGAGGATTGCTTGAGCCCAGGAGTTTGAGGCCAGCCTGGACAACATAAGGAGACATTGCCTCTACAAAAAAATTAAAAATTAGTCAGGTGTGGTGGTGCGTGCCTGTAGTCCCAGCTACTTGGGAGGCTGAGATGAGAGGGGAGTGTTGCTTGAACTTGGGTGGTTGAGGCTGCAATGAGCTGTGATTGCACCACTGCACTCCAGCATGGGTGTCAGAGCAAGACCCTGTTTCCAAAACAAGAAATAAATACGGCCAGGAGTATACAGACAGGTTCCATCAAGTTATCTTCCACTAAATCTCTGCAAAGTTGAGACCATCAGACAAATGTCTTCTTGCTTTTGGATCATGGTTACCATTAAAACAACTTAATGATTAACAGAGGAATATCAGGGCTTTTTTGTTTTCTTTTGGTTAACCAAACCAACTAGATGTTTGAAAATCAGTCTCCAAACCCTAAGTACAGTTACTTCTTGGGACAATTGAACCACTCTTATTTAGAACCAGGGCTCCTTAGTTAAGCATCCTGCTCTAAGTTAGGCTATGTGTATCAGGGTTTCTGCTGCATGAAACAGAAACCTGACTATGGTGGCTAAAACAAGTGGCTTATTTCCCTCAAATAAGAAGTCTGAATGTCAGCTCTCCAGGGCTGGCCACCCAAGGACCAGACCCCTCTTACCTTTCTGCTCTGCCCTCCTTATGCCTGTTGTGTTCCAGTAAGAAAGAACGAAGAACAAAGTGGAAAAAGCAAATGCCAACTTTGTATGAGAGAAAGAATGGCTTTTCTGAAAGCCCCATCAATTAGACCAATGAGATGTAAATCTCATTGGCCAAAATGACGTTATAGTACTACCTTGAACAGCCAGGAAGTCTAGAGAATAGAGTGTTTTAGGGAACAAATTGCCACCTCCCAAAATTAGTCTTGTTTGCAAGGAAGAAGGGGAGAATTAATATGAGGGAGTCAGCTGGAAGGGTCACCAGATGGAAGCACCAAGCTACCTACCCTGACAGGCAGAGCACTTGAATATTCCATAGGGACACATCCAAAAAGATCAGGCATCTAAATGAATACCTGTGCTCTGTTTACACACATGTATTGTACTGCATATACATACTAGTATAGCTTCCAGAGTTTCCTCTATATATAGCATCAAGCCAATTGCTTATACAGGGATTGCTCAACATTCTGAGATCATCTAGTTATTAAGCATTTAAAGCCACTTTCAGCATATAAAATATAAAGCACCGTGTATTTTGAAAATCACAGTTCTCAGAAAAGCTGAATACACTGATCTGGAAAAACTGCTTTTGTCCAGAGCAAAAAGATTGAGCGATTCTGAGTGACAAGTTTTGTCTATAATTTAGTGTTTCACTCATTCATGCATTTGCACACTGCCTGAAAAGTAGGAGGATTGTCTCCCTTCACTTGCTATTGCTGAATCCTACTGAAACTATAGTTTTTCAGGGGAAATTGTTGCAAGCAAGTCCATTGTGAGTTTACTATGTACTCAATGACTTGAACTTTAGAAGCTGGGCAAGCTTCAGACATAACCTTCTCAAACAAGGCAGACAAAAGAAATGTTAACAGCAAATAAATGGGCCAGTGAAAAAGAACAACTCATTCTTTCTGCAAAGGTTCAAATGAAATAACCATTAAAGATATAAAGACCTTTCAAAGAGCTTTATTGCAATTTCATGCAAGACTTTAGTAAAGCCAGGAGAATTGAGCTGGCATCTTTCTCCCTGCCTGTGACTCAGGGCAGGTAGCTCTTTTCAATAGCACTTGTTAATCTTGTTAAATCTTAAGTACCTCTTGGTTTTATGAGCCACACTTACTTTCCCTTCTAGCCCTCATTGACCTTACTGTCTTTGTGTGGCTTGAATGTCATCTCATGAAAGAAGTGTACAGTTAATTCTAGAACAACACCAGGCTGAAGAGTATGTGTGTGGCCTGCATTTCAGATAAGAAGCAGAGGGTGAGGGTTCTATTGATGCCCATCAAATTCATTTTAGATCTATCCATGACCAGATATCTTTTAGAGATTGAATTTTGATGAACTGGCTATTGTGTTTTTGTCTTTGTTTTTTAGAAAGGGAAAATGAATTTGTCCTAACATTGGTACAGGTGAGTGGAAATGTATCACGCATGGGAGCAGAAAATGTATTTAGATGGTCCAGCCCCACTAGGAAAAACCTAGTAGTATCTATAAAGCTTAGATGTGTGTACCCTATGTTCCAGCAATTTCACCTCTGAGTGGTCAAATGTTTTGATTTTTTTATAAGAATGTGTCCTGACTTTTTGTTGAGTATAGCATTCTATGAAAGTGTTCACCTTTTGATACTGAATCCAGCTCTTGGAAGAGGCAAGTGTTCTGGAAGCAGAGATGGCTCCCAAACACAGTCTGAGGATTAAATACAAGCATCTCAAAGTCCAGAAATAGCCTTTTTTCCTCTTATCTTTTGTTGACACATAATAATTGTAGATATTTATGGAATATAGAGTGATATTTTTATCAGGAAAATGCAAATCAAAATCACAATCAGATATTATCTCACCTCAGTTGGAATGGCTATCATCAAAAAGACACAAAAAAATAACAAATGCTGGTTAGGATGCAGAGAAAAGGGAACTCATACACTGTTGGTGAGAACGTAAATTACTATAACCACTATGGAGAACAGTCTGGAGGTTTCTCAAAAAAACTAGCAATCAAACTATCACGTTTCACTTTTTTTGTTCTCCCTGGAATAAGGCTTATTTTTATTGGGTTTCACCAACTGCGCCCAGCTGAGAAGTGACTACCGAAAGGCAGTTCAGAATCACCAAGGGGTCAGTGGGGAATGTGCAGGATTCCCAGACTCTGCTCCCTCCACCATTGCTGCCATCCCCACAGCTAGACGATGACCCGACACTCTTATTCCTGCTTCTGCCTTCATAAGGTTTGTCAGGTTTGGGAAAGCATTCTTCAGTAAAATGCTAGAATTCAGAAATAAGTTATTTACTTCCTCCCCAAACACCAACTATTTACTCCAGGAAAAGTTTTGTTTCTCTGAAACCATGCTTGTTTTCAGGAGGATGGTACTGGAAATATGCTCCACTCCAGACACACTATGGCTCTTCACGGTCTCCCAATTTGTCTTAGTATAATAAGTGAGCTTAAGTATCTACTCTAAGCAAGATCTGTTGTTAGCCGCATGAGTTCTCTTCTAGTTCCTGTCCATTACTTTTTAAACACCTCTGTACTTGCTTTCCTTTGTGAATTATTTACAGTATTGTTATGCTGTGGGCTATAGGGCAAGTTTCTAAAATGGCTTTATGTGTTATGAAAATGGGAAAATGAATAAATCATGTTAAAACATCCACAAGAGAATGGAATAGAATATGTCACAAGGGAAAGAACCTGTTAACATAAGGGTCACGGAGGGTCACATAATCAGCTCAGTAAGAAGAATAACCTTCATTCAGATCCCAAGTAGAATCCTTTAATCCCCCGGCTCAGAGGACACATTTGGTCTGTTGGGAAGTTTATATGTCATGTTGCTGAATTTTATCCTGGCTGCCTGTTTTGCAAAGAGAGCTTACTACTAAGATTTTGTTCCAGCCCTTTGGACTATGTTTTATATACAAATAAAAGTAACAAGGGATTAAAACAGAATTTTTTTATTGGGCTCAGAGAGGACACTTGACCAAACTCCAGAAAAAGAATTTGAAGCCAGTTAACCACACTCGAGCTAAAAGCCTTAAGGATAATAACTTTTATTACATGAACTCTTCTAGACAAAAATAGAATTGTAAGTTAGGGGGAAATGTGTATTCTGCGTCATCCAAAATAAAACCTGCCATCCTTGGATTTCTTCCCTGCCTAAGCCCAGCCGTTAGAACAAGAAGTCTAATTCCACAATGTAGGAAATGATTTTAAAATCTCTTTGACAGGCCAGGTGCAATGGCTGACGCTTGTAATCCCAGCACTTTGAGAGGCCAAGGCAGGACGATTACCTGAGTCCAGGAATTGAAGACCAGCCTGGGCAACATAGTGAGACCTCATCTCTACAAAAAAATAAAGAAAATTTAAAAATTAGCTGAGCGTGGTGGCCCATGCCTGTAGTCCCAGCTACTCAGGAGACTGAGATGAGAGAATCGCTTAAGCCCAGGAGCCTGAGGCTGCATTAAGCCAAAATTGAACTACAGCACTCCAGCTTGGGAACACAGCAAGACTCTGTCTCAAAAATAAATAAATAAATAAATAAATATCTTTAAAGGATTATGTGTAGCTAGGCTGGGTGCAGTGGCTCAAGCCTGTAATCCCAGCACTTTGGGAGGCTGAGGCGGGTGGATCACCTGAGGTCAGGAGTTTGAGATCAGCCTGGCCAACATGACAAAACCCTGTCTCTACTAAAAATATGAAAAATTAGCCAGGCATGGTAGCACATGCCTATAATCCCAGCTCTACTTCTCAGGTTCAAGAATCGCTTGAACCTGGGAAGTGGAGGCTGCAGTGAGCCGAGATCACACCACTGTACTCCAGCCTGGGCAACAGAGCAAGACTCTGTCTCAAAAAAAAAAAAAAAAAAAAAAAGAGTATGTGTAGCTATAACTCCACGAAGGCGATGGGGGAATGTTCTGCTGCCCCTGGATTTCCTCTGTCCTCCTGCTTCAGTCTGAGTCCACACATTGCCACTCTGAGGAACAGCCATATACCCACACTGACCCCTCTCCCGCCTTCTTGGTCATGCACAGTGTTGTACTGTCTTACAGGCCCTTCTGAAGAGTGCCCAGAGCCCACACTGCTCATGCCTGCAGAACCCCTTCCCCTCCCTCTTCACCCTCTTTCTCATGGTGCTTCCTACTTTTCCCCCAGGTCTTTTTCTCTACTAACACTTCACTTGTCTAGCAGAGCTCAGATGTGGCCAGCCCTACCCTGCATTTTCAACTTTTTTCCACCTACTCACTCTCTTGTCCTAAACACCAAAGAGGACCTTTCCTCTTCCCAGGCCCTCAGAAGAACCCCAGCACAGACTGTCTGGTCCTGGAATTCAAGCCCAGTCATTGCACCTCAGCCTCTAGCTCTGATTCTTAGAGTTTTACTTAGATATTAAATTAGCTTTCCTTAGATATTAAATTCTTAGGCAGGATTTATTATCTAAGTGCCATAGACAACCCCAAATTATGACCTTTTGATGTTGTTCTTAATAAATCCACTAGATCAGGCAAACACACACACAAACCCCACCTTAAAAAGAACTTAAAAAACTGTAGCACTGATATGAGTGCACTTTACAATGTCAAAATGTAGCGCCAATATTTGTTATTATTATTAGGCTACCCTTCACCTTCACTACAAAGTAATAAGACAGCATAGCTGAGTAGTTAAGACTTCTGATTCTGGAGCCACACTGCCTGGGTTAAATCCCAGCTCTGCTATCTGACCTAATTTGGGAAGTTACCCAATTTCTCTGTACCTCAGTCTTATCATCCGTAAAATGGGGGTAATAAAAGACCTACTTCATAGGGTTGTTACAGGGGTCAAATGAATTAACATTTGAACAGACACAGAGGTGCACTCCTCACATTCTGCTTCAAGGAAGGACTTGCTGCTCAGCTGCAGGGATTATGGCCATCAGACACACTCCTCCAGTTCTCAGGAACTCCATTCTGTCTGAGCTGCAGAAGAGCTGCCTTGCCTCTGGCTGTAATCTTCCTTGGAGGTGAGTAGGGGGCACATGTGCTGACTGAGTGAGGTGGGGGCCTGATGCAGGACACTCTGCCAGATTGGCTAAGGTTTTGCTGAGTCTACATAGCAGTTCGACTTCTTCCTGCTTTCTCTCCCATCCCTTTAAAGGTGTTAATACCTAATAAGCATCACACCCTAAACTCTGTTTCAACTACTGCTTCCAGAGAACCCAATCTGTGGCAGTATTTGTCAAGTACTTAGAAAACTACCTGGTACATAGTGAACACTACATAAGTGCTTGTTAAGTAAAATTAAGTAAGTCATCTGGAAAAGGAAGCACTTTTGCTCATCCCTCGTACAGAAGATCATTGCTCATCCCTTGTACAGAAGATGTCAGAGTTCATGTTCAATATTAGGGATATTAGGTTACTCTAAAGAGCCTGAGAGTTGAACTAATCAAGATGAGGAAAAAATAATACCACTAATATAGATATTATATTGCTATGCTTGTACTTTAGGATTTTTTTCACTATTATCTTTTCTGTGTTTGACCTTACAAATTCCATTTTTCTCTTACTTGCAAGGGTATTTTCTGACATATTAAATTTAGGCTTAAAAATTTTGGCTAATATTTAACATGAACTTATATAAAACCCATATGCTGTCTAGAATTGAGCCTTCTCTGTGGTGGGAAGGACACCTTAGTGCAAAGTCAACCTAAGGAGAATTGTTCTGAGGCCATGAAACAGGAGGTAAATAAGTGAGCTCCAGCCTTGGAACCCTGGAGTCCTCAACAGCTATGAGGTGATATATCATCTGCAGATCTGTGGCCATGCATTATTCATCACCTCATCTCTTTACTCATTCATTCAAACAACAAATCTTCATGCTCAATTCTTGCAGTCATGAAAAAGGAAGACGAGACTCTGTGCTCAGGGCTCTTACCTTCTGGGGTAGAAACGCCACACCAGGTAATAAACAAGACAACTGGAGATGGAGATAAATACTGTGCAGATGAGGATGCAGTAAAAAGCCCTGGTTAGGGCCGCATTAGGGAAGGCTTCTCCCAGGAGGTGACACCTGAGCCAAGGATTTAAGGATGAAGAAGCTGACAAGTGTCTGGGGAAGCACATTTGAGGTAGGGGAACAGCAAATGCAAAGGCCCTGCAGCATAAGCACACTTGGCTGCTGGAAAAACACCAGGGAGGCCAGTTTTCACTGAAAAGTGGACAGCAGGAGAGAGTGTGGCTCCCAGGTAAAGTTGGAGAGGTAAGTCCAGCTCCTATAGGGCCTCGAAGGTCATGGAAAAGGAATTAGAATTTCATTCTAAATACCAAGAGAATCTCCCAAGTGATTTTAAGGACGATTGACATTATACAATTTATGTTTTTAAAAACCATGCTGCCTGGGCATAGTGGAATCCCAGGACTTTAGGAGGCCGAGGTGAGTAGATCATTTGAGGTCAGGAGTTCAAGACCAGCTTGGTCAACATCGTGAAACCCCCATCTTTACTAAAAAAAAAAATATACCAAAATTTACCAGGCGTGGTGGCACACGCCTATAGTCACAGCTACTTGGGAGGCTGTGGCAGGAGAATCACTTGAACCAGGGAGGTAAAGGCTGCAGTGAGCCAAGATGGTGCCACTGCACTCCACCCTGGGTGACAGAGCGAGACTCCTTCTCAAAATTAAAAAAAAAAAAAAAAGACCATATTGACCAAACACAAGCTCAATAATGAAGAAGGGAACTGAATTATAATGTATTTACTATAAGATGTGGATACTCTCTGATTTCCGGGTGATGCTCTATTTTAGCATTATGTAATAATTACTAAGGGCTTTGGGTGAGCTGTAGCTGATTCATGAGCTTCTATAAGAACATTAAGAATAAACAACACTGTGGACTAAAATTGTTACTAGACCTGAAAAAACATATATCCTGCTCATAGTCAGCAATTCTGCCCATCCTCTTTTCTCTTAAGCTCATTCCTTCTCATTTCTATTTATATCACCTGGCACTGGATAATCTGTATAAATCATTGAGTGCCGACCCTTAGTTTTAACTTCTCCGGGATAATTGTTAGCTATATTACCTTGGCTTGACATGAGATGGCACTCATTTTTCTGCCCGTCCTAGCTATAGCACCTGTCAGTCAACAATAACTAAAAGAGAAAAGGAGGCACAGTAGCCTCCTGAAAGACAGGAACTTACCTACTCCTGCTTCCAAAGAAGGACCATATAGAAATAGTATGTGTTTATTGGATCTTAATTTTCTCTTTCAGGCTGGGTGAGGATCTACTCAGTAAATCCAGCCTACAAAAGACAGGCTAAAGAGGAAGAACCTGCTCAGGAGGACAGTGGAAGACCAGATCTGCTGGAAGGAGTGGGGAGGAGTCCAAACGGGCCAGGAATGACAAGGGCCAACCTGTCCAGGTGAGAAGAACAGGTTACTATGGAAACAAGCCATTTTGTAGTATTGAGTGATGGATGCATAAGGTGGGCAGAACTGGCTAGAATCAGAGTTGCATGTGGGAAGATTCCAGGTCACTGTCAAGGAGGACACCTGTTAGCAGAGAAAGTGAGAAAGCACCACAGGGTAGAAATTTAACATTTGTATCTCTGCTTGAGTCATCTCAAAAAAAGAACAAAAGATACGAGGTTCTTCTCTTCCTCACAATGGAGGAGTTTTCCCTGGCATTACACTGATGGGGTCAAAACCAAGCCCAGACAGCTGCTTTGTGTCCTCTCCCCAAGTTACTTTTATTTATTCTTGCTAATTAAAATGAGGATTGGCTTTTAGGAAAAGCTGAAACCTTGGCTAAAAAAAAAAAAATCCCATTAAAAAGTAGGCAAAGGACATGAATAGACATTTTTCAAAAGAAGACATATGAACGGCCAACAAGAATATTAAAAAATGTTCAACATCACTCAGATGCAAATCAGGGAAATGCAAATCAGGTATCATCTTACCCCAGTTAGAATAGCTATTATTGGCTGGGCGAGCTGTTTCACACCTGTAATCCCAGCACTTTGGGAGGCCGAGGCAGATGGATCACCTGAGATCAGGAGCTCAAGACCAGCCTGGCCAACATGGTGAAACCCCATCTTTACTAAAAATACAAAAATTAGCTGGGCATGGTGGTGTGTGCCTGTAGTCCCAGCAACTCAGGAGGTTGAGGAAGGAGAATTGCTTGAACCCGGGACATGGAGGTTGCAGTGACCCGAGGTTGCGCCACTGCACTCCAGCCTGGCAACAGAGCGAGACTCCATCTCAAAAAAAAAACAACAAAAAATTAGCCGGGCCTGGTGGGGAATGCCTGTAATCCCAGCTACTGCAGAGGCTGAGGCAGGAGAATCATTTGAACCCAGGAGGCGGAGGGTACAGTGAGACAAGACTGCGCTACTGCACTCCAGCCTGGGCAACAAAAGCGAAACTCTGTCTCAAGAAAAAGCTATTATTAAAAAGAAAAAATGACAAATGCTGGCAAGGTTTTGGAGAAAAGGGAACTCTCACACCCTGTTGGTGAGAATGTAAGTTAGTACAGACATTATGGAAAACCGTATGGAGAGTTCTCAAAAAAAAAACAAACAAAAAAAAAACCTTCCAAATGGAACTACCATAAAATCCAGTGATCCCATTTCTAGGTATTTGTCCTTTTGGAAATCAGTATATCAAAGAGATACTTGCACTCCTATGTTTATTGCTGCACTATTCACAATAGCAAAGGTATGAACCAATCTAAGGGTCCATCGATGAATTAATGAATAAAGAGAATGCGGTACATAAACACAATGAAATACTACTTGGCCATAAAAAACTACTGAATCATGTCATATCCAGCAACATAAATGGAACTGGAGATCGTTAAGTGAAATAAACCAGGCACAGAAAGACAAATATCACATATTCTCACTCCTATGTGGGAGCTAAAAGAATTGATCTCATGGAGGTAGAAAGCAGAATGATTGTTACCAGAGGCTGGGAAGGGTGTGAGGGAAGCAAGGGATGAAGAGAGATTGGTTAGCAGGTACAAACATACAGTAAGAAGAAATAAGTTCTAATGTTCAATGGTAGAGTTAGGTGACTACAGTTAACAACAATGTATTCTATATTTCAAAATAGCTAAAAGAGAGGACTTGAAATGTTCCCAATACACAGAAATGATAAATACTCGAGGTGGGACACCATAAAGACCTTGACTTGATCATTACACATTCTATGTATGTAACAAAATATCACATGCACTCCCATAAAAATGTGCAAATAATATGTAACAAAAAAAATTAAAATTTAAAAAGGTGAAATTTCCCCTCTCCACTTTACCCCACCTTCACACACACACACACACACACACACACACACACACACACACCCCAGGCAATCTTAAAAGTCATGCCCAGCCCAAAGCCTCCTGAATTTATACAATTTGAACTAATTCTCAGGTTTCAGGGAAGCACTGAGCCAACAAAGGCCAATATTGTGAGTGAATGAAATGTGATGAGTTTCTCTGCACCTCCCAGATTCAAGCAGTTCTCCTGCCTCAGAGCCTCTCAAGTAGCTGGGACTACAGGCGCGCCACCACACTGGCTAATTTTTGTATTTTTAGTAGAGATAGGGTTTCACCATATTGGTCAGGCTGATCTTGAAGTCAAGACCTCTGATCCACCCACCTTGGCCTCCCAAAGTGCTGGGATAACAAGCATGAGCTACTGCACCCAGCCTCTCCTTCAGTTTAAAACATTTTCGTCAACTCTTAATCTTTCTCTGTGGGATAATCATTTGAACAATTCGGGCCGGAAATCAACATGTACCTGATAAACTGGATTTAGATAGAAATCATATTACCTAAATGGAGGTGGGATGCAATGAGTCCCTGAATTCAAAGCATTTCATTTTGATTTTCTGGGTTTTGTTTCCATGTTGGCGGGGGAGCTCTTAGATCCACTCTGAATACTGTCATATGGAAGAGGCAGTATGCAGGGGAGGAATCTATGATATGAGGCTAGCACAGATATCCTTAGGAAGCACGTATCTAAGAGGAGGGCAAGTATTTTAAGTGCAAGTAATGTCTGTGGTCGTTTTTGCTTTTTTAAAGAAACTAAAAATTATAATAATAGCAACTAAAATGAAGCCTAGCTCAATAAACTGTTCTTAAATAAATGAAGTATGCTTTCTCTCAATCACCTTTCTCTTAATCAAATTTGGATGCCAAGTTTAAATTCCCAGGTCTCTTCTGGATGGTGGTTTGTTCAGAAGCTGTGCTGTGTTAACCCATATTCTGTATAATTCATCTTTGAAAAAATCCAGAAATCTGTGTCATCCAAATATGTTTCCTCCAAAAATCAAATGACCACCTGGCAGCATGCCTCCTGGGTTTTCCTCCCCATTAGCCAGGATTTTCAAATGACTGCTAAATCGAAATCTTGGTCTCCTTCCACCCAGCCCAGCCAAGCAAGTTTCCATGAAACTACAAAACTAAGAAGCCCTTTATACTACTTGACAACAAGAAAATAAAATCGCAGAGGCAGTAAAGAGGAGAACTATAAACCAGCAAATGAAAACAGAAACGACAAGCATAATGAGAAGAGCATAATTAGGCCTGGGGCACTGCCATGCAGACCTGTCACATTCCTGATGGGTAAAAGATTGACTGACCACAGACTCGCTTTTGGAAATGCCAAAGGTGAGGCTGGAGCGAAGGCTCAGAAGCACATGGTTGTTTCTTTGTTCACAAAAAGCTCCCCTGGAAAGAGTCTTAAAATATCCCATTCATCCTGTCAGTTCCAAATGCTGGAAGCAGGGGTTCTCTGTTTCCCTGGACAGAGCGCATTCCACTTTCCCACTGGCCAGGGTTTTTGTTCTAGGGACGACTTCTCAGACACGGGAAAGTGTCCACAGAGACATTCCCCGGGTCTGGAAACAGAGCATACCTTTGAAGCCTTGAGCTCCTCCTGGGAATGGGTTATTATCTCCTTAAGGTTTTTTGAAATCAGTCCTATCTGCACTAAGTAATTAAAACACAAGCAGAAGGCTGGTTCTAGTCTCCTCATAAATAAACCGAAAATAAATGAAATGTTGGAACTGGCATTGACTGCCAAGTCTTATGGCTGTCCCCTAATTACTTTGGTACAACACACATTTGTGTGTGTCTAAAATAATTATTTGATAACCGTGACCATAGTTCCTAAAATAATTAAGAACTACAATCACATTGTGAAAGATAGAAATATAGCCTGATAAATGTTTGCCCTCCTACCTAAATAGGTAAACAAAAGGATGCTGAGTTTGTGCATTTTGCTGCCTACATGAATATTGATCAAGAGCAGGCTAGCCTGAAAAAACAATTATGCAGAACTGAAAGCTTGAATGGACCTGTAACACTGTGCAGCGTCTTACTCCTCAAAGTGGGCTACCACCATCCTTTGAGACCTGGGGTGAGGAGGGGGTCAAAGCTGCAGGGTCAACAAGATAAACATTTGGGATGCTGTACCATAGGTACAGGTGTGGGAAGCACATTATGTCCACATCAAAATAAACATGGTAACCATTATGGAACAGGATGCACAATGCATACAAATCTCTCAATATTACAAAGACATTTTGATCTGGCAGCTACACCCACAGGACCCCTCAAGGTCATCCTTCAATTTAGAGGTTCCTTGTGGAATCATTTGCAAAGGGCTCCTAGGTAATCATGAAGCAATGACTTGCCAAATAAAAAGGAAGGTGTTTCTGATGTGCACATTCCAGATCTAGATTTGATTGGATAAATTTCATATCATATACATAATTATGGATAATAGGAATCTTAAGGCACCTTCTAGATGATTGGTTTTTACAGAGTGAAAAATGACTTCCCTCTACCCTTGTAGGTTCCTTGGCAGGACTACAAATTAAATTGACATAAGACAGGTTAACAGCAGAAACACATTTTAATTACATAGGTACACATGGGAGTCCCACAAATTATGAGACTCCAAAGGGTCAGATGGTTGGAGCATATTAGTATCCTGAACTATGGAAAGGAATAGGGTTTGGGGCTTCAAGGGGGTGGTGGGAATGTAAGTTGTGGGAGGGCGAAAGTACGAATGTATGGTGAATAAAGGTCATCTTATGCAGATAAAGTCACCCAGGTAATAAAAATTGTCTGGAGCAGCCCTCTTCATGATGCAGATACTGTATTAGATTTCCTTTACAGATACACATTTCTTTTACAAAAGGACAGCTTTTCTAGCTGTAGTTTCTTAGAATAATCAGCTCAAAATATGCCAAAGAAGTATATTTTGGGATGGCATATTCTAATCTCCTACAGTTACATTTTGGGGTACTTAGTGTCCTGAGCCTCAACTAGGGACAATTTGTGCCCCGCCTTCCAAGAGGGGCATTTGTCAATATCTGAAGACATTTTTGGTTATCACACTAGAGAGGAGGGGGAGGTGCTACTTGCATCTAGGTTTCAACATCTCCTAACATACCAGACAGCTCCCCCACAAAAAAGGGTTTCCTAGCCTAACATGTCACTAGTGTGAGGAGGAACCCTGCTTTAGACAATGTGTATATACACACTGATAGAAAATGAGTGGTAAATCCAAGTCAGGCCTAGGGATCGTGGCCCAAAGGAGGCCTCAGATGGCAGGCATGGTGAAAGGGAAGGAGGCGCATGTCTCTCTGCACTCTGGGAACAGGGGTTCAGTTTAGCCTGTTGCCAGATCAGAGAGAAGAGTGGGGTTAGAATTCAGGCCACAAACAGAGCTGCAATGTGGTCTTTGAAGACTTGTTTTTGTAGTTCTGCAGTAGTCGCTGCTATGCATATGCTCAGGGATATGCCACCTCCTCCAGACAGTGGCCTTAATCCTCCAAATGGGGGTGAATTTCCCCATATCAGTGCTCAGGCTGTGGGTCTGAGGCCTTTATTATCTTACCCACGAATACATCCTGCCACTGTGTCCCAGAGTAGGCTGTAAGTCCCCTGAAGACAAGACTCATGCATCTTCACCTATCTCTTCCTGGTCCATAGTACCACAGCACATAGCAATACTGATAAAATCGTTGCTGAATTGCCATCAATATTTATTCTCCTCCCAATATTAGAAATTCTATGTGCATACATTTGAACAAAACATATAAAATGGGAAGGGAAAAAGGAAATAATCTACCATTTTCCTCTAGAAAAATCATTTAGCAAAGCCCATCTTCAAACACTTGTTTTTACTCTTTTTTAACACTAATAATCTGTTTGCCTGCCTTCTCTACTTCTTTAACATTTTCAGTTGTTTCCAGTAGTAACACGGTTCATCTTACATTTCACTACTACGTTTCATAAATGGGTCCCAATTTGGTTAATGTTTTATACACAAATACCTACAATCAAAGCATGGAGTAAATTTTGCCTATTCTTTGCTATACAACTCAGAAAAGAATTTTTTAAGCTCTATAATTCATTAATTTGCTAATGGCTTTTCCTTATAAGAGATAGTTTGACCCTGCTCAACTTTTAGTTACAACAAAAAAACTCATTCAGGCTTTCTCTCTGCTCTTCACATTCAAAATAAACTATTCTATAGACTGAAAAGGAATCAAGCATTTTTGGAATAAAAGGCAAATTTCCATGATAAAATATTCTGAGCAGGTTCAGTACCTTTCTATTCTTTACATTTCTAAAATGTAAGAAACTCATCTCCAGCAATCCAAATATCTTAAATTACACTTACAAAACAAATCAAAGGGTTATTCTTCACCTACAAAAGCACTTATCAAAAGATTCAACCCAAGATTATTTTCATTCAGCAGCACCTACTCTCAAACCCATTTAAATTTAGATAGTATTTACCTAGCTTTTCAGGAACCAGAACTTTCTAAGAGCTAAGAGGGAATGAGGGAATGACAAATGAGCTCAGCCTCTTAATTCTGCAAGTAAGGAAACTGAGGCTTAAAAGACCATATGGGCCAGGTGTGGTGGCTCATGCCTGCAATCCCAGCACTTTGGGAGGCCGAGGTGAGCAGACCATGAGGTCAGGAGTTCAAGACCAGACTGGCCAACATGGTGAAACCCCGTCTCTACTAAAAAATACAAAAATTCACTGGGCATGGTGGCTTGTACCTGTAATCCCAGCTACTTGGGAGGCTGAAGTAGGAGAATTGTTTGAACCGGGACCCTGGAGGCGAATATTGCAGTGAGCCAAGATCATACCACTGCACTCCAGCCTGGGCTACAGAGCAAGACTCCATCTCCAAAAAGAAAAAAGAAGACCATAAGAACTCTCAAAGCTGCATGATAACCGCTGGGACTTATCAAGGGCCCAGGACTTCTCACATCTTCACCACTTCCACCATGTCAAGGCCACCATCACATCTTATTTGGAATGGCACAAGTCTCCTAGGTCCCATTTTTACCCTCCCTCCTACCATCCACACTCCCTCCAAAGGCCACTCCATACAACAGCATGTGGATGCATCGACAACAGATGGCAAACTAGGGCCGGGCGCGGTGGCTCAAGCCTGTAATCCCAGCACTTTGGGAGGCCGAGGCGGGTGGATCACAAGGTCAAGAGATCAAGACCATCCTGGTCAACATGGTGAAACCCCGTCTCTACTAAAAATACAAAAAATTAGCTGAGCATGGTGGTGCGTGCCTGTAATCCCAGCTACTCAGGAGGCTGAGGCAGGAGAATTGCCTGAACCCAGGAGGCGGAGGTTGCGGTGAGCCGAGATCGCGCCATTGCACTCCAGCCTGGGTAACATAAGTGAAACTCCGTCTCAAAAAAAAAAAAAAACAGATGGCAAACTATGTCCCTCCTTTGCTCAGAAACTTCTAATGTCTGTTTCCTCATGTAAAAGCCAATCCTCAACTACAGCGTAGAAGAGCTATTTCTAGCTATACATCTCCTCAGTCACTGTCCCCAGCCCCAGTACTTTGGGACTTTGCCCCTGCAGTTCCCTCTGCTAGCAAATTCTTCCTCCAGTTGTCCACATGACTCACCCTCCTCCTTCAGGGGTCTTCTCAAATGTCACTTCACCAGAGGTGACTTCCCTGACCACCCTATATAAATAGCATCACCCTACTCCTATCTCTCTCTCTCTTTCTACTGGCTTTTTAATTATTTTTATTATTACTGAGATAGGTTCTCACTCTGTCGCCCAGGCTGCAGTACAGTGGTGAGATCACAGCTCAGTGCAGCCTTGATCTCCTAGCTTCAAGTGATCCTCCCACCTCAGCCTCCCAAGTGGCCAGGACTACAGGCGCCCACCACCATACCCAGCTAATTTTTTATTTTGTTTATTTATTTTTGAGACAGAGTCTCACTCTGTCACCCAGGCTGGAGTGCAGTGGCACAATCTCGGCTCACTACAACCTCTGCCTCCCGGGTTCAAGTGATTCTCCTGCTTCAGCTTCCCGAGTAGCTGGGACTACAGGTGTGTGCCACCACGCCCAGCTAATTTTTGTATATTTAGTAGAGACTGGGTTTCACCTTTTAATCCAGGATGGTCTCAATCTCCTGACCTCGTGATCCACCCACCAAAGTGCTGGGATTACAAGCATGAGCCACCGTGTCCAGCCAATATTTTATTTTTGTAGAGACAGAGTCTCTCTGTGTGGCCTAGGCTGGCCTCAAACTTCTGGCCTCAAGTGATCCTCTTGCCTCAGCCTCCCAAATTGCTGAGATTATAGGTATGAGCCACCACCTGGCCTTATTACTTTTCTGTAACACTTTTATCACCTCACATATTATGTTTATTTATTTCCTTTGCCCACTAGACTGTAAGCTCAGCAAAAAAGTCCCTGCTAGATCTCCAGTGCCTGATATATGGCAAGCACTCAGCATTTTTGTAAGGTAAGTGCTTACTATGTGCCAATACTGTCTTAAAGAAGCTAAAGGAAGGCATTTACTTAATCCTCCCAATAACCTGGGATAGGCATCAACAGCATCATCATCATCATCTCTGAGTCTTCTCAAATGCAAGAAACTAATGCACAGAGAGGTTTAGTAACTTTTCCAAGATCACATAGCTAGTTAATTCTAGGGCCAGGATTTGAACCCAGGACACCAGTTCAATAACCACCATCACATATTTTGTCACCCTTATTGTGTCACTCAGTTAATGACAAAGAACTACTGTACTTTAATACTTCTTCTCTATACCAGACTCTCAGAAATTCATACATAATGAAGTATGCTTTCAAATGTCAATAATGTCCTATAAATGCCTAATATTTTAAAATAATAAAGTATGACTTTGAGCTAAGACTGGTAAAGTGTGTTGCAGCTACAAACATGCTGCACTTCAGCCTCTAGTTCTAGAACCACTTCCAGAGGATATGACTGTGGCTTACAGGCGTGTGTAGGTAATTCTCCCTGCTCAACTGAGATTACCATGATTAGCTCTGGTCCATAAAGGGAAAACTAAGACACAAAACCCGAAGTGATGTTCTAGGTCACACAGCCAGTTGTAATGACTAGAAAGGAGCATCCCCAGGCTGCAAATGTTGCAGTGAGCTGAGATTGCACCACTGCACTCCAGCCTGGGCGACAGAGGGAGGATGCGTCTCAATTTAAAAAAAAAAAAAAAAAAAAAAAAAGTGCCTCTGATGGGCCCTCTGGGACTGCAGTAGGTCACACATGCTCCCTGCTTATTAGCGTAGAACGCCCCGGTGATTCATGCAATGGAATGTTTCAGCCAAGGATGTCACCTACCTAATAGAGGATATGTTGATACAGCTTTATCTGAGAAGTTACATAATCATCCTAGTGTGAAAATGCCATAAAGAAATTTGTGCCTTGGAATAAGAGGTGTGTCTCCCCGGGAAGTACTTCACAAAGGGTATGAGGAGATTTTCACTGAGAAGCTTACTACCCCAGACAGGGCAAGTGACTTGTTGAAAACAGGGCTCAGTGGAGGATCTCTGAGGACAGTGACTGAGCCCAGTTTGATTTGGTAAGGCTTAGACTGCTGCCCGAGAGAGTCCAGGGACCCCCAGACCTGCCTGTCCTTCCACAGGGAAGAGAGACCTTTCTGTATCTAGCCTCCTGGGATAGAAAAGTCCCTACCTGGAGTCCTCTCTGCTTCTTTCAGGTCACATATTCTTGCTGTAAACCTTCAGACCCTCCATTCTTTTTCTGCTCTACAGAGCAGAATGAATCCTTCCCCTGATTTTGCTGGAATTTTCTGAAACAAATATTTCTGAGTCTCCCGCTCTGGAATACCACCCCCAGCACCCAGCTTCCCTGGACCTCACCTCCCACCGTCCCACCAGCCCCCCGGACGTGGCAGGAGGAGGAAGGAGGCTGAGTGCTAGGAGGCTGGAAGGGCGCGGGTGGCACAAGCACCTGTCACCGGACTGGCTCGGGCCCTCAACTCCTCCAGCCCCGGCCCTGCCCGCCCACCGGCCGGAGTGCGCCGACAGGGTCCCCGCCCTCTCCGACCGGGACAGGCTCTTCCCTCCCGCCCCGACCTCCGCCACCGTCCAATGGCCGAGGGGCAGGGCCCGCTGAGCAAGCCGCTGCAGCCCCACCAGGTCTCCGCCCTGTTCCTGGTTCCCGAGCCGGGCCGTGGAGGCCTTTAAATGCCGCCCAGGGCCGACGCGGCACGGCCCTCGCCACCTTTCTTAGTCGGGCGGCGGCAACAAACAGCAGCGTCCGTTCGGGTCCGGGTCCGTTCCGGTCCGGGTCCGTTCCGGCCGCCGCTGCTACCTTCGCCCTCCCGGCCCGAAAGGCCTCCCTCGCCCCCGCCCCCCGCTTCTCCCCTCCGGTCCTCCCAGGCCCGGCCTGCCAGGTCTGCGCCGGGGCCCGGGCGTGGGCGTGCGCGCGCGCGCGGGCCCTCGTGTGTGTGCGCGCGCGCCCGCGCCAGCTCGGACCCGCGCCCCCGCCCCGCGCAGGACAGCCCCGGGATCCCCGCCCGCGCGCCGCGTCCCACGTACCCCGCCGCGCCGGGCGAGAAGATGGCGGGATCGGTGGCCGACAGCGATGCCGTGGTGGTGAGTGTGGCAAGGCGCACGCCAGGCGCCCCTCCCCGCTGCCCCGCACTCCGCCGCCTGCTCCAGCGTGCTGGGGTGCAGAGAAGCCGCAGGCCCGGCCGGCGCCCCGCGCGTGGGAAGGCACCCGGTACCTGTTAGCGGGCGCCGGCTGCGCGCGGCCGGTGTGGGGGGCGTGAGGGACGCCCAGGCTGAGGGGCTCCGGGCTGGGGAGGGAGTTTGGGGAGGATAGCGGGGTGGGGGCACCCGACAGCCCCCTCTGTGCTGTGCAACCGCCAGCCAGGTGTGCGCGTGGGTGAGTGTGTCCGGGGCGCGCGCCCCGCCACCGCCTCCGACGTCCCGGGGATTCCCCCTTGGAAATGGGTCGGCGCTCGGGGCTCCCAAGAGAAGTTGAGCTCGGCCGCTCCACTTCAGTCACGTCCCGGAGGGCAGGCCTGGGCTACCACGCTTCCAGAAGGGTTTGCGGTTGCAGAGGGGCCTGCCTTCCTCTGGCACAGGGCTCTGGCTCCTCGGTGGACCTCGACCTTGATTTTGATCTGGATCTGAAGGGTCTGTGGATCTTCAGAGGCTTAACTACCGGGTGGAAAGGGTGGGTTTTGTTCAGGAGGTTATGAGATTGCCTAAGGGACTGTGAAGAGGCATCATCTGCAGATCCTGTGTGCATGTGGAAGGCTGCTGGATTCCACCAGATCTGTGTGGGTTCTTCTCCCAGTCCCCCGAAACAGAGTCCAGGGAAAGCCAATCTGTATGCTTCTATTTTTAGAAACTAGATGATGGCCATTTAAACAACTCTTTGAGCTCTCCAGTTCAAGCCGAGGTGTATTTCCCACGACTGGTAAATGATTTTGCCCTGTGCTCTGTGTCTCTGTCTGTACCCACCTCCTTTCTCATTGCTTTTAAATTATTTATTTATTTATTTATTTATTGCATTTTCCAATGAGTCAAGTCTTCAGGATCTGAAGACTTGGCTCTTCCCTAACAGGCTGTAAAATTCCTTTTTCTTCTCCCACCCTTTGCAGATAGTTCCATTTTGTGGGCACATTAAAGGTGGCATGAGACCAGGCAAGAAGGTGTTAGTGATGGGCATCGTAGACCTCAACCCGGAGAGGTAAGGCAGAGTCTTTGTCAGGACAGAAGGCTCAGGCTGTGGCTGAGCCCTGCCCACTCTTGTGGTTTAGCGCTCCTCCTCTTCCTCTCCTTGTGGACAGTGTTGCAAGTTGCCAGTGCCAAGAAAGTACCATGTTCCCATGAAAAGAATGTGTATGAATCCCAGCCATCATTTCTCCAGACAGCTATTTATATCAGAGATGATAAATATAGGCCCACATTTCTCTTTGACCCTTAGGGAGGCCAAAGGATTTTTTTTTAATGGCTTTGAAAAATGTTGCCAGAAACAAGAACTATCAAGATGAATAAGAACCCAACTTAATATTATTTCCCCTGGTCAATTTCTGCAGCTGTTTTTGAGAATTCTGAAGTGGATTGATACACAGATGTATGGTCACTTTGAGGTATTTGAAATCTCTTAACTTTAGTCAACTCCACCAAAGTTTTCATGAGAGCTTGCTTTAGGTAATAAAATAAACTGGTTTGAGTTACTTGTCCATAATCTAACCTCTCTTGAAGAGCAGTGACCTCTTAAAAATGGACAAACCCGGAGGAGGAAGAGGAAATATAAGCACCTGTGTCATTCTGAAATGTTTTTATACCCAACCCTGAATCCATGGGATGATTTTCTTTTTAGCTTTGCAATCAGCTTGACCTGTGGGGACTCAGAAGACCCTCCTGCTGATGTGGCAATCGAACTCAAAGCTGTGTTCACAGATCGGCAGCTACTCAGAAATTCTTGTATATCTGGGGAGAGGGGTGAAGAACAGTCAGCAATCCCTTACTTTCCATTCATCCCAGACCAGCCGTTCAGGGTGAGTACCTCGAGTGCCTCAGCCCCAGCCACTGGCAGGGTGATAATGTTCAACTTACCTAGTGTGTGCCAAGAACACTTGAAGCAGCCAGAATTTCTGCATGTCCAGGAAATTTGTCTCCCAATGGTGAAAAAAGAGCAAAAGAGCTCTGTTTGCTATTATAAATTAACACTCACCATAGAAGCTCTTAGTTCTATTTAGCCCATATATTTAAATAGACCCATAGTTACATGTCTAAATTGTTAACAATAAATAACTTTTCTATGTAGTACCCAACATAGTTCTAGGCATATAGTAGATACCTACCCCCAAATATCTGATTGATTAATCAATACTAATAAGTACCCACTTATTAAATATTAATAAATATTAAGGTTCAAAGCTACTAACAAATAGCTCTTAACCTTATTTGTATGACATTTTAAAGAATATAATGATGATCATTTCATTTTCTCTTGTTCCCTTTGCTAATCCCCCTCTGGATTAATTAGCCTCAGTCCATTTCACGGTTACAGGCTGTGTGGCTGACAAATTTCTTCCCTTGGGCCTGGATAATAAAGATTTGCTCCCCACTATCTACTGGGCAGGAAGCACAACCCAAACTTTTCACCCAATCAAGCAGCATTAGCAGCACCTTCCTCTATGAAAGGCAATGCCAAATAAGAGATGCAAGTAGTGGCACAGTGGCTTGCACCTGTAATCCCACCACTTTGGGAGGCCGCGGCGAGAGGATTGCTTGAGTCAAGGAGTTCAAGACCATCCTAGGAAACATAGCCAGAACCCCGCCTCTGAAAAAAACAATTAGCTGGGCATGGTATCACACACCTATAGTCCTAGCTACTTGGAAGGCTGAGACAGGAGGATCATTTGAGCCCAGGAGTTCGAGGCTGCAGTGAGCTATGGTTGTATTACTGCCCACCAGCCTGGGTGACACAGCAAGGCTCTGTCGAAAAAAAAAAAAAAAGGGCAAGAGAAATGCTAGTAATAATGTGTTAAAAAGAGGTCAGACCTAGTGATGAATTGTCATTACACCTTAACATTACATCACAGTAATGACAACTCAAAATCTCCATGTTACATAGGAGCCCAATAAAACAGAACTACACTTAGTCTGTGACCCTTCATCTAGCAATTTTCAAGTGCCTCATGAAGAAATAATTTTTTCACTTGCCTTCTTACATTCTGAGGGGAAAATAAGAATCCATGATTTTAGCATCGGTGGTAGAATTGAGATAGTTGCCCTGCTAGTTATAGTCTGGGGAAGGCACCCTTGACCCATTATGTCTCCTCACCCCCTTCTCTAGAATGGTGTTGTCCCCTTGGGCTCCTCTTGGCTAGGATAGTTTCTTGGTGATGAACCTTAATGTATAGCTCATGAATGTGAGTAACCATAGCTTCTGACTACCAGGAGGAATATAATGTTCCCCACAACAAAACTGAAGTGAAATAGGCCCTTCTTGGTGATATCGTTTCAGTAATATAAATTAAATGTGACTAATATCACATATAGAGCCTCCTTACATGGTGAATACCAATGCATTTAATAAACCCATTATAGCGCACTACCAGCAATTAAACTTTATGGTAAATGACTTGAGGAAAAAACCATTACCTTATGGAACCAGTATTTCTGTTTGGCTCAACAAAGCTTGTTAATTACACATTCTTGGTCCAATGGTAATTACTATGTGTAACCCTCTCTCTGCCTTAGTGTTTACCATGTTTGAGTGTCTAGACTATTACGGCCTGCTACTAATGGGTACCAGTTCTGCCTTGTGAGGGGCTCTTCCGGAGGTGGTATAGAATTGTTCAGGAAATGATAGTGGAGGCATTAAATGCCATGTAAACAAGTCTGTGGTACTTTCCATCACTTTCTGCAGTATAGGGAGAAGGGAGAAATGTTAAAGCAATGCAATTTAAAATCTTTAAAAGGTATTATATTGAATAATGTAGAGCAATGGTTCTCAAAATGTGTTTCCTATTTTAGCAACATCAGCATTACCTTGGAACTTGGTAGAGACACAGATTCTTATACCTAATGAATCAGAAATTTTGGAGGTAGAGCCCAACAATCTGTGTTCTGACAAGCCCTCTGCAGGTCTCAATGCATTCTAATATTTGAGAACTACTGAAGATATTGCCTTTCTTTCTCTAAATAAAGTATTGTTTGTTTTCTCCAGTAGGGTTCATTGAAATTGTGGATTGAGATTATTTTGTTTCTTCCAGGTGGAAATTCTTTGTGAGCACCCACGTTTCCGAGTGTTTGTGGATGGACACCAACTTTTTGATTTTTACCATCGTATTCAAACATTATCTGCAATTGACACCATAAAGATAAATGGAGACCTCCAGATCACCAAGCTTGGCTGATGTAAACCACCTCTATTTCAAATAGGATCACGTGCCATGACTATCTGACTGTTGGTCTGGAAGAAGTGTCCTAGCAAGATCTGGAGACTTAAAAAGAAAACAAAAACAAATGGCAAGCTTCACTGTCTTCTTTGTGCAGTTTAAACCCAAAATGACAACTTTGACTGTGGTTTGCCCTTAAGAAGAAAGCTATTGGGACAAAGACACCGAGCCATTATACCCAGAATAAAATAATACATTTATGCTGGATCTTATTCAGACCAAACTAAAATGGATTTGTGATGATTTGTGATTTGGTAGCAAATTATTCATCTTTTTAAAGCAAGGCAATGCTTAGAAACAGAAGTGCTAAAGACACTTAAAAAACCAACAACAGCGGTACAGTGAAATCAACGCATTTCTGCACTGAAGTGGAATTGTGTAGCACAACCAATATTTTAGTCAGGGTATTTCCATAGAATGTAGGTTGTTCAAGGTTTGACTTTGTTTTGTTTTGTGTTGTTTTGGACAGCATAATGTTAATTCAGATTGTTGAAGCTTTCTTGTAGTTAATTTATTTATACTCAATGTATGTATTAGAGAATGAACAATGTCTCAAGAACACCAAGTTATAAACTTTTGAATGTATAAATATCTTAGGTCCAAGGGGAGAAAATTACATATTACATATTACGAAACAGGTGATTTTCTACCTTAAAGAATTGAGATTCTCCATACTCCTAAACTTAGGATCTCTTGATATAAATTACTGTAAGTGCTTTTGGGAAAATTTTGCAAAAACATTTTGATAAAACTGCTTTTCAAGTTATTGTTGGTTATGTAAAATTTTATTTACATTGCTTTTTCTCCTTACTGTGAATTATCACAGTATTGGCTTCCTTAAGACTAATTACTTCTCTCTTGATTTATATAATAGCTCATTAATTTGTTATTAAATTAACTGAAAACACATAAGAGGTGATTGCTTAGACAATTTTTAAAGTGACTATTATATAAACTTTTAATAGAATAATATGAAAATGTCTGTGGAATGCAGTATAAAGCAGAAGCAAATGGCCCTGAATAACTTACTTGGAAGTAATTTATATCAACTTAAGCTGTTAGCTCATTGTACAAGTTTTCTTATGTGACCCTCACCAATATCCCTAAGTAATGCCTTTGAAAGCTTCAGGGTAGGTAGAAGATGCTTCCTACTGTGTTGGCTCTGAGGAGATAGTAGGATTAGATGGGATCCAGATTAGGAAATGATCCAGTTAGTTTATCTGAAAGGTTAACTCCCAGGACTCCAGGTCTTTGAATCCAACCAGTAGAGAGAATGCTTCCAATTAAGCTGTAGGTATTTCCCTGCACTTATGGAACTGATCAAACAGGGTGACTCCAACAGGAGGCTGCAGTACTGTAAAGTCACTGCCAGGCAAGGGATGCTTAAAGTCCTAGGTTCTGGGCTTTACAAGCTACATTGGCCCCAGAGACAAGGACCTCTGGCATTGCTTTGATGATCAGGTAGTGCGGGAAGATGGGGTGCTGGGGTGGAGTGTATTTATATATAATTTAGGTTTTGTTTATACAGCATACTGTGTCTTGTAATGACACATCCTTGTCCAGCTTTGCTTTGCTGAGTTTTTTTTTTTTTTTATTGTTATTGTTTTTGTTTGTTTGTTTTTACACAACATGCAGAGACACTGAAATGGCCATGTCATTTTCAAGTGTCAAGAATGTAGACAGTGTTTCAGTACCAAAGTCTAAAATAAACAAACTAAAATTGTGAATTTTTTATAGGCGATATATTTGGATTCTTCTCCTTTGAAACTGTTTAACACAGTTCCATTGTGTTATATAAGAAGATACTGTAACCAACAAGACTGGCTGTATGTTGAAAAACTTTATGTAGGAGCCAACTTATTCAACCATATTCAGCCTGTTCTGTGAGGGCTCTTCTGTGGCTCCAGGTATTTTCAAGCCTGTGATTAGCTTCTCATGGGTTGTCACTTAAAAGCCTCTAAATTTTGAGACTGTTTGTAGAAAGTCCTAAAGGGCACCTTGAAATACATTTGTAGGAGTTTTGATTCAACTTATGGTGGAAGAGCCCCATAGGAAGACCCTTGAGTGGCCAACCATTGCCACCCACTGCATAATTCAGCAGAAACTAGAGGAGCAGGGCATGTAACTGATTGGAATTGACACTCTTATTCTCTCCACCTATCAGCTAACTCATTAGCAGCCAAGCCCTTAGGCAGCTTAGTGTGAAAATACAGTGTTAACTGTTTGTTTCTCTGTGAGGTTAGTGGGAACTCTTGGATACACCTATTGGGACTAATCTAAATGATGTGATGATTTGATTCAGGTATAGCTAAATGTGTAAGGGACTTTAGCTGTAAACTGGAAACAATATTCGCACCCTCTCCTGGGCCTGTGAGGTCTAAGGTGAGAATTTCAGGATGGAAAGTGCAATTTAAAGCTTCCACAGGAAAGTATTTGTGTATGTAAGGAGTTATTTCTGACCAGAACTCTAGTTCTGCAATAACCAAAACCAAGGAGTATAAATAACAATCAGGCTCTAGGGGAATAGAAACCAGGCTTTAGACAATCTGTCCATTCCTACAGTAAACTTGGAGTGAGTGTGTATATCTACTTAAAGCTTAATAGAAGTGACTTCTACTTTTTGGGCTATTCCAGAAGTATGTTTAAATTATTATTATTTAAAATTTTGAAGCTCCATTTCAAATTTTGGCAACCTTAGTTCAAAACCCTCTGAGAGATCATGTTTAGAATTGATGATTTGTTAAAATGGCAAATCATTTCATTTGTGTTAAAAAGAAAATACTTGAAGGAGGGAGTCCTGTTGCCTTGAGATAAACGGCCTTGGCATTTTCTGGCATTAATGTAGAAATAATGTTCCTATGATGACATATTTTCAAAGAAACACTTTCTTATTTACTGCGTGGTGTAAAATGTTGTTAAATGTGTTGTTACATTATGTCACTGCTGGAAGTTATTTGCACTATAATAAAGGAATTTTCTACAAAACTGTTTCCAGTTTATAGCATGCTACATTTGTGTACTTTAGCATAGATCATGTGGCCTAGCAGTGATTCCTCACTTTCACACTTGTGCCTCAAGATAACTTTTTCCTGCATTCTCCACTCTGATAAACAAGAGAAAAGTGACCCGGGAGCCTCAGAGACCTAATAACTTATACTGTGAATGGTAAATGCAGTGGGTTCTTTTAAAATATAATTTGCAAATAATATATATATATAATTTGCATACAGCAAATTCACTCTTGGTATAAAGTTCTGAGTTTCAACATATACATTTATTCAGGTAACTACCATCTCAATCGGAATACGGAATCATTTCATCATCTCAAAATATTCCTTTGCGCTACTCCTTTGAGTTAAATTTGTCCCCCTTTCCTAACCCTAATTAGGCATCCACAGGTCCATTCTCCCTTCCTATAGTTTTGCATTTTTCTGAATGTCTTAAAAACAATCATATAACATGTAATCTTTTAGAGCTGGCTTCTCGATTTTCATGAGGCATTTAACATTCATGTTGTATATATCAGTAGTTTTTATCGCATTCCATTGTATAGATACACTACAGTTCATCCATTCCGGTGTTGACGGATGCAGTGGGTTTTTCATAAATCAGTAAATATAATCTTAGCACAATGTACAAAAAGCAAGACTGCATTTTTCTTGCCTTCTCTTTCCTGTGGTCTGAATGATTAGGGAAGAAATTTAATCTCTTGGCTATTCAGCCTACAAATAAAACTGTATGGCTTATAGAAGTTTGCTCAGCTTCAGACATTGCTAGGTGACAGATTTACTCATATGCTTGATCTATGGCCCTATTTATACCTTAATTTTATTGATCCCATCTTTTCTCAGGGTGCAGCATTGTGAGGCTGGTTTGCTGCTTCCTCTGTCACAGATTTTGCAGTTAAGTGCTGGCAGAGGAGGCCTGTTAAGGTAGGGACAATTTGCTGAGGCTGTTGGACAAAGAGAGGAGAGCTTACCCCACTCCCCAGCGTGGCTAGGAATGTCCCTTGGTGGATGTGACATTTTACTTATGACAGCATTTTGGGTTAGATGGCCTGGAAAGTATATCCATAATTGGAGCTTTTGAGTGCCATGAACCCTTAAGGCCTTCATTCATTCAAGAGGTACTTACTGAGCTGTGTCACTTGGATCCATCAGCAAGTATAAAAGACAAGAGTCTCTGGTGGTTTTAAACTTCAGTGTGATTAACAGCCAGATACCTCTCCCCTTCCTCCAGCCCCCAGGAGATTTCTATTTCACCAGGTCTGGAGCAGGGCCCAGAAGTTTGTATTTTCAAGATGCGCCCTGGGCCATGTGTGGTGGCTCATGCCTGTAATCCCAGCACTTTGGGAGGCTAAGTCTAGAGTATCACATGAGACCAGGAATTTGAGACCAGCCTGGGCAACTTAGGGGGACCCCATATCAAAAAAAAAAATTAAAGCCAGGTGTGGCAACACATGCCTATAGTCCCAGGTACTCAGGAGGCTGAGCAGGGAGACTCAATGGGGCCAGGGAAGTTGAGGCTGCAGTGGGCCATGATCATGCCACTGCACTCCAGCCTGCAGTGACAGAGCAAGACTCTGTATCAAAGGAAAAAACAAAAAACAAAAAACGAGAAGCACCCTGGATGGTATAGGTGGTCCTGGGTCTTCTGAATCTTAGATTAAATAACTCTGTCTTTGGGAACTCCTAACTGTTGGATTGTACAGTCTTTGAGATGCCAATCTATAGATATCATTCTGTGAAAACTACATTTCAACACAGGCACATCCTTCTCTGCCAAAATCCTGCAACTATCATTACAACATTACAACTATGTGTCATTGTCCCTGACTTAACCTTCTCCTCTCCTCTCACTTCTGCCTTTACCTCAAAAATAAAACACTGTAGTAAAAGAAAGTTTGCCTTTCAACTGAGTCTTGTAAAAATCCTCCTTCTTTGTGTTGGTTTGGGACCTAGGTGGCACTCTGACACCTGTTTTAAATAGCGATTGCTCCTAGAAAGATTAAAGTTCTGGGGGAGGCCTGTCTTCCTTCTTGGTAAGCATTTCAGTTAGTTATTCACTGAAGAATTGTTAAGGTAGAACTCAATTTTCTCTGACGCAAATCCACATGGTGGCTTACAGCTTGTAAAGAGGCAAAGGGCAAGTATCAGTGGCCCAGGTGAGCTTTCACGGCCCTTTAGAAATGAATTTAAAGGCTTCCTTTCACAGGAAAATGCAACTGAGTGTGTACATAATGCTGCATGGTTGCCTCGAGCCACCTGCTTCCAAATCACCAGATTAATTTCACAATTATTTTTCATACACACACACACAAATCTTCTGCATAAGGCAGAGACCTGCCTTGCAAAACATAGACTTCATAATTAATTTAAATGGGTGTATCAAAGGTACAGAAACAATACCCAACCTAGAGAGCAGAGGCAAAAAGAGCCACTGACTCTTTCTCTGCTTTGATACACCCTTCCATATCCCAGGGAAAGATGGTGACTGGATGAGCAAACAGAGAGTGAGGAGGCATTACTATTTATTGGACAACACAGACAGTCCCTAAATAATAGGCCCTGGGAAGCTGCAAGCCAACCACAGGCCTTGGCGATGATGTGGAGTTTTGGGGGCCTTCCAAGCTTTCATGAGTCAGAACAATAACAAATATTTGCTAATAACCCCAATACATCCTTTTCTGTCAGCATTCTGTTATTAATTCTAAAAAGACAGATGCAAATTATCACTGCTTACCTAAACAGTTGGGATGGGAACAGAAGGAAGCAAAGTGGTGAGTCTCTGGTGACAATGAGGAGCTGGGAATGGACATCCATGCCTCCTGGATTTGGGATGTGTGCTCAGGTGGGTGCTTTAAACCTCCAGCCCTAACTGATCTCTTGTGGGAAACAAGGGCGGCAATGCCACTTGTTCTGGTGAGCTTGGAGAGCCAGAGGTAACAGCAGGTCATGCAGGAGTCAGGCATTTCTTACAGCTAATAAAGCCAGAGTTTAAAATAATCATGACACCAATTTCTATAATAATCCTCCACAGTTTTATAAAGAAACAGTATAAAAACTGCTAATACTTAAGACTATGCTCTAATTTGCCAGAATATGCCTTACGTATCATTTCATTGGCCTCTCATTTTATGTAAAATCTAGCCAAAATTAGCAGTGTATTAGGCAATATTTAGAATGACATTTGTAAACTATACTTGGGGATTTTTTTTTACTCTAAATTATTGCAGCTGTTCCAATATTAGAAAGCACAGATTTCTCCTAATGCAATAAAGATGGCCTTTAGCTCAGCATAAAATGATGTTTAGTGTTATAATAAAAAGTGAATAAGAAAGAGATGCACAAAATGGCGAGAAACTGCTGAAAACATTTTTTTAAATGAGAATCTTCATGGAGCAGTGTGGTCTGTTACTCTAAGAGTCTAGTTAACCATGTATCACACATTTTTTTAATCCTCAAATTTAAAAACTCATACACACTGTGGAGCACAAGACGACAGTCTCTTATTAGAAGAGGTTGGAAATAGTCCTGCTCTCATAAGGCTCTGATTAAAGTCAGACATTGGAGTCACCTCACAGGTCGATTTGTTTGTTTTAAGGCAACTAACATTTTTTTGGTTTTTGTAAATGATGTAAATTCTTGAGTTGAGAGTCCTCTTACAATCCTTTGGAATTAAGTACATAATTTTTAAAAATTCAACCTCCTAACTTGAAAGGGCCTTTTTTTATAGAGGTTTGCTTTAAAAACATATCTGTCTAGTTAATTCATAGCCATCGTTTCTCTCTCCTATGAGAGAATCACTCATAGCTGGTGCCAGTGCAGCTAGATGTGGTGGTACATGCCTGTAATCCCAGCTACTTGGGAAGCTGAGATGGGAGGATTGCTCGATCCCAGGAGTTTGAGGCTGCAGTGGGCTGTAGCATTACTGTACTCCAGCCAGGTGACAGAGCAAGACTCTGTCTCAAATACATACATACATACCACAGGGACAATTCCACCTATCATCCCATCGAAAGAGAAAGAGGCCCAAGAAAGGGGATGTGATTCAAATGTGCCTTTAGTTGGCTTTGCTTTCGGGGTGTCTCATAATTGAGCCCTCTAGCTCTCTGCAGTGTTCTGCCAGTGTACAAAATGCCATCAGTATTTCTTATGCATAATCCCTAACCACAAACCAAAACTTTCCTCTGGTTCTCAACCAAAGAAATAAAGATCTGTTGACTTTTGTACCTAGCCCATGGGTGAGATGGGCTTCCACTATTTAGAACGAGTGGATGGTTTCCTTGTTGAATCATAGCAGCCAGCTCCTTCATAGCAGAATTTATTCTATGAGCTCTGGCTCTAGACACAGCATTATCCACTAAAACGTTCTGTGGTGTTGGAAATGTACTATAATTTGCACTGTTACAGTGCAATGGCTACTAGCCATATTTAATTGAGCATTAGAGTGACTAAGGAACTCAATTTTCCATTTTATGTCATTTTAATCAGTTTAACTGTATGTGGCCACATGAGGTTAACATCTGCTGTGCTGGCAGCACAGGTGAGGAACAGCAGGAGCTGCTGGGCTTATGTTTGGTCTGGACACTCAGAGAATACCAGGGACTGCGGAAGTTCCTTATTTAAACTCAAGTTGTGTTTGCCCTCAAGTTCAGGAAAGTCTAGGTCTAGGTGCTTTCTAAAGGCTAGTGGAGGCTTAGTCATGTAAGGCATACAGGTGCTCCTGGTAAAGAAGTCATCCTAAGGGAAGAACAGGCTTAGGTGGTTTGATGCAGGAAGACAGGCAAGTTGAGAAGGAAGTGGTGACTCTGTGGTCCCAGACCCTGCACAGTAGAGCCACACTTGGGTGCCAGAAGAAGGAGGCAGCCATAAACCCCCTGCTTCCTCATGAACCCCACTCCCTGGGCACAAAAGGGGAAGGTAGTGGCAAATGGGCAGCTTTCCTCATTCAGTCGTGCAGCCAGCCTGCATTTCCCAAGCAGTGTGTAAATCCTCGGCATGTGCTGGGCAGGGGTGTTGGCAGCTGCAGCAGCACCTACTCGGGCCTGCTTTGAACAACCTCTGTAGAGCTGTCAGCAGTGACAGCGATGCCATCATTGAGCCTTAAGAAGATAGCTGTGTATTTTGGAATAACAGTGATGATCAGGAGCATTTATTTATTTCCATTTTTATGTCCAAACCGTAGGTGGCTGGTCTCCTATGCACAAGCCTTGGATGCCTTGAAACCAACCCAGAAGAAGGATATGGTGCTTTTCTGAATCCTCAAGAAGCAAACCTACTCCAGAAAGCGTTAGGGAGCAAGAAATTTTACTATTTTGTAAGAAGAAGTGCATTTTATCACACACCATCCAAGAAACAAGGGCATAAAATTCCCTGTTAGAGCTTTTTGTCTCTCCCAAGTTTTTCTTGGCTTCTAGTCCATCTCAGGACCCTCGCTTAGGCAGCTTCTAAATATCCCCCAACTCCCTTCCTTATGCAGAGCTATTTGGCCACTACAAGCTCTCCTGGGGGCTTTTTAAAGCATTCATTCTGCAAGAGCCATTTTCCACCATAGGGGAGATTCTGCCCCTAAGAAAAGCAGGATTTATCTATTGTTGCATTTGTTAGTTTCTTTAATGCCCTGCCTCAAGTCCGGAAGAACTCAAGGCAGCAAAAAGTTAAACCGACAAGACAGGTGAGAAGGAAGAAGGTCAGGCACCTCCTGGTGCTTTCTACTTTCAGGACTCGTCTAATGTCTCCTCTTCTTCTTCCCCACCTTTATCCTAAAGCGTTCTCCTTTTCTCTCAATATTGTCTCTTCTGTATGTTTGCTCAATGTCCCTCTCTCCCACTAGATAGTAATTTCCGCCAGGGCAGGTTCCATGCTAGTCTTATTCTACTGCATCCTGAGCACCTAGCATGATGTTTAACACATAATAAATTACAAATAAGCCAGGCACAGCAGCTCATGCCTGTAATCCTAACACTTTGGGAGGTGCGTGGCAGGATTGCTTGAGGCCAGGAGTTCAAGACCAACTTGGGCAACATAGCAAGACACAGTCCCTCCGACCACCTACAAAAAAGGTAAACGAATAAATAAATGTTTGTTGAATGAATGAATAGTAGCCAAGATGTGGTGTTGGTTATATATTACTATGCAACAAATTATTCCAAAATGTGGAAATTTAAAACAATAACAAACAGTTGCCATCTCACACAGTTTGTCAGGAAACTGGGAACAGCTTGGCTAGGTGGTTCTAACTCGGCGTCTCTCACGTGATATATAGTTAAGCTGTCAGCCAGAGCTGCAGCCACTTGAAGACTTGATTGGAGCTAGTGGATTCACTTCCAGCGTGGCTCATTCACATGACTGTTAGCGGCAGGAACTTCTCCACGGGACTGCTTGAGTGTGGTCACAACATGGCAGCTGTGTTCCCCTTAGAGACTGATCCAAGAGTGAACAAGGTACAAGCTGCAAAGTCCTTGATGCCCTAACCTCAGTCACCCTTCCACAAGAGCCCATTTCTTACATAGGCTAGCCCTATCCAGTGTGGGCAGGAACTACACAAAGGTGTGGATACCCGGAGGTGGAATTATTGGGAGGCATCTTGGAGACCAGCTGCATGGATAGTTAATTCTTGCAAATTCTCAGAATTATTTGAATGGTTATAGAATTCCTAGAAGGTAAATGACAGTGGATACAGAGAAATGCTGTTCGTGGCTATTACGTTTCCCTAGTATTATGCCCCCCACCCCCACCCCCCACTGCTGTTGCCTGGGATTAGTGTTTCCTATAGAATGTCTTTACTTATACATCCAGATCCTCAGAGTAAACTATAATAAAGAGAGCGTGAAGAACCCAGAAATTCCTAATGGCTTGAAAATAGCAAAATTCCATTTATGAAATACTAGGACAAAGTCTTCCTAAAATTATGGTAGAGGGTAGAAAATCAGTTCTCATTGGAAACCTCAAATAAACATAACTGTATTTGAGAAAAGTATTCACTTTTTTTCAGTTTAAAGAGAAATATAACTACTCCTCAGAAAATGTGTGAATTTTCCTTGTCTTCAAGTTTGATGTTTTATTTTAATGGAATTGGATAGGAAGATAGACTGAGATAGCAAAATCCATTGCTAGACTGCATCAAAGGGCACAAACTCAAATGCCTACAAAGGGAAAGCTTGTGATATTAAAGAAGTAAAATGGGCCACATGGGCAGCTGCCACCCAGACCTAGCCATTGTTGCCATAAAGAAATGTGAGCCCTTTATTGCCAAAGCTTCTGGATATTCTTTTAAAAGAAATGCCAATAGCAAATGTTGCATGTGAAAATAATTTTAACTATGTGGATCAATATGGCCCTAGGTCTGGCTTACTAGCTGCCATTCTGCAATCTTTGCTATGAAGAGTAGATGAGTAATAACCACACACCTGAATGGGAGCTGGCTGCTGCCTGCAGGGGGGCGGGGGCGGGGGCGGGGGTGTTTTGAGAGGCTACTTGGCCTTTTGAGTTCTTCCAATTTACTGAGAAAGTTTTCCATTCTCATTTTCACAGACATTCTCTGCATATCTGAGGCTTGGGGGTAGGAGAGAGAAGGAAATATGACAACAACAAAGGTAAGAGAGTCTCATAACTCAATGGACAGAGAAGCTGAAAGAAACAGCATACTAAAGCATTCTCATGCCACCGTTGCGGCTCCTCGTAGGTGAGAGGATCTTCCAAAGTGTGATCACTTCTGTAGACTCTAGCAGGACAACCAGCTAGTTACACAACCAGTGAGAAAACCAGCCTTTGGCTTTCCTCCCTCCTTGGTAATAAAATCATCTGGGACTACAAATGTCATTAGGTATGCAATCTAGGTGCCTTCTTCATATCAGGCAGTGGTTTTGGGGGGAGTCAGTGTCTCTCCACTCAGAGACACTGTGCAAAGGAAAAGAACATGAAGACAGACACATTAGTGTTGAGAAATGCTGAGTGTATGATTGCTGAGAAATGATGAGTGTGTGATAGAATACATTGTTTGCTAAGAAGACGATGGCAAGGAAAACCTAGCCACCCCCCACCCAAGTGGAAAACTACTTGGGGCATTCTAAAATAGCAAGACAGTATATGTATATCATACACCGGTTAAAACAACTCTTTAGGCATGGGATATGTGACCCTGCTCCAGTGGCTCCCTTGTGAAGAAAACTTTTTAGTTTGTCTGTGATTAGTGGTAAGCAGGCACCAGCTGCCTACCTAGTTTATCTTGGTTCTATAAGAAAACACAGAACACCTGTTTGTTGATAATAATCACCTGTTCAGAGAGAATACGTGGGTCAGCATCTGCTTGAGGCCCTCAGCCCGGAATGCTGTCAGCCCCCGAGGCTCTCAGCTCAAAAGGCTGTTGGCGCAGATAGTCCCACTTTGCTGTTCTATCTGGGTGTCTGCTTCTTAATGCCTTCAGTGCCGCCTGGGTGGGGATCTCAATGGCCAGGCTGGTCTCGATACATTAGGATTCAAATCTTGCCACTTACCAGCTACGTGGCCTCCCTGCATAAGTTTTGACAAGCCTGAGCCTCATTTTTCTCATCTGTAATATGGAATAGCAAAAATCATCCTTATAAGATTATTGTAAGGATTAAACAAGAGAAGACCCATAACCGTTAGGGTTACATCAGGGTGACAGTTCTCTCACCCGATATTTTATATTCTGGGCCTCAACTTTGCAGTTCATAGTCTGTCTGAATAGTGGAGCTTGCAAAGTTCTCATGTTGCAGATGAGAAAAACCAGTCCAGAGGGCTTAGGTGACTTTGTCTGTGGTGTGACTTGGCCCCTCACTGCTTGTTGGGACCCTCCACAGGGCTCTCTGAGATGATGCAAGAGGGAACCAGCTCAGGAAGAATGATGAATAGCCCGACAGCAATGTTCTGTTTGGGCTGCCGAGACCACTTAGTGGTGATCTGGGACCCTGGCTACTGCCTTGGTTGATCCTACAGGAGTGGCTGATGTGCCTGACCCACCTCCCAGCCACGGTTGGAAGGGATTAATTAGTGACTGGGAATGCAGTTGTGACAGGCATCCTTATTCCAGTAAGCCACCCGAGTGCACCCAGCAGTTACAGCCAGATGGAAAACAGCCACTTAGGCCTTAACGAGCTTGTTCAGCTGTAATTCTGGGGAGTCCTGAGAGCCCTGTTAATTACCCCATTTTGTTGTTGTTGATGTTTGGTTTTGCTTTGTTTTTTGTTTGTTTCGGGTTTTCCTCACTGAGCAGTCCCCTGCATTGATTAGCTTGTCTCGGTTGCCCATACTGTCACATACTACTTTCTAGGCAGATTTAAGATCATTTGCAAATGCAGGAGTACAAGACTGTGTTTGTATTTGCCTGGATTGAAGCCTTCCTCAACTTGCCTGAATGGCTTCCATTTTCAACCCAAAGAGCACATTTCTCTTTCTAATCCATTCTAGCACCTGTTACAACCTACCCAGGGCACTAGAGGAGAGAGGAGACAGATTTTCTTTTATCCACAAAACTCCCCGGTTAAGCCATGAAGAAAGCACCAAGCACTAGTGCCCTGTCACAGACTTTTCTAAAAAATGATACATGAAACACTACCTGCTGCCCCTACCATAAAAGTTAAAAAGTTGAACTGTGTTCACACGACAGTAATGTCAAGGTACACCCTACCCTACCAAGGCCTAAAAGCGTGGAAATTCCTGTGCTCTAAATCTGCTACACGTGGGATGCACGGATGCAACAGAGTACCAAACAGACAAGTCTTGGGTGGCTGATAGTCTATAGTCGGTGGTGGACGCCACAGAATCATGCTCCAGAGACCACCTGCCCTCCTTGGGCAGGGCCGGTGGTTCCCACCAGGAGAGTCACATTCTGGAGATGAGGTCCTGCCTGTAGAATGTGCCTGTGAAGAATTCAAAGAAGCTGTCTGGAAGGACAGCATATTGGCCTTAGAGATCTGAGATGTGAAACCAGGCCTAGGTTAAGAGGGGACTGACAGAAGGCATGGAGCTCATTTGTGAAGTGATCTAATATTGCCATTTTGGCCAGGTGTGGTGGCTCATACCTGTAATTGCAGCACTTTGGGAGGCTGAGGCAGGCAGATCACAAGGTCAAGAGATTGAGACCATCCCATCTAACATGGTGAAACCCCGTCTCTACTAAAATTATGAAAATTAGCTAGACATTGTGGCGCACACCTGTAGTACTGGCTACTCGGGAGGCTGAGACAGGAGAATTACTTGAACCTGGGAAGTGGAGGTTGCAGTCAGCTGAGATGTGCCACTGCACTCCAGCCTGGGCAACAGAGCGAGACACTGTCTCAAAGGAAAAACAGCCATTTTACAGGTAAGAAAGCTGCGGTCCAGGGAGATGAAGCCAATTGCTTAAAGTCACACAGTTTGCCACAGATGTAGAGACAAAATCCAAATCTCCTGCTTCCTCAGCCAGGACTCTTTGCAGGAGAAAAGCCAGGCGCAGGAGGTGTTGTGAGAAGCTGGGTGAGATGGGAGTTACCACGGCTGCTAAAGAGGCCCTGAGAGGAAAACAGGCAGATCTGCCCCATGTTTTCCAAGGATGATCACAGCTTAGAGAGTAGTGAAAAGTGACCGCTACCCCCAAGAAACTGAATTTTGCTTCAAGGGTAAGGAAAACATCAGAAAGAGAAAAGAGTCATATTCAATTTAATTTTTTTTGGTAGAGATGAGGTCTCCCTATGTTGCCCAGGCTGGTATTGAACTCCTGGGCTCAAGTGATCCTCCTGCCTCGGTCTCCCAAGGTGCTAGGATTACAGGCATGAACCACTACACCTGGCCTCAATTTAGTTAGATACCTGCAAAAGAGAAGGGCTGAAATGAAGCACTCTCAGGTGAATGTGGGAGCTGTCTACAAACACAGTGGTCTTCTGGAATCATCATAGTTCAGATCTACAGAAATGCCTCCAACAGAAAGTCTGTTGAAAGGGAACAGAGACAGATTTATCGTCTGTGGCACCCAAAAATGACATAATTATGCTGAGACAGGGGCCAAGGACCAATGTTGCCAGGTGTGCCCGCTGCCTATACTGCAAACAGGCACTGATTTGAAGGGATGGGATTCTCCATCTTGTGGAGGACTGTTCACCTCTATGAAATAGGAAAGGACAGGGTTCTAAGGAGCCTTACGAGATAGGTCAAGAGATGAGACCATGGACACTGAGAGGACATGGGGTGGGGGAATGAGCAGGATGGGGATGCAGGATCCCAAGTTTCCCTAAGTCTATCAGACCTCCATACCCTGAACCAGGGCCCTGGGCAGTTCACATGGGGCAGAGACTGTGTGTGTACTTGGCTCCCTGGTGGGCAGGAGGTCAAGTCCAGCAGGCTGAATAGCAGAAATGCTGCAGAGCTGGGGCTTGCCACATCTGCCTGTGTCACTACAGCTGAGGACAGGGAAAGGGCACTGGATTCTGCAGTTCTGCTGATGTTCTATTGGGGCATCTGTGGCTCTGTGAAGTATGTGACATTGTCTTCACAGCCATGTCCTCCAGTTTCTCCTTCCCACCCACACTCCCAAGAAGATGAACGTTTCACTTCTTCCACTAAATGACTGATAAGTTAATATGGGAGTTCTAGGTGGTAGAGGACACCAACGTCAAGTGTCACCTGGGTCTTAAGGTGGGAAAGGTGCTAAGAATGGCCCAGCTCTGCTGCAGGCAACTTTCTCTCCATCTCACTCCACCAACCTCCTCATCCTCCTGCATTCTAGATATATGCCACAGTTATAAACAATTCTTGAATCTCAGGGACTTAAAACAACAAAGTTTATTTCTTGCTTGTCGCTTCATGTCCCTCTCATGTTGGTAGAGAGTGTTGAGCTCCTCATTATCCTCACTCCCATCCAAGCTGATGGAGACTCCATCATGGGCACCAGCTGCCCTGGCAGTAAGCACTAACACATGGACCTATTGTTTCTTATGATGAAATCTGTTTTCTCCCATGATGCAGTTCTTTTGAAGATGGCATAATCAGAGATGGAAAGAATGAGAATTCTTATTACAGGGCGGTAAAAAGGCCAAATAATAAAGATTCAGGGAACTGATTCCCAATTTTAAAACTGCCAGTTACTAGCTATGTGACCCAAGGCAATTCATACATGCTGTGAACAGCTTCTGTGGCCTTATCTATAAAATCAGCAGCACTGATATGGGTCATTGTGAATGTGCTTTAAGATGTAGACTTTGTCATCAGGCATAATAAATTTTGGTCCTCAGTTTCACTGATGGTTTTCAGGTCATTGACAGTGAGCCTGGTCATCCAGGCCTCTGGCCCAAGCAGGACTCAGACCCCTGTCCATTCCCTGGTGGGAGGAGCAGGGTGGTAGTTTTGTGGGGGTCCTCAGACTCCCACTACACATGGGGTGGTCAATGCAGGTTCCTGCAGCCATTGTATCCTATGGCCTCTGGTCTCAGAAGGGCTCAGTTTCTGGAGGTAACATTTAAAAAGTGCCTTGGCTTGTCAAACACCACTTTGAGACCTTCAGAGAACATGAACACAAGACTTCCTCTTTTCTGTTTATCTGAACTGCAAAGGGCAGCTTGTGGTTCCAAGAGCTCATGGTTTGTTCTGGATCACACAGCCTGTGCTCTCCTGACAGGCTTCCCCTGTACCTGCCAGCAGGCTGCCTTCTGAAGCACTAAGATGCCCAGTCCGGTCTTTCCTGACAGACTCTTGCCTGGACAAAAAGGACTGAAAAGCTTCCTATAAGCATCTGATAAAGCAGAAGACTGTTTTTAATTACATCTTTGAAATAGACAGTCTTAAGCATTGCTGGTAGAAGCATGCATTGATGCAGGCTTGCTGGCAGGCCATTTGGCAACACGTATCAAAAGCATTAAAAATGCATATGCCATTTGAGCCAGGAGTTCCATTTCTAGGAACTTGCCCTAAGGAAATAGTCTAAGATGTGCCCAAAGATTGAGGTGTCAGGGAATTCATTACATCCTTATTTAGAATGGGGGGAAAAGTTGGAAACAACCACTTGGGGAGAGCAACGTTAATAAATAAATGTGATCATAAGATGGAATCCTGGGCTGCCACAACAAATGACACTCCCAAAACATTAAAGAAAAAGAGAGAAGAAAAAAAGAGTATGATACAACAAGATCCTATTTTTAAATTTTATTTTTATTTGTTTGTTTAAACACATAGCCTCACTGTTGCACAGGCTGGAGTGCAGTGGTGTGACCATGGCTCACTGCAGCCTTTACCTCCCAGGCTCAAACGATCCTCCCTCCTCAGCCTCCCAAGTAGCTGGGTCTACAACCACATCCAGCTAATTTTTAAATTTTTTATAGAGATGGAGTTCCACTGTATTGCCCAGGCTGGTGTCAAACTCCTAGGCTCAAGAGATCCACCCACCTTGGCCTCCCAAAGTACTGAGATTACACATGTGAGCCACTGTGCACAGCCTAAAATCCATTTTTATAAAACACTATGAAGGACATATCTCAAGAGATGGTGAAGTTGTGTGTGAATTGTATTGTCTTCCTTTTGTTTCTCAGTACTTCCTAATTTTTCTGTAGAAAATGTAAAGTCATTCAATCTTCCAACAAGTAGATTGAGAAAACTACCAGTAACTACCAGTGGTAGTTTTATTGAATAACTACAGGTAGTTTATTGAGGAACTACTAAGTATCAAGCACTATGCTGGGTCAGTACTGAGAGACGAGGTTCCTGTTCACCAGAACTTTTCTGTTTATTACTACTTGTGTGATTTTTTCTTAATTATTTTTTTAAATTGTACCAGTTAGGTATTATTTAAGTCTAGAATCCAGGGAGTGAGTTATATCAGAGGCTTTCAAATAGTTCTAGTCCGCAAACCATCTTAGTGGTGCTAAATACCCATGCATCTCCTGGCTCTTTCTCTCACACCCCACTGCTGCTTGGCATGGCAAATCAGGCAAAATCTGCCAAGGCAGTAGGAAAAGCCAGACCTGCTTTTAGAGAAGGCCATCCTCTTGTTAAATATCAAAAGACAAGTTACTGACTTATGCTGGAAACAGAAGGATACCTGTTTTGTATCCCTGAGTGGATGAGCAAATGGATGAAGACTCAAGGGTGGCTGCTGGGAAAGTCCTGCTGATGAGCTGGGTGGCTTTCCAACATCCACTAAGCTCTTATACAAATAAAATACACACACGTATACACACTTTCCTTATACAAATAAAAGAGAACAATAGTGTCTGCTTTCCTATGTCGCTCCTTGTGAGAAATAAGGAAAACATTATCTTCCCTGCCTGCCTACATGAGGAGTCTGGACAGCTCATATTGACCCTCTTAAGAGCTAACCTTACTACTCTAAGTTGGGCCTCCACAGCTGTACTAGACTTTCTCTCCTGGGATTTTAGAATGGGCAGCAGGAGACAGGTTCATTCTGAACTGGTTTTTCAGAAGGAAGAAGTAAAACACCTTGGTTGCTGGATTTGGCCATCTTTGTAGAGGAATCTGGATTACAGACGAACAAAGCAGTTTGCTGGGAGAGGCAGAGCCAGGAGAGAAACAGGCCTGGTGGATTTCCACTTCCAGGACGCTGGTCTGACCTGAGACTGGGCTACATTCTTATCTTCAAGTTGGAGAGAATGCCCCGTATTGTTATCAAAAATCCTCCAGTTTTGCTCAAGCTAGTTTAAATCGTCTCTGTTTCCATAACTAAACAATTCTAACTTATAATATTCCTCAAAAATTCTGTGAGAATCAAATCACCTGATTTTATTATTTTATTTTATACTGTTTTATATTATTTTTAGAAGGAGTCACCCTCTGTCTCCCAGGCTAGAGTGCAGTGGTGTGATCTCCACTCACTGCAACCTCCGCCTTCTGGATTCAAGGGATTCTCCTACCTCAGCCTTCCAAGTAGCTGGGACTATAGGCGCCTGCCACTACACCCAGCTAATGTTTGTACTGTGAGTAGAGACGGGGTTTCACCATGTTCATCAGGCTGGTCTCAAACTTCTGACCTCAGATGATCCGCCTGCCTCAGCCTCCCAAAGTGCTGGGATTACAGGCATGAGCCACTGTACGCAGTCAAATAGGCTAATTTTATATGAGACATTTGAAAACTCCTTTAAAAAGAAAGTCCCCTGACTTTGCAGTTAGGGCAGGAGCTCCGGGTCTGACTGGTTTTCTTTCTCAAAATTCAAACAATCCTGCTAACTTCTTTCTTTTTTTTTTTTTTTTTTTTTAGATGGAGTCTTGCTCTGTCTCCAGGCTGGAGTGCAGTGGCGCAATCTCAGGTCACTGCAACCTCCATCTCCTGGGTTCAAGTGATTCTCCTGCCTCAGCCTCCCAAGTAGCTGGGACTACAGGAACATGCCACCATGCCTGGATAATTTTTGTATTTTTAGTAGTAGAGACAGGGTTTCACCGTGTTGGCCAGGATGGTCTCGATTTCTTGACCTCATGATCCGCCTGCCTTGGCCTCCCAAAGTGCTGGGATTACAGGTGTGAGCCACTGTACCTAGCCAGTTCTGCTATTTGCTATGCCACCTTCACCTCATGTTCAAAAGTACATGTCACATCCAATTCCTGGGCTTTCTAGGGGATTTGTGGCACAAAGTAACTTGATATTCGGATTGTGTTTTGGTTACAGTAAGTAGTGATGGCTGCTATAACACATAAACCCCCAGTTCTCAGTGGCCTGACAAAATAGAAAGTTAGTATCTAGCTCATGTCAAAGTCCAGTAGTGCTGGAAGGAGAGTACAGCTCGGTCCTGTTTTGTGGGAACCCGGGTTTCTTCTACAAAGTGACTTCATCATTTCCAGGGCCTCGAAGTCCTCTGTGCAAGTCAGCAGGACTGGTCCAACAGACACCCTTGACTCTTCATACACTCGCTCCATCCACTCACAACAGGTATCCCCCTGTTTCTAGCATAAATCACTAACTTGCCTTTTGATATTTAACAAGAGTATGGCCTTCTCTAAAAGCAGGTCAGGCAGTAGGGATACTGCCTTGCCAAAGATTTTGCCTGATTTGTCATGGCAAGCAGAAGTAGGGTGTGGAAGAAAGAACCAGGAGATGCATGAGTTTTTAGCACCACTAAGGTGGTTTGTGGACTAGGACTAGTCCCAGAGGACTCTGGATCCTCTGAACCCAGCCTGCAGATAAAGGAAGAGCGAGTGAGAACTCAGAGATCTTCTGGGCAGTTTCTGTGTGGCCGGGCCTGAAAGCGGTATGCGTCGTTTCTGCCCATATTCCACTATTCGGAGCTTAGCCACATGGCCCGACCTACCTATGAGAGAGGCTGGAAACATAAAGTCTACCTACTTGTCCAGAAGGAAAGGGAAGGAGATTTAGTGAACACAGTCCTGACCTCCATCTTCCAGCCCCATTTCCCCTACTCTTGTTTTCAGTTGTCTCTAGCCTATTGCCATCTAGCCAACTATACAGGGATTGACAAACAATGGCCTTAAGGGTGAAACCCAGCCCATGGCCTGTTTTCATATGTAAAGCTTCCATTGAGACTCAGCCATGCCCATTTGTTTACTTACTGTCCATGTTGCTATCATGCTATAATGGAGTAATCGAATTGTTTCAACAGAGCCCATGTGGCCTGCAAAGCCTAAACTATTTACTCTCTAGGCCTTTACAGAAAACATTTGCCAACTCCTACAAAAATACATCAGCTTTCCAATTAAGAGTCCACATTTCCTCTTCTACTTTTGCCCCGTGAGGGTTACCTGCTTCCCCATGGGGAAACTGTCAGGTGAGATGGTCTCTGGAGAAGCGTTCCAACGTGCTAAGGAAGAACTTGGGTGCTTGTTTATTCCAGAGGTTCACTGGAGTGTTTGGTCATTTTTGTAAAGTTGCTGAAATTTTTTATGTTCTAAAGTCTAAGAATACTCTTTCTGAATTTAATTATTTTTCCTTATTCAACTTCCAAATGATGTTCTCATATTCACCTGGAAGTGCCATATAAACTTTCAACTAATGGAACAGAAAGCAAACAAGATGAGTGTGGTCAATTAAAGAACAAAAAATGGGTTAGAGAAAGAGCAAAAACTGGAAAGAGATAAGCAATGTTACCACAAGTCTCACACCACCACCCTGCCCCCTCTAATACCTTGCTGTTACTGAAAATAGACTGTGAAATAGCATTTATTGCATAAATTGTGCTATCTTTATAAATTCAGAGATTATATATAATTTAGACCATTTTAATTAACAAGGATTATATGCTGCTTCATTGTCCTTTATTATGTATATAATGTTATAAACTTTGCTGCATGATCAAAGCTTCTGCAGAATGAGGCGGGTGGATCTTCTGCCCCGAGCCTCCCAGGTCGGCTATGTGGCTGTAGCATGGGCTGTGGTACCTGGTGGCAGAGATGCTGCTTGGATAGGCCCCATGGAAACGTGGGAGGCAGTAGATGGGTCTCCCATGAGTGTGGAGAAGGCGCTGGAGCAGCTGGAAGCTCACAGCACCAAGAAGGAACACACCTTTGCTGGCAGAGTTGGATGGGCATTTCTGACTGCGCTGTGTGAAGTACATGCTCAGTCCTTGTGGGACACAGTGCAGGTAAGGGACCTTCAGGCACAAGCTGAGCACCTGGGGGCCCAAATGCAGAGCCTGGACAAAACCTGGGGGTGAGGGACTTCCAGGCACAAGCAGGGCACTTGGATGCACAGATAAACAGCCTGGAACAAGTTAGCAACAGCTGTTAGTGGGACTTTGAGCCCATCCTCCAGGCTGGATACTCCTGTTCTGTCTGATGTCTAGGAGGAGGAGGAGGGGGAGGATGTTCACCCTGTGATCTGCTACGGGGCTTGCCTTGTGGTCTGTCAAAAGGTAGAATGTGAGCAGTGGAAGGGACACTAGGGGAGAGTCCAGGGGCCCCCACAGTAGTGGAACACACCACTTATAGTGCTTATACCCCCACTGAGTTGCAGGAGTTGGGTAAAGAGTGTCAGTAGCACCCAGGGGATCCCCTCCCTGCCAGGCTACTCAGTCTTTGGGATGAGGGAGCAGACAGCATTTCTTGCTCTGCCTCCAAGATGGCAAAGCTGGCTTCTATCACAACTCACCCCTCCCTTCATCAGTGGCTGCAGCTGTGCCTCCAGTTGACACAAGGGCAAGGTGACCACACGTTACTCCAGTGGCCAATGGCAGCCATAGGGACTATTTGGAATGATGCTGGAGAGACACTAGAAACTGTGAGTAAATGGCAGTCATATACTGATTTGGTGCAGATACTCCAGGAGATGGGTGTGCAGCGGGCTATGTTTGATCTGAATACCCGGGGGCCAGATAATGAACACTTTACCTCCCACATGAGGGATCTTGTACTGGGCTCAGAGCCCCCGAGTACTTCTGGCTCCCCTCTGTCCATCTGCAAGGCAGACAGCTCTGATTCTCTCTCTCTTTCTGGGCGCAAGATTGCCTGTGTACGACAGTAGGCTTTTGGTCCCTGCTGTGGAAGGGAGCTGAGCTCCAGTATCCCTTGATAAAGAAGCAGTTAGTAATGGTGGGATGTATGCATTCATGGACGACGACCCCCCCCCATCCCCGGACTGGAAAAGCAGTTAGTAATGGCATATGTTGCCCTTCGGACTCATGAGATCATGGCAGAATGGGCTACAGTCGTCACACGGACAACTACCCAATAGCCGGATGGGTGCGTTCATGAGTAACCAACCCCAGTTTAGGGACAGTGCAGAGATCCACTTTAGCGAAGTGGGGCACCTACTTGGAGCAGCAGAGTACACTGAGTACAAGTCCCTTAGCAGGAGAGTTACAAGAGATCTTAAGGCCTGTAGACCTAATGAAGATAAGGCATGGGGCCTGAGGCACCCGCCACCCATTCCTGATGAGGCATAGAACACAGGTAGGTCTAGCCAGAGTGCCGCTGCTGCCTGGATTGCTGCCGCAGTCCAGCCTAGTACTAACACTATATGGTTTGATACAAAGTGTGGGCAAGGTAGTTAATACGTTTAACTCAAGGCAGTGTAGATAGTGATCACCATGGAGGCGATACCTATGGTAATCTCCACTGGTAGCTAGGCAGTTTATTGAGGCTCAACCTTGTGGTTAATTACCTGACAGTTACAGAATTAGCTAGTCACTGACCCATGTAGGGCCAGGCCATGTGGCCAGATCTATGAGAAGAATGATGACCTTCTCCAACCAGATATGAGGATGAACAGTAATCTGTTACTGCCTGCCCCAATGCCCCTCAAGGTAGGGAAACAAACAAAAACCCGGGTGTTGGCCATGGACCCTCCAAGCCCCCCGCTGGAGATGGTTGGCTATCATAGCCCCCAAGGGGGAGGGTCTGCAGTATAACTTATATATTACTTCTTGGGTATTTAATGTGTGACTTCCACAATTAACCATTCGTAGGGGAACAACCGGGGAGGGGACCCCCCTCCAGGGGACATATGTACTGTCTGTATGGCCTATTATGAGCTCTCCTATGACTTTGGCATGGGTACAAGACCCCAAAGAACTATGGGGAGCGGAGAAGTTGTGGTATCATCACCCAGGGCAGAAGCCCTTGGCGGCTGCATTGTTGCCCAGAGACGAAAAGTTGACTTGTATTTTGCCTGGGGGACGTGATTTACCCATTAGTACCTGCACTTGCTTTGGCGTTTCAGCCATAGGCTGGCATGCTCCAACAGCCTTGTGGACTGGGCCCATACCTACGCCGAGGTAGCAAATGTCTCCAGCTGGTGGATCTGCACCGCCCCTCCAGCAGCAGATGCAACAGCTTGCCCTGGCACATGCATCCAGCTTCTGTGAAGAACTGGACATGGCTAGAAACTTAGGGTCCTATGGACAAGGCTGCAGATGCAACACAGTGAGCTTTGGATAGTGGGCATCACAAAACCCATGGCAAGCCTGCCCTCTGGCTGACTTGTCATGTCCATGATGGATGGGGCTGGCTAATGGGAGAACATGTGGTGACCCCATTGCAGGTACCATGATGTATAGAGCAGCGCTGGGGTGAAGTCACTGTGGGATAATTGCCTACTGAGGCTTGTGCAAACATAACACGTGTCACCACACCAGGAGTGTGGTGGAACAAGCAGCCTAACCAAGGCCAGGCCCCTATGGATGTTATGCTTCCTGGGAGTTTATGGGTTTGTAGGGACACAGGTTGGCCATATCTGCCAGCCAATTAGACTGGACATTGTGCCTGGGGGTGACCTTCTGTGCCTGCCACTGTGCTTCCCCCATTGCCTAGTTGCTCGCATAACTGGGAGGCGCTGCACTCCTGGTTTTTGTGAGGGCAGTGGGCCCCTGGTGGTCTATCCCTTAGCAGTAACTATCCCTGGAGCAGGTATTACTGTAGAAATGCAGGTTACAGCCCTTGCAGAGCACACAGCTCAGTCCCTGAATTACACCCAGGTCACCCTCCTTTCGTTAACTGATGAAGTTGATCAGATCAGGAAGGTGGTGCTGCAAAACCGGATGCCCTTAGACATAGTCACAGCTGCCCAAGGTGGCACCTGTGTCCTTGTAGGGACACAATGTTGTACATTTATTCCTGACAACAACCAGAACATAATGGCAGTTTTGCAAGAGATGTCACAGGAGGTTAAGGTGACTGAGCGCCTTACTGATGGCCCCCTGCAGAGATGGTGGGTGTCTCTAGGCTCTGGGCTACATTGGGCTCTAATAATCGCAGGTAGCATAGCAGGAATATGAGAGGCAGGTTGTTGCCGTCTGCATTGTTGCTGTGGCGTATGAATCCAGGGTGCTGCCCTATGTGGATGGATCCCCACTAAGAGAACTCCCTCAGCCTAGAGGGGTGAAATGTAAGGCCTGTGTGCCAAGCCTGTTTATCAAACCTATGTGCCCAAAATTTATGTATAAAGTCTGTGTGTGTATATTAGCCTATGTATCCAAAGCTTACATGTATAAGGCCTGTGTATCCAAGGCCTATGTCTAACTCGGCCTACGGAGTGGAATGTAAGAAACATGGCTGTGTTTTGGTCAAGGATAGGCCAAGGTAACATCTGGAGTGACTCAGCAAGTTCAGAGCACAGGCCTATAACTCCACTTGTTATTACAGCCATGTAGCCATAACCTGGGAAGGCTCATCATTTGGCTCTAAGCCACTACTGTCTCTAAAAGGTATAATTGCCCTGCTGACACTGTACAGGCGTGCTCGTGCCCAGAGAAAGCGTTAAGTTGCTGACCCTGAAGGGAGAGCTGGCCATGCAGCTGTGCATGGGAGCAGCTGGACCAAGTAGCTGAGGCAGAGCAGACAGTGCAAGAGAGCTGCTAATGAGAGAGCTGCTGATGAGAAAGCTGCTGAATAAAGCTATATTTCACCCACCTATGGCGCCCTGAGTGTTCTTTCAGCTATCTGCCATTCATCCACCCACTCCTTCGGACCTCAGTATGGGCTAGAGCCTAATCCTAGACCTAACATTCAGGAATCTCCCTTTTCCATAAATCATTGAGCCCTTCTGAGACTAGAGCTTCCAGCTGCTCCTCCTGAGATCCGCAATCAGTGAAGGCAATCAGCCAAAGCGCCTGCCTTTAAAGGGCCCTGCTTGCAGGTAAGCTCCATGGAGACAGGGACCTTTGTCTGCTTCTCGGATGGATCCCAGGACAGTCCCTGGTACTTATCAGGTGCTCAATAAATATCTGTTGAACAAATGTACTTCAAGGATATACTTATATGCACTTGGGAATGCCTCTCTGTCTGCTTACCAGTGTCCTTTTAGCACTATGGCATTTTTATTTATTAGACAGAAAAAAGCTTTTATTTAGGTAAAATTTATATGCAGAAAAATGCACAGGTATTCCCTAGCACAATTTAATGAGCTTTGACAAATGTATTACCTATGCAACCAATCAATATTTATATTTCCATCATTTCCAAGAAAACAATGCCTTTATTACTCAAGTGAGGCTTAGCCTCACTTTACTTATTCCCCTTTAGAGTTCTTATTTTACTCTACGATAAGGACTCGTGGAGTAAAAGGACTGCCTTCACCTTTCAAGGTGTCCCACGGTATAAGCTCAGTGAGGCTGGGATGCTCCCCAGAGGCAGGCAACTAAATAAAGGTTGAAGTATACACACCTGGATGGTCTGAAGGTAAAGCCTGATTCGAAGATGCTTGGAGAGGCACCTGACCTATTTCTCAGTGCAGCGTGGGGCCTGGGTGGAGGAGCAGAAGAGGCTTCCTAAGTTGAGAAAGGACAGGGACAGGGTTCGAGAAAGGCCAGACAATGAGACACAGAGAAATCACAATTTTGTCTCAGGTAAGATCTACTCTGCTTACAAACAAAAGGATTCCCTTCCCAGTCATTCAGTGAATGAATAGCATGCTTCATCTCCACACCAAAACCCACACCCCAGGTTTACAATGAGCACAGTGCCTTGTACCCAGTAAATGTTCAACAAATGGTTCTTGGGTAAAATTTATTGAACACCTATCTTATCTCATGGTAAAGCTGCACCTGACCCAATTAACTGTACTCAAAGGACCCTGCAGGCAATGGGCTAAATTCTGGAAGCAGTCACTAGCATCATGATTAAGAACACAGGCACTAGAGTCAGGTTGACTGGGTTCAAATTCCAGCACCACCACTAGATTTGTAACTCTGTGCATGTCATTTAACCTCTCCGTTCTTCAGCGTCCCCATCTGTAAAGCAGAGCTGTTGAGAAGGGTGAGCTTCTTATTAAGATTAACCAAGACGATGCACATAAAAAGCATAGCACGTGCCTAGCATACAGGCATACTCAGTGAGGGTCAGCTGTCATGATTCACAACTCTGAGGGTAGGACGAGCCTTGTAAGAACACACCCAGCTGCAGGAGCTTAGCAAAAATGATCTAATCCACTCTGGGGCCAAGCTGCAATACTGGTAAGATGTGACCTCAGTGGGGCATGCACAGTCCCAGCAAACAAGGGAGCCTTGGAGATTCTGACAGGAGGCAGCAGAACATCCAAGGAGCAAGGACAGAAAACTTTGGAATTCAGAGATGGTGGAGATTGAAGGATAGCCTGAGAGAAATCCTTAATGTAATGATGAAAATTAAAAATAGATGTCTCAGCAACGAGAAGGCAGATATTCTGTCTTCAAAATTCGTAAGTCCAATTTCTTCCCCCAATTTTTTTTGTTTGTTTTTACTCCAATTTTGTGTGTGTATGTGTGTGTTGTTTTGTTCTGAGATAGGGTTTCACTCAGTTGCCAGGCTGCAGTGCAGTGGCACAATTACAGATCACTGCAACCTTGACCTCCCAGGCTCAAATGATCCTCCCATCTCAGCCTCCTGAGTATCTTGGACCACAGGTATGCCTAACCATGCCCAGCTAATTTTTGCATATTTTTGTAGAGATCAGGTTTTGCCATGTTGCCCAGGTTGGTCTTTCAGACTCAGTGATCCACCTGCCTCAGCCTCCCAAAGTGCTGGGATTACAAGTGTGAGCCACCATGCCCGGCCTCTCCCCAATTTTTTATGGGAAACTTGTTGCATACCAGATATATGCTCAATTTGAGATACACAAATACATCATACATTTGTCATAAGGGATTGTCATAGTCAGTAAAGAATATTGAAAATACAAATAGGAGGAAAAAGCATTTATGATGTACGTTCGTGTTAGTGGGCCCTGCCACAGTGTAATTCCAGCTCTGTAAATTGTATTGATACTGAAATGCAACTGCAGGTTGGTCAGGACTGTGAGAGCTGATGTCTGGAAAACTGGGCATCACTGCAGCCCTAGATCAGAGCAATGCAGGGAGGGAGAGAGGCACATCTTCAGTGAGAGGCTGGTTCCAAGTATTTTTTTTTTTTTCCTTTTTCAGCCACTTTCTCAACATCATGGTTATTAATTATCCATCTCTATTGTACCTATTAGAAGGATCTCGTCCAAGGTAAAAGCAGTTGACCTTTAAAAAATGTAGTCTTTAAAGATTTAGACCCATGACTTCCATCTGTGATGTTCTAAAAATGCTTCCCTCGGTAGTTCAGCCGTGACCCACATGGCACAAGTAACATTTCAGGGAAATTACTTGTCCCTATCTCTGAAACTAGGCCTTTACATCTTCTAGTCTCTGTCATGGTTTCTCTTGTTCAGCTGATGAGAACTCTATATTATTCTCTTGTTCAACCATTTTGGTGAAGGCATCGGAGTTCCATCTGTGAATCAAGCCTCTCCACTTGCTGATGTATCTCCCTGTGGTATAGCTCAAGAAGCCAAGGCTGAGATTTCCTGCCTCTTGACGTGGAGGCCCAGGACAGTCTCTCCAGAAAATACAATTCCTAATTAGCCTCCTTCTCTGGGCTGGGCAGCCGTCCTCAATATACAAGAGCTGTCACAGCCCCTGTGGAAGCAGGTGGCACGGCTCCCTTCCTGGCATGCTCAGCCTTTGGTTAGCACAGAAGCAGTTTGACTTTGAGAGTGAAGAAGAGATTCCTTCCCAGGAGACTTGTTTAGCTGGCAGCAGGTCTGGTTAGAAATTTACCTGTTGGCACAGAAATAAAAGGAGAGCAATTTGGTGAAAGCATTACAATTAAACAGGTCAGCCCTCTCTGAGTGAAGGCCTGATGTTGGAGTCATCACACCCCACCAGCAGGAAAAAGCGGGCCTCTTATCGGTTAAAAACAATTACCTGCCTGCCAAGAGGCTGCTTGCTGCTGTGGAATGAATGTGCTTCGCTTATGTCCCAGCACGGCCACTTCCTGGATGAGTAGCCCTGAGCAAGTGATGTCAACTTTCCAAGCTTCTGTTTTCTTATCTGTAGAACAGAAGTAACAAAACCAGCCTTGTAGGGTTTGGAGGAATGATTAAATGAGATCAGCTGTGGAAAGTGGCTTGCAACGTGCTTGACACATAGTAGGCCCTCATTATTGCCAGTTTATTTTCTGTTTCCTTCCCTGCACTTTTCCCTCTCCTGTTGGCTCTTAGGAAAGCATAGGGAATGGAAAGAAATTTAAAATGTGAAGGAAAAAAGGATAATCCAGGCAGAGAAGAAAACAAAGCTGGAAGGAAAAGCCTGAGAACATTCAGGAAGCCAAAACAATGATGGTACTTTTGTGTTCTAATAAGTTCTGTGATGGATGTCTACTCACTTTTTCTGTCTGCCCAATGTCCTTTCTCCCTGTATTCATTTTCTGCTGTTGTATAGCAAATTACCCTAAAGTTTAGCAACTTAAAGCAACATACATTTATTTTTTCCCCAGTTTCTATGGGTAAGGAGTCACCTAGCTCAGGGTCTCTCCCAAGACTGCAATCAGAGTGTTTGCCAGAGCTGACTTCATCTACAGACTCAGATAGGGAAGGTTCCATTTCCAAGCTCACTCAGTGGTTGTTGGCAAGACTCAGTTCCTTGTGGACTACTGGATTGAGGGTCTCAGTTTCTTGCTGACTTTGGCCAAAGGCAATCCTCAGTTCCTTGCCATATGGGCCTTTCCATAAGGCAGCTCACAATATGGGAGCTGGTTTCATCAGAGTGAGCAAGGGGGAGGGAGAGAGAGAGAGATCACAGATTTTTGTAAAATAATCTCAGAAGTGATATCCCACCACTTTCCTCATATTCTGCTCATTAAAAGTGACTTACTAGGACCATCCCACACTCACAAGGAGATTATATGAAGGCTTGATAACAGGAGGTAGTGATCACTGGAGACCACCTAAGAAGGCTATCTTCTTGCCTTTCTGATAAGAGCAACCCTCCTTGTTCTGTAAAACCACGTATGATTCTTTTGAGGCTGCTCTCCATAATACCTGCCACTCCCACCCCATTCCCACACTGAAATGGCCTGAGACCCAGGTCTGGTAGATTATCACAGCACATCTTATAGCCACAATGATTGCCATGTGACCCAGGCTTGGCCAATCATAGCCTCTCCCTGGATTTCTACATACTGAAACAGGGATCAATATATTCTCTCTTTCAAATATTTCTCTCCTTCATGTAAAATAACTAAGATCAAATGATGTAAGTTTGGGGTTTCCTGTGGCCTATCTTTCAGCAAGTATATAAAGAAATTGAGCCAGGCGTGGTGGCTCATGCCTGTAATCCCAGCACTTTGGGAGGCTGGGGTGGATGGATCACTTGAGATCAGGAGTTTGAGACCAGCCTGGCCAACATGGTGAAACTTCAAGTCTACCAAAAATACAAAAATAATTAACCAGGCATAGTGGTGCAGGCATGTAGTTCCAGCTACTCAGGAGGCTGAGGTGTTAGAATCACTGGAATCCAGGAGGCAGAGGTTGCAGTGAGCTGAGATCGTACCACTGCACTCCAGGCTGGGTGAAAGAGAAAGACCCTGTCAGAAAGAAAAGAAAAGAAAAGAAAGAAGGAAAGAAAGAAAAGAAAGAAAAAAATTAATTTCAAGTATACCAGGAACCATTGAGACCATCATATTCTGAACCAGAGATAAAAGATTTGAGATTAAAGAGAGAGTGCAAATAAACTGGTGACATTTTCTTGAATCCTTGAGGTTACTTTCATCCCCCAAAGCTAATATAGCTCCCTTTTTCGCGTGAGATAATTTAAATTGGGTTCTGTCACTTGCAGGAAAAAGCATCTTGATCAATTTAGCTACAGTTTTTGCATCTATGAATTCAAGGAGCTGAACTAAATGATTTCCATGTTTTTTTCATATTTCAAGTTCTAAGATTCTGACTTAAAATATCTGATTTTTTACCAAAAAATATATTTTTTCAAAAGTTGGGGAAGAGCAGAAGCAGCCTGAAAGAAAAGAAATGCAGAAGAGGGAGACAGGGACGCAAGAGAACCAAAGACCAACTCTGCCTTCTCCGAATTGTAAGAGTTCCTGCAAAAGGACTCATGCCTCCAGTGACCCCAGGTAAGGCCCACACGTACGTTTCTCTGACATGCCATTGGGCCCATGATGACACAGTAATTGAAGGCATGGGCTTTAAAGGCTGCTGCCCCTGGATTCAATGATTATCGTTATCATCATAGCATTTACTGAGTTTTTGTGACATACCTGGAAATATCTGACCCAGCCTCTTCACTTACGAGCTGTGTAACCTTAGGGAAGTGACTTAACTGCCACAAACCTCTGCTCCTCATCTGTAAAATGGGTGTAATAATAGCTTACTTCTCACAGGGATGTTGTGAGGATTGAATGAGTCAATGCAGATTAAGCACCAAGTACAGTATCTGGCACGGGCTGTTCCTGAAATGTTCCTCCTTGCCTTTTACACCCAGCTCAAATATCAAATATCCACAAAACTTTCCCAATTGTACTCCACCTGCTCTGTGTCCTCCTAGCACCTTGCTCCTGACTGCTAGCTTTCTGGCCCTATGGCTCTGTATTTCATTCATCTGCTCACGTATCCATCTCCTGTGGCTCACCATCCCTTATCTTTGGGTTCCTGAAGCCTTGGTCGATGGCAAACATATAGAATCTCAGTAAATTTAAATGGATTGAGTAAATAATATTTAGCCATCTCTCAAGAACAAAGCAGACAGTCTGATCAGTAGTATGCCCACACATTTTGATTTCACCACCTCAGTCAGTGTTAAGGATTTTTGTCAGGTGAAACTCTGATGTGTGATTGTAAAGCTGCACCTCACATGAAACCACCAATTGCTCAAGCTAAAAGTAACAATTCCTCATAGCTGGCAGGCCAGCCCATCTGCAACCGGCAATGGTGCCTGTGTTAACGGGTGTGGCACTGCTGGTTTGGAAGCTGAACAAAGAGACAGTAAACACAAAGGTTGCCTGGGTGCATAAACACAAAACGATCTCCTCCTCACCTCATCCCTGAAACAGGCCAGTCACAGCATCAGGGACACCACAAGTGACTACTTGTCAGCTCCTGTCAAGTGCAGTGGCAAGGACCTACCACCTTCAAGCTGCAGATACTAAGGACGAAATTGTAGAACCTGCGGTTTTATGAGAAGCTAAACAGTATGTGCATTCAGAAAAAGATATCTTTCTAAGATGAGTACATGGCAAAGTCGTGTATACACAGAATAAACATTTCCCCACTTCTAGCTAAAAGAAAATTTGCTAAACATGTTCACCCAGCTGACTACAGAAAGAACCTCTGGGGACAGTCTGGTATGCCACATAAGGCTGACCATGTGGCACCTCATTTCTCATTAGTACAAATCTTAGGGAAGCAGTACAACGTGCTTTTGAATCTATAAGGAGAGTGGGGAAGGAAATGAGATGGATAACTGGCTGGGGCGGCATGAAGTTTTCTAAGTGAATGGTGGAATAAAATGTATGAATACAATTTATATTCCCTTGTGTTGACTGCAATTCAATTCGAGGGCATGGTAAGGCTTATAGGATCCCAGTGGTGATCTCCCAAATGACTGGAATTTTTTTAAAAACTCTCATCTTCAATTCGTCTTCTCCATCTGTATGTTTTTATTGATTCACTATTTTATTGATTCACTCATTTATTTGTACCCTGCCCAGTTCCTCAATGCAATGTAGCCTTATGCTCTGCAAGCACTGGGGAACTGTCAGTGGCTTTTGAGCAGGGAAACTACATGATCAAGCATGAGTTTTAGATGATCTGGAATCAGTGTTGAGAATGAAACTAGAGAGACAGAGGCGGGTAGTCATCCAGATGAGTCCTGACTAGATACCACGAAGGAGAGAAGACATATTATTTAAGAGGCAGAATGATCAGGATTTCTTGACTGGGTGACTGTGGTTGGTAGCAAAACAGTGGAAACATAACTAGAAAGTGACTTTTTTTGATGGCTTTGTAAATGATGACACTACTTAAGCAGATTGACAATATAGGAGGTGAATCAGTTTTGGAGTATGGGTAAGAGAAAGCTCGAGGAAGTGCTTTAGTGAAAGGTGCCATATAATGATACTAAGATTTCAATTCTGTGTCAAACTGCCAGGGCAGGCAACAGAACATGTTGCTAATGAAGGTCTACTGTTGCTCCTCGTGGGCTGATCGCCAGCTGCGCCCTTTGAAGTTGTCCTACATCCTCATCATGCCCCATGGTGGCCACGGTGCTTACTAGAGGAACTTTGAGAGGGTGTGGAAATGGAACAGTACAAGCCCAGAGCCACCCCTAGAGACCCAGCCAGAAGGCCTCTCCTACCAATGGGATGGTGGGACTGGTGAAGCACCACGTTTGCTTCTACTTAATATTTGAAGGCTGCTCAGATATCTATCGCCAGTAGAATACTGAGTATTTAAGGGCAGATGACCTCACAACTAGGGTAAATGTCCTCAGGCCCTGCCTTAAGTACTCTCTCCCAGTCTGGCTTCATACCTTGAGGAATGGATCAGGGAGAAGAATTCTCCTTTCCAATCACCCTAGTCTCTCTCTTTTCCCCCAGATACTTTCTGTCGGCCTCAGAGCCTCTGCTGCTCTTTCCATGTTCCCGAATGCCTTCCTTTTCCACACTGGGTGAGTCTATGAGATGGGATGCTTCCTGGATGGCAGAGCCGTTATCTGCTGGAGCAGTCTGCTGTGGACTTGCTAGGCTGTGTGACTGCTGCACAAACAGAAGGCTTTTGTTCAGCTTGGGATTTTTTGTGTATTCTCTACCTGTTCTCTCATCTTGTTGCTAAAACGGTTCGAGGCATCTTGCAGTATAAAAGGAGTTGTTTGCTTTTTTGTTTGTTAGTGAGAACTGGGGACACCCTCCTTGGAGCTAAGAGCCCAAGGTGCAAAGGTAGAGCTCCCCCTGCTGGCTGGCTTTTGCTCCTGCAGCCCTCGGGCATCTGATGCTTTCACCTTTGTGAAGTCTTGTGGTTTCACAGGGAAGAAAATCAGTGTCGTTCAGCTTGAAGAGGTACTCTTGCTTTCAGAAACAATGATCAGTGTGCCTGTTGGACTGAACATGCTTAAAACTCGTTCCCTCGCTTTCTGCCATTATCTTTCACTAGCTGTTGCACAAATATTGAGGCTCTTAATTTGTTTGTGAGACATTGATTGGGCCCTGACCTGAGCCAAGCACTTTGCTGGCACCAGGAACACTAAGGCCAATGAGAGACTCTCCCTGCCGTTGGAGGCCAGCATAAGTGAAGCTGCCCTCTTTCAGGTAGGAAAGGCTTTGTCAGCCCAGGCTGGGGACACTCAAAATGAAAGGAGCTCCCTAGCCAGGGCCCCAGACCCAGGTCCATTCAGGAATAGGGGTTGTTTTATCAGGCATTAACTTTGAGTTATCCTGGCCCCTCTTCTAGGCTGACCTGGCAGGTGGGAGGGAGAGCAAGGCATCCTAAAGGCTGCAAGCCTGGCTGGCTCTGCTCCACCCAGGTAATCTATACCTCAGAGCACTTTCTCCCACTGGGCAGGGGACCACTGGAGCAGCGGTTCTCAACACCTGATTCCCAGACTCATAGCAGCAGCAGCAGCAGCATCTAGGAACAGGTATCAAATCCTCAGGTTTGAAAGGCCCCTGGGTGTGAGGCCCAGCAGTCTGTGCTTTAGCAAGCCCTCTAGGTAACTCTGACAGGTCCTTAAGTGTCTCTGGAGGTTCAGACAGTGGTGCGGCCGCCTCTGGGAGTCCTGCATGATAGCTCGGCTTCATGAGATGTGCCTTCCTCTGCCTCACAGCAGCCAGAAAGCTGTAGCACTTCAAAGGTACCTACTGGATAACCCTTCGTTTTACAAATGAGATTACTGAGGTGCAAGACTACATGGTTCTCCCAGGGCAAATCTGTCCAGGGATTTGCCCCCAGGGATCCCAATTTACACAAGCAGAAAAGGGAGGCCTGTAAAGGGTATCCTTTCTGGGTTCCTCGGACCTGCCTGCTCTGGCCATCAGGGCTCTGCACAGTGTCTAGTGCAGATCTGCCTCTCCCTGGCCTGCAACTGGGTCACCATGAAGCTCTGGGCCCACAGTCTTCCTCTCCTTGGGGGTGATGTCGAATTCTGCTTTCTCCTTTTTGGTCGCACTGGTTCCTGCTGTCACTCAGCTGGGAAAATAAAGGTCCCAGCTGTGAAAGGATCACAATGGGGTTTGGTTTTTAAAATCAATCCCCAGTGCCTAAAAATACTTGTCAATCACAGAGAGACAGGAAGTCACCAGAAAGACAGGAAATGTTCGAGGATGGAAATGCAGCCCCTCTAGCCTGGCCATATGGTACAGATGTCTTTTCAGATAAGTGCCAAGGTCTTGTCAACTGGCTAGAATTAAGGCAATGCTCTGTCTCCCCTCCCCACAATATTTACAAGTATTGATTTTCTAGAAGGGAAGTGGTGGGGAGGGAAAAAGTAGAAAAGAATAGCATCTTTATTAATATTAGTATTTTTGTGAACATCATCAGAGGGGTTGGGTCCCAAAGGGGAGACTGCACTTTGAAAACACAGCTTCCTCTCAAAGAGCAGAGAAATGATGGGCTCGCAGTGTGAGCACTGTCCGTGCAGCCCTGCATGACAGGTGAGGTGCTGACTCAGGCAGAGAACTTTCTGTGCCTCTCCACTTATGGTCTTTGCAAAAGGTCCAACGCTCCCTTGTTTGAAAAGATCACTACTCACACTCTTTCATCCCTGATGCAGTGAACAGGGGTGGGGGGAGCACAAAGGAAAAACCATTTTCTCACCAAATGTGAAGGAGTTGTTTTCTCAGGAGGCTTTAATCAAATGCTACAGTGGATATACTGAGGAAGCACTGCAGGAAACAGTCTGTAAAGCAACACGGGCTTTCCACACCTGCCTTCTGGAGAGGAGGGTCTGGGCAGGGCTCTTCCAGCCAGAATGTTTCTGCAGGTATTGGGGGCATGGCTGGATTTCAGAACTGGATTAAAAGAAGAGAAAAAGGGGATCTTTCAGCTGGTTTGGGAAAGGGAGCCTGGGGTACGAAAGGAGTGCTCATCACACAGACTCACATACTCTCACACGCACATATACACACACACACACTCTTTCTTTCACACACACACACACACACACACACAGACACACACACACTCACACACACTCTGAGCTACTTCTGCTTTGTTTTCCAGATGTCCCACCTCCTCATTCTAAGCACCACTTCTATTTCTTGGTCTCAGGAGGAGTTTCTTAAAACATAAACTCTTGTCCTGGTATAAATAAGAGTTTAATCTAATGAGGATATTATATTAGATATTCTGGAAGTGGGGGGTACTTGTGGAAAGGATAGGGGTTGAACTGAAAGAGAGAGAAGATTCATGGGTTCGCTGAGGATTGGGACCCCTGCTCTGTGTTCTCCCAGTGCCCCAGGGATACAGCAGTGCCTCTGGAAGGAGTGACCGTGGGATATGCCTGGGGCAGCCAGGTCTAAATGTGAGGATACCCAGTTCATATAAAGAATGCAGTCCTAAAAAGAAATCAGATAGGCTGGGTTTGAACCCAAAACTGCCACTTGCTGGCTGTGTGGCATGGGGTAGTCACTTCCCTATATTGCTTGTTTCGTTATCTGTAAAATGAAGGTGATTTACTTATTCTACAAATATTGATTGAACTATATGCTGGGTACTATTATAGGGATTGAAAGACAGAATTTAAAAAAGTAGAGGTCCTACTCTTACAGAGCTTACATTCTAGTGGGGGGAAACAGATGAAAGACTCGATTACTAACTAAATCACACAGCATATTATGATGGAAGATGATAAGGGATATGGGAACAAAGTGGAGCTGGGAAAAGCAGAATTGGAAGGGGAGGGGGCACAAATACTCAGGATATGCTCATTGAGAAGGTAATATCTAGGCAAAGCCTGGAGGGAGATGAGGGAAAACCTTGAGCTATCTAGGAAAAGAATGTTCTAGATCAAAGAGTAGTTGCCTCATACAAAACTATTTATGTAAAGCACTACCTTAGTAACATTCCATAAACATCAATTGTTGTTGTTATTTTCATGCCCATGTATGGTCCAGCAGCTACCATGTGGGCTAGAAAAATGAGCATGTCCACAGTAATCATCATGCCCTGAACTAGAAAGACCCCTTCAAATGATTGGTTCTAGATTAAGGTCCCAGGACCTTTATTTGACTCAGGGGTAAGGGGAGGAATTCCTAACAGTGACTGAGATTACATTTCCCTATAGCCCTACCAACAGGAGACTCAAGTCAGATTCTTCTATGATTTAAAGAAAATAAGGTAATGTTGCTTTGTAACTTGAGCAGCTAAAAAGTAAGATTCTTACTCATGCCCAAGAAAAATGGGAAGAGTCTGACAAGGGAAGACACGATAGGGTCCTAGGCTGAAAGACCTAAAAATGTCTTGATGCTGCAGATTGATATGCCTTTAGCAAGGCAGGGACCAAGGGCAGGGGTTGGGGGGAGACAAATGAGAGGCAAAAAGGAGTTGAAGTCAGAGAGAAGAAAAATGTATTGGAGGATATATCTGAAGTTGCTACAAGTGAAATATAAGCAGCTCTGGCAATAAGAGCAGGGCCTGAACATATGGTAAGAACAATCTGCCCCCAAAGGAGGTAGGAGCAGTAGACATCATAAGTCAGAGGGATTGGTGATACCAAGGCCAGAGAGTACCATGTGGCTCCAGGGAACCAAGTTTATCTGAAGTCAAAATGTTTAGCCTCCATAGAAGGGGTGTGGATGGGGTGGGGGGGCTTAAATGTGTTAGAATCCCAAAATGTTAAAATCCTGGAAAAGATTTTCATGCTTATTTGCTCTTACATGCTCCTTTTTCTATGTGAGGAAACTAAGACTCAGAAACAGAAAACAGCTAGTCGGGAGTCACATTCTACTGGTCGGAATTTCATTGACAGTGACAGAAACTCAATTCAAACCAACTGAATGAGCAAAAGGGAATGCATTTTGGCTGATATAACTGTAAAGACCAGGAATGGCTCAAAGGACAGGACTGAGACAGAACTTGGGTATGAACAAATCTAGGATGTATAGCAGAGACAAAATAAATCGTAAACTGCTGTCACAGAATTCTATAAGTGCATAGGCAGGCATGAGGCACCCTGAAATTTACAAGAGTTTTTTTAAAGCCCACTGTGATCCATCTCCCAGAACAAAATTAATCAAACATCAACTTCATGGGAGGCAGGAAACTGCTTGCCACTCTAAATGGCACTTATTTCCAAGGGCTGCTCAGTAAGGGTCTAAAACTCAAGTTGTGAAGTAATGATCCATATACTGAATCAACACTCCAGATGTGCTTTGTCTGTTCCACAGGGTGGGTTGTTTTAAAAGTTCACTTCCTTAACAAATACTTGTTGAGCACTTACTATGTGCCAGGTCCCGCCATAGGCGCTTGGCAAAAACAGTGAACAAAACAGAAAAATCCTCGCCCTCATATACTTTGAGTATAGTGGGAGGATGTGGGCAGTCGGCCAATAATTTTTTAAAATCTATTATTCTAGAAGATGATAAATAGTACAGAGAAAAATTGAAAAGCAGGGAAGGAAACAGAGTACAAGGTGGAAAGAAGGAGGCATTACAATTTTTTAAAGAGTGATTAGGAAGGGCCTTCCTGAGAAGGCGACATTTGGGAAAAAACCTGAACAGAAGAAGTAAATCTTGCGGGCATAGAGGGGAAGAGTATTCCAGGCAGGAGGCACAGCAAGAGGTGGTGGCCTCCTTCTACAGAGGCTAAACAATGCCCGTGATGTTTGGGAAATAGCGAGGATGTCTGTTTTTTCCTTTCTTTTTGTTTTGTTTTGTTTATCTGTATTAACCAACATTTAAAAATTGGGAATTTCACATCAAAATCTAGATTTCCAGATTTTCTTGAAAAAGAATATCGGCAGTTAAGATCTGGCAATGCTGGCTCCATTGGATTTGTCTGATGTTTTCTTGTGATTTGATTCAAGGTCTGCATTTTTGTTTAGGAATATTCCAGAAGCCATGCTGCGGCCTTCTTGGTGCTTTATGTCAAGAGACACAGAATGCCTATTTGTCCCATTAATGCTAATGTTCCCTTTGATCACTTGGTTGAGGTGGTATCTGCCAGATTTCTCTACTGAAAGCTAATGTTTGTACTTTTTAAATAAGCATCTTATTGGGAGATACTTTGAGATTGCGTAAATATTCTGTTTCTCATTGTCCTTTTAGCTTTTATTGATGATTCTTCCCTGAAGCAGTTATTACTGTGGTGGTAGGCAGATGGTAATTTTCTAATGCCATCATTCCTTCAACATGGTCTCATCAGCTATTATTACATATTAATGCATCTTGCTCTTCTCAAATGAATAGACCCTGTAGTATGGGACTAGGAAACTTGCCCTTAAGTTAAAGGTCATGGAGATAGGTGGAACAGCAAAAGAATATAGCAACAGCAAGGGACCCGTGGAATGAGCACTACTTTTTCTGTAGAAACTGATCATGTAATTTCTAATATGTATGAATGTGGCCACCAGGTAGCAGGCTTCAGAGAGAATAGACTGTAAATGCTTCTCATCAGACTTAAGGTCTGTGTTGATGTTAAATGCTGATTGGCTTTTCCTGAATTCCAAATGGGAGAAGGGCATCATGAGCCATGTCCGACCCCCACCTTCCCATCATGACCTGTATCTGACTTTCAGGTTAACTTTGGAGTGCTCTGGCTGAAAGGAGGGAGTGCATTCAGATGGTTGGGGGCCTTAGAATTTTATTTTTGGTTTACAGATAAAAAGAGTTTGGAATAGCCACCTTGAATAATTCAATAGAAAGTCAAGAGAAATAAAACGTCTCTCTGACAACAACAACAACAAAAACTTATAAATCTGAAAAGCAAACATGCTTAGATAATGCATCAGGTATAGACTAATTTGTTCTGGAAGTCTTTATAGGTCTCTGCTGATTGCAGTGCTTGTTGGAACATCTATCTGAATGCCTAAGCCTGATAGAAATCTTTGGCAGACTAATTAATGGCATGGATAGCTGTTAGCATGAACTTTTCAATACGTAGAGAAGTGAAATTTTCCACTCACAGCAAGCTGTTAAAATCCTAATTATCCCCTTGGAAACTCACCCTCTCAATTTCAGAAACTAGCTCCTGTATAAAGGAAGGAACTCACACATACACAAGTCCCCATCCATACACACCATGAATAAGTATATTGATCTTCATTTCCAGGAAGATACTCTAAGTCATTTCCAGGAAGATAACTCTATGTCACTCCTTGACGCATAGACTTTCTGTGTAATCCCATCACTGATTATTCCAAACAAGTAAGTTTTCTACCTGTATTAGTCTGTTTTGCATTGCTGTAAAGAAATATCTGAGACTGGGTAGTTATAAAGAAAGGAGGTTTATTTGGCTTATGGCTTTGCAGGCTGTACAAGCATGGCACCAGCATCTGCTCAGCTTCTAGAAAGGCCTCTGGAATCTTTTAGTGGGAAGACAAAGCCAGAGCAGCATGTTACATGGTGAGAGAGGGGGAAGGGAGGGAACAAGAAAGATGCATGGTTTTTATAAACAATCGGCTCTCTTGTGAACTAATAGAGCAAGAACTCACTCATTATCCATTGCTGGGGAGGTGGGGAATGGGGAGTGGGTGGAGCAGGGTTGGGGGTCATCAAGCCCTTTATGAGGGATCTGCCTGTATGATCCAAACACCTCCCTCCAGGCCCCACCTCCAACATTGGGGATCACATTTCAACAGAGATTTAGAGGGGATACATATCCAAACGATATCACTGCCTATTCCAGTGATAGCAGCAGCTGGTTTTTGTTGGAAGACATATTTATGTCAACCATATAAAAAATTCACTCATATTTCTACTGCTTTTTCATACCACACCATGGCCAATTAGGAAGGAATGCCAATTTCTTTCCTCCTGGGCTTTTGTGGAGACACTGAGAAAATCACTTCCTGGAGAAATGAAGTCTGAAAGCCCTGGCAAGAAAAGGAGACAGTTCTCTACAGACATGCAGGAAAAAGTTTCAGAAGAGGTGTCAGGGCTGATGCCAGAAGCAAAGGTACCAATATTGACAGCACCTTCTTCCAGCTCCTATAGGGCTTCTTCTTGGGTTCAAGCTTTCTGCAAATGGCAGCAAATGGGCAGGCTGCTAAGCATAGAGGAGAGTTGCTATCACATGATCCTGAGAACAAAGACTAAGTCATGCATCCTGGGAAGGCCCAGGCCAAACAGAGTCGCTGTGGCAGGTTGCTCCAAGGGACACCGAAGAACAGAGAAGGAAGCAGGAAGTTTGGGAAGCAGACTCATGCTTTGACTGAAAGGTGAGCAACAATAGAAGAAAGGGGAGTAAAAACCTTCCTCTTTGGTCATCGCTGCATAGAAAATAGAATTCATAAGTTTGAGACTCAAATGTACTCTGCGACAATTTAAAATTTGCAGCATTTTCCCAGGCATGGTGGCTCACGCCTGTAATCCCAGCACTTTGGGAGGTTGAGGCAGGCAGATCACAAGGTCAAGAGATAGACCGTTCTGGCCAACATGGTGAAACCCCATCTCTACTAAAAATATACAAATTAGGTGGGCATGGTGGCGCACACGTGTAGTCCCAGCTACTTGGGAGGCTGAGACAAAGAATCGCTTGAACCCAGGAAGTGAAGTTTGCCGTGAGCCAAGATCATGCCACTGGACTCCAGCCTGGCGAAAGAGTGAGCCTCGGTCTCAAAGAAAAAAAAAATTGCAGCAGTTTGTTATTTTGGGACTGGTGTTAGACTGCAGATAAATATGTAGTTTAATACATACACATTATATCAGATTACATATCACTACAATTATTGGAGTTGCTTTGCTGTTTGGAGAATGAGCCTTGTAGGAAACAACCATTTCCAAGTAAATGATGAATGAAAGATTCTATGAAGAAAAAGAAAAAAAAAATAGCCATAAGGTTAAATGCTTTCTAAGAAGTCAGGCTTGGAGAGCAAGTCGTCTTTGTGTTTAGAAGCCATGCTGATGCTACAAGTGTGTATTATGAATGTTCACAGTAAACAGGAGGCAAAGGAGCCAGCAGGGCTATGAGGATGGGGGGTGCTATGGGAACACAGTCACAGACAGTTAAAGAGCAGAAAGTATCGACAGAGTTCAGTGAATAGAATGGAGCTACTCTGAGAGATAAAGGTACACAATGAGGTTGGAGCACAACCAGACAGGTGATATATTATGTTCTTTCTCAAGGTTGGCTTTTCCTTAATTGTGCTGTTTATCTCCTCAGAACACTTGAGCTGTTGCAAAGCAAATGTTTGAGCTGAGAACTAACATCTCATCTTCCCTATTGCTGTAGAGCCCTTGGCAGAGAGCTAAAGACCCTTCACAAGCTGGTCTCAGCCTGCCTTCCCAAACTAAGACATAGAAGAGCCAGCAGTTGAAGTATTAGATTGGGAAGAGGCGAGTTAACTTTGGGCCTCTCTAACCCCACATCGGTAATTGAGAGAGATCACTGGTTACCTAATAAGGAGTGGGATGATGGCAAGTACAAAGCCTGCTCATCCATCCAGGCATGGTCCTATCCCCTCAGCTGCCCTCTCTACTTCCTTCCTCCTTCACCCCCACCCCATCTTCAAGGAATCCAGCTACACTCTGCAGGTGCCTCTGAGTGGCCAAAGTCATCATCACAGCCAAAACCAGACTTGCCCACCCTTTGACATGCTTCAAACTTACTACCCACCTTTCCTTTCACTTTCTACCCCACTCTCCAGTCAAATTCACAGAGAAATTCTGGTAATAGTTGTCATAGCAAAATATAGTAGGGAAGCTTTACTGTTAATCAACATGGGGATTGGTTAAAAAAAATTATGGTTGGCCACATTAGGGAATATTATGCAGCCATAAAAAAAGAAGGGGAACACACTGTGTGAATTAACAGGGGGAAATGCCCATGAGCATTTTTTTTCCCCAAGTAATTTGCCCAAAACTATGCCTGGAGCAAGATAATTTCATTTTTTTATAAAATAAAGCAAAATAAAAACTATATAGGTGTCCTGAGACCCACCCCCACCAAGGGTATGCCTGCAGAACAACAGGTAGCCTGACTTGGCTAAGGTCCGAGGTTCTTGCCTTGCTGGGTTGGACTGAGTATCCATACACACTGGGTGAGTCTAGAGGTGGAGGTGAAGGTGGAGGAGGAGGAGAACCAGAGCCAGTTCAGGTGCAGGGAGGCTGAGAGGAGACAGGCTTGGGAGAAAGCATGAAGAAGAGAAAAGAAAGGGCAAGAGAGACAGAGCAGGTGCTGCGGGGACAGGAACTACTTTGGGGAAGTCCTACCGCTACCCTGAAAATCAGCAGAGTATTATGGTGTGATCACCACTTTCTAAAGCCAGTTTCTCAGCTCAGAATACTATTTTTTTTAGCACACTGTGGAAGAAACAAAACTTCTCAATGAATACTAGGTTTGTAAACTCTCAGGAGAACTTTATTTTAAAGCCACTGCTAAAGGAAGATAATTGAGCTGCTGTTTGCTGCCTAAAACACCAGCGATCACACTGTATGGTCTTAAAGAAGAGAAACTCAGGGAAAGGAGGGAAAGAAGAAGAAAAATGCTTTGAACTTAATATGTATATATCTTCATGTGACTAATAAGAGGTAATTTGTGAGCCATTACCATCTGCTACATTTGTCTGACTACCTTTCATGACTGGCTAAGCCTTTATCACAAGTCATCAAATCCACGCAGATGTAACAGGTTCACATTTCACTCGGATAAGGCTGTGCAGAAAAGCAATTTGACAACAATGGTGTCCCTATCCCTTCATAATTCATGACAACAGAGAAATCTGTATCTTGATGGATATTAGCATACCTATTTATCCTCATTCGAGACCTTCACTGCCATTCCAATAGTCAGCTGACGAAAGCTTTTTGTTTAGTTCGTTAGGTTCTCGCTTCAGCTTCCTTATAAGCAAAACAGAGGACTTACAACAGAAGATGTAATAAGCAAAATATTTTAAATCAAGTGATTTGTTTCACATATTTCGTTTAATGTAAACTGATTCCCTTCATAAGGGAAAATAAACTTCGGGAGTGTTTTGTTGTTGTTGTTTCTAATTTAAATATATTTTCTACATTTTCCAAGAGGTTTATAATAAATGTATTTTAATTTGTAACCACAAAAATAATTTTTTAAAATAATAAGAGACCAGGCCAGGTGTGGTGGCTTACGCCTATAATCCCAGCACTCTGGGAAGCCAAGGCGGGAGGATCATGAGAAGTCAGGAGTTTGAGACCAGTCTGTCCAACATGGCAAAATCCTGTCTCTACCACAGATACAAAAATTAGCCATGCATGATGGTGCACGTCTGTAATCCCAGCATCTCAGGAGGTTGAGGTAGAAGAATCATTTGAACCCAGGAGGCAGAGTTTGCATTGAGCAACAGAGTAAGACTCTGTCTGAAAAATAAATAAATAATAGAGACCAATCATAAAAAGAAACTGCTTTGTAAAAGCCTTAATCCTCACCCTGATTCCCTACTGCTGTGTCCTTTCAAAGAAGGATTAGCGTGTCATCAAATAAGAAAGCTGATTTTAATGGGCCCATTTGATGACTGAGTCTTCCTGGCTGGACTGGTGGTAGTCATTGATATCCCTGGAAGAAGCCACGTCCTCTCATTTGTGAAGAAAGCACCTCAGTCAGAGCTTCAGTTGCCTCTAATGGCCTCTAGATGCCTTAGTACTTCTGAGGCCACAGCCCTGCTCCTTTAGCCACCATGCCTCAGTTTCCCACAAAAGACAAAATGTAAAGCATCCAAAAAGTATATGTCTCAGTCAGGGTCCAGACAGAGATCAACAGGGGAGATTTAACATGGAGAACCTCTTACCAGGGTGTGGGAAGAGCTGAGATGCGAGCAGGGGTCAGTGATGCAACCCAGGCATCAGCAACAACTGGAAGCTGTTACCCGCTCTAGGCTGGGGGGCAAACTTACTACCCGTGCCCAGAAGCCAGCCTGGTGAGAACTGGCTGCACTGGCAGAGGACCGGTCTCACGGGAGGTAGATGTGACGGAGGCACAGTCCCTGTTGGAGAGGCCGCTAGAAGCAGAGAAATGGGGGGCAGGAAGGAAGACCGGGGCTTTTTCGTTCCCCGCTCCATCCTCTCACAGTGCCTCCCATTAAGCGAAAGCTATCCAGAAGCCACCTGGCAGAGGAGCCTGAGAAACAAAGAAGGAAGCATTGAGATGACATGAGCTGACAGTTTCACTCCGTCCTTTCATCTGCATTCTGAGTGTAGCCCACTCACTGTTGTCTCCCACTTGAATCGTGCAGCATGCATCTGACTCGTCACCCCGCCTCCCTGACAGTCTCCACACCACCGCTGCTAAACCTCCGCAGGGGCCCCTCCGGATCTTCAGGCGCAAAGCGGCTGCGGGGTCCTCCTGAGCTGACCCGCCCCACTCTACCATACCTCTTCCGACAGCCGCCTCACAGCCTACGCTCCTGCCAGACTAAACCTTCTTAGCGTTTATTCTTTCTCTATGAAAAAATTCGAAAGAGCAAAAAGGCCCGGAGAGTAATACGATGAACATCCATGTATCCACCATCAAGTTTAAACGTATAAAACTTTGTAAAGCCTCCTTTGTAACCTTTCTGTGATTACATTTCCCTCGTCTATCCACTGCCAATAAAAACCATCATCCTGGATTTTATGTTTATCATTTTCAGGTATGTCTTCATGCTTTTATAAGATATGTAAATATCCCGGAGTGATCAATGATATTGCAGGTTTTCGGGCATTATATATATGGTATCATGGTGTGTGTATCCTTTGGCAACTTTTCCACTCAACATTATATTTAGGAGCTGTATACCTGTTTATACATGTAGCCCTACATTGTTCACTTCTAACTGTTCTATACCATAGAACTGTACTTACACGAGGTGGAATAAATTACTTACACTAGGTGAAATGAATTGCCTTATGAATGTCAAAATATAAAATCAGTACACTATGGATTAAAGCAGAAATACATAAAGCCATCCTTAAAAGAGTCAGAATAGGTCTTAATATGATTAAAGATACAGACATACCACACTGAGCGATATGTCACTCAGAAAAGGGTTGATCAGCAATGGAAGCATGAAAAACAGCAAGAGAAATAATCTTCAGAAGGTAGCTTAGTGTCTGGGAAGAGTCAGTTGAAGTGTCATCAAGCTATAAAAGTTTGATGCTTCCTTCTCTGCTATATTAAAAAAAAAAAAAAAAAAGACCAGTTTAATTACATGGTTGAGAGCCACATTTTTCTCTTCCTTTCACAGGGTCATGCTGTGTTTGCTTCTCTTACTCCCTTTCATTGCTGACAAACCCTTTTCTGAGTGACATATCGCTCAGTGTGGTATGTCTGTATCTTTAATCATATTAAGGCCTATTCTGACTCTTTTGAGGATGGCTTCATGAATTTCTTCTTTAATCCATAGGGTTCTGATTTTATAGTCTGACACTCATAAGGCAATTTATTCCACCTAGTTTTAACAACTTGAAGTGTAGATCATCCAAAATGTTCACACCCTTTGATCTTGCAAATCCCATTTTAGGTAGTGGTAGCACACATCCTCAGAGGTGCATGAGTAGAAATGTTTCAGTGCTATTTATTATATCTAAAATTGACATATAAATATGCTCAACAGGAGACTAGTTACAATAATTAGGTATTTCCATTCAAATAAATACAATACATCCACTAAAGAGGCTTGAATCAGTTTTTATTTACAGTACTTATGTGAAAAAAGATACCTAACATCTTTTTAATAGAAAAAAAGCAAGTCATGAATAATATTTATAGTGTTACTTACTTATAATGTCAAAAATGTTTATATATGTTTATATAGGCAAAAAAGTCTATAAATACAAACACACACACAAGTAGCTGGGCTCAGTAACACGTACCTGTAATCCTAGCTACTTGGGGGGCTAAGTAGGAGGATCTCTTGAGCCCAGGAGTTTGAGGCTGCAGTGAGCTCGGATTAGCCAACGCACTTTAGCCTGGACAGCATAGGGAGACCCCATTTCATACCTTGAAAAAATACACACAGGAATATTTATGTTGTCAAGATGCTAACATCAGTAATTGCTGAGAAGGTGAAATTGTATAATTGGGGTAGGAGACATTTTTCCCTTTTTTGTATTGTTTTACCTATCATTGGAGAAAATATATTTCCTGGCTTTTTGCATTTTTATAAATTAATTTCTGTTTTTAATTATGTAATATAAAACTAAAAAAACACAAATAGATTTTGTAGGGATAAAAACATGTTAGATTCAGAATTTCAAAACATGCCTTTGCTATTTATATGAACCTTATTGAAAAAAAGTAAGGAGAAGTCTCACCAGCCAGGAGTTGAGAAGCACCAGCCTGAGTTCCTTAAGTGCATGGATTTAATAGGCTCTCTTTTATACCTTAGTACAACCCAAAATTCAGCCTTGCCTCAGCCCACTCCAAGAACTCCTCTGGGAACCACAGGGGAGGAAGGGCCTTGTGACACCTGGAACACTGATCCAAACAAAGTACCTTCTGGGAAAATAATCTCTATTATCCATCTTTGCCAAACACCCAACCTAGAGGATAGAGTTGGGTGGGATAACAGATCTCTCTTCCACCCATACTCAGCAGGATGGAGAGGATGGAGCCCAACTGTCATCCATTAATCAGCTTCAACCCTTCCCCTTTTCTCTCTTCCCAGAGATAAGACCAATCTCCCAACTCTTAAGTTCCTTGCCAGAGATCTCTGTTATCCTGAAGTTTAGTATATGATATCTCCCATGCATGCATTTATGCTCTAAAATAGCATGCATAGTGTTTTATGTTTAAATTTAAATGAAGACTTTTATGTCTGTGTATCTTTTAGGAACTTGCTTTCTTTTTCAATCAACATTTTTGAAATTTATCCATGTCTATTCATGCAGATCTATTTCATTCACGTTAAGTATGAGTAATCACATTTTATTTACTCATCTCCCTACAGGTGAACAGCTGTATTATTTCCACTATATTGCTGTTAAAAACAGAGCTATAATGAATATTCTTGTATTTGCTCCTTGTGCACAGGTGCTAAAATTGTTCATGGTGATTATTGTCATAGATATCTTCAGAACTTCCTTATAATGCATAATGAACTCTGAAAAACTTAAATGAATGCCTCCATTGTTCTAAGCATATTCATAGTTTTTTTCTTTTCTTTTCTTTTCTTTTAAGACAGTCTCGCTCTGTCACTCAGGTGGAGGTGCAGTGGTGCAATCTTGGGTCACTGCAACCTCCGCCTCCCAGATTCAAGAGATCTCCTGCTTGAGCCTCCCAAGAAGCTGGGATTATAGGCACGCACCACGATGCATAGCTACTTTTTGTATTTTTAGTAGAGACAAGAGTCTTGCCATATTGGCTGGGCTGTTCTTGAACTCCTGGCCTCAAGTGATCCACCTGCCTCAGCCTCCCAAAGTGCTGGGATTACAGGCATGAGCCACCACATCTGGCCCATATATGTAATCTCAAATGTCTCTGGATTTGATGGTTTGATCCCTTAGGGTATGTTAACACCTTATACTAAGATGGAAGAGATGGCAAAGTCTGCAGTAATAATCCTTGCACCTTAAAAAGAGAAGTAGGATTTTATGATACTATCTGATCCTTGTCTGTCTTTTTATGTGTGTGTCCTAGCTCCCCAGCTAGACCAGGAGCTTCTTGTCAGGAGTGATTTTGTGTTAGACTTCTTAGCATTCTCAGCACATAGGAGAGTGCCCTTTACTTGATGAAACTTCTTGCTCCTAAGTGTATGCCCTCAAACCAGCACCATTGCTAATACCTGGGTGCTTGTTAGAAATGCAGAATCTTACGTCCCACCCTAGACCTACTGAGTCAGGCTCTGCATTTTAACAAGATCCCCAAGTGACATTAAAATTTGAGCAGCACTGTTGTAAACTCATTGCTCCCAGGACCTTACCAACATATGTGTTTAATTTTGATCATGTTAACATCAATGTCTCATATTCCCGGATCTCACCTTTATTTGCTCTCAAGGACCTTAACTGATATGATGCCATATGATGAATGTTTCTTGCTCCAATGTGCTCTGGAATAAGATAAAGGGCATTCTCAGGCCAGCAAGTTGAAACATCTTCCCAAAGAAGGTGATGTCTGAGCAAGTCTTCTAGGGCTTGTAGTCATTAACTAGGTAGAAGGGTGTTCTAGGCAGAGGGAATCAAGTGGGAAATGCATGCATGCTTGAGAAATGTTTAGGGAGCTGCAAGTAATTGAGTGCATATGAAGAAGTAACACAACGGGAAACTGATGGCAAATTATGAAAGATCTTGTTTACTAAGTGAAAGAGTTCTGTTTTTATCATGTAGGCAGGCTGGGCAAAACCATTAAAGTATTTTTGGTAATAAATGGCAAAATTAGATTTGTAATATAGCTAGGTCACTCTGGAAGCTGTTTTGAGGTTGAATTTGGGGGGGGGATGCACTGGCAAAGATGAACGAACCCAACAGAGGGCAAGATGGCCAGCATATCTGGAAGTGATCTACAGACCAAGTTCAATAAAGGGAGGCTTGAGATACCCCACAGGAGAGGGGCTGTCCTACATGGCTGAAAGATTTGGAATCTGTGTGGCTAATCTAGATTGCTAATCTGTTATGGAGCTGGCAAGAGTGAGCTGCAGGAGCACCTCTCCAAGTTGAGTGTTACAAAAGATGGATAACATGGATTCTCTCAGCAGGTGCCTTGGTAAGATCAGTGCTCAAATTGTTCAGGATGTTCACACAGACTTTAAGGCAACACAGACTTAAAACTACTCATGCTTTTGAGACACATGCTCATTCATTCAATAAACATTTGAGCATCATATGTATATAATGCTGATGGAAGGATCAAAGTACCACGGTAGGCCGGGCGTGGTGGCTCACGCCTGTAATCCCAGCACTTTGGGAGGCCAAGGCGGGTGGATCACGAGGTCAAGAGATCGAGACCATCCTGGTCAACATGGTGAAACCCCGTCTCTACTAAAACTACAAAAAATTAGCTGGGCATGGTGGCGCGTGCCTGTAATCCCAGCTACTCAGGAGGCTGAGGCAGGAGAATTGCCTGAACCCAGGAGGCGGAGGTTGCGGTGAGCCGAGATCGCGCCATTGCACTCCAGCCTGGGTAACAAGAGCGAAATTCTGTCTCAAAAAAAAAAACAAAAAAAGTACCACGGTAAGGTCATAAAAGCTTAAGAACCATCAGCCCCAGTTCTTTAATATATGGATTTTAACAGGTTCCCTTTTGCACCCAAGTACAACCCAAGATTCAACCCTGCCTCATCTCACTCTAGGAACTGCTTTGTGAACCACAGGGAGAAGGGGCCTTGCAACACCCGGAACACTGATTCACTCGAACCTGCACTCAGGAGTTCTGACATGGACACGATATTCAGAGGTATGCCATCATCCCTTGGCATAACTTATCTATCTAAAACTCCATGCAGTTGATAGAGCCAAAGGAGAATGGGTCTCTTAGCCAGTACGGATACAGCACATGCAGTTACCACCATCACAGCAGCAAAAGCTAACATTTGCTGGTATTTATTATGTTCCAAGCCTTGTGTTCAATACTTTATTTACAGCATCTCACCTAGACCTTATATAAATCCATAAGGTAAAGACAATTATTTTTCAATAATTGTTTTAATGAAGTATAGGACATGTGGGAAAGTGCATAAAGCACATGCAAAATATTTGCCTGTATCTGATACTAGGCTACAAACTTGTGGAGGACAGCGAATATTTTCTCATCTTTATGCCCCACAGCACCTGGGATGAAGCCCTGACCTACTCATTAATGCTTGTGAAGTGGTTAAATAATAAGCTAATAGCCAAAAGAAAATAAATGCCCCCTTGTCTTAATAGTTCTCAACTTTTGGTACATATCACCATCACCCGTGGAACTCTGAATGTCATAGCTGCCAATACTCCATGCCTGGAGACCTGATGCAGTGAGTGAAGCCTGAGTTAGTAGCTGGATTTTTGATTAGACAAATATTTTCATTCATCTTTAACTCCATGCTCTTCTCAAATGAGAGCATGACTTCACTAAATAAAATGACTTCACTAAATCATAGGGCTAAAAGCATGATGATGTGTATCTATCATGCCTTTACTTCAAAAATGATTTTTCTTATACAACTCTTCCTTCCAAATAGTTAAATTAAAGTACTCTAGGGAATATCATCTAAATGGATTTTTAAAACCCACTCTTTCAACATTTTTACATCAAAAAGAGTAAAAGTAATTATTGTAATTATAATGAAAAATTTTCTGGCAGTGCATTAAAGGGGAACCATTACTAGGTTGAGAAGAAATTCATTAAGATTATGGATATCAGTAATATCCAGAGTATTTAGAGTGATATTTTACAAATGCATTATTCTGAAATTTGCTCTATTTTTATTGTTAGTAGAACCTTATCAATGTTCAATTATGACAAGAATCTAAATTGTAAAGAAACATTGAAATGATGTATATTTATGTTGCTGTTAGAAACATACTAAATTTCACACCATCAATTTCATTTATTCAATTATGCATTTGCCTAATAAATGTTAGATGAGCACTACAATAGGCGCTAGAAATAGAGATTAAAATACAGTTCCTTCCTTTAAAGTCATCAATTTAGTGGGGTAGACAATTTAGGAAATTAGAAATTCCAATGGATATGATAAACACAATATTATAGATACACACAAGGCACTGCAGAGGCTAGAGGAGGAGCAACAAATTTGGGGATGGCGAGTGGAGATGTCAGTGAAGCCTTCCAGGAGGAGTAACTCTCGAGCTTTGAATGTTATCTTAAGGAAAACAAAGGAGGCAGCTGTATCCATCAAAGTTCTTAGTCACCAGTAACAGAAATCACCATTGGCTGAGTAAGCAGAAAAGACACCTATTAAAATGTTGTTAGGTAGCTCACAGAATTTCCTGCATTACTCGAGAACTGGACTCAGAGTCCACATAGCCAGAAATATCTCTCAGAATCATGCCAGAGATCTGGTCTAGTGAGGATACTGCTGAAGCTGACTGCCCCTAGACATTAAGCGGAAACTAGCACCTGGTGTCCCAGAAGTTCAGTCTTGCTGCAGCTGCTAACATCAACATCAGAGAAAAATTCTCTGTGGTTCTTGTGTCTAAGTGCCACTAGCTCCCAAAACAAATCTAGAACAGAGACATCTGATCAGCCCAGCCTAGATCACAGGCCTGCACCCAGCTGCAAAGGAAGCTAGGAAAACAGGTATCCCTGTTTTCAATATCAATGAATATACAACAAACCATCTGAGTGGTTTAAAACATCAATAACCATTATTATACCCCAATATTCTGTAGGCTGACTTGGCTCAACAGGACAGTTCTTCTGCTCCAAGTGGTATCTGCTGGGTCTACACTCATCTAAAGGCTCATCTGCCTGGGATGTTCAAGACAGTTCACTCACATAGCTGGCTGTTGGCTAGGAGCTCAGTCAGAGCAGGTCAGTTCCCCTCCATGGGGCCTCTTCATATAGATTGGGCTTCCACAGCATGGTGCCCTGAGGTTAGTTGTACATTTTACAAAATATCTCCCTTCCAAGAGGAAGCATCCCAAGCAACAAAATCAGAAGCTTCAGATCTCTTAATGCTCTGCCTGGGAAGTTACGGAGCATCACTTCTACCCATTTTAGTGGTCAAACTAAGTCACAGTCTGGCACACACTCAAGAAGAAAGATAAGCTCCATTTCACCAATACAAGGAATGCAAAAAAAAATGCGGCTATCTTTAATTCCCTACACTGGCATTTTCAGCTTTTATAATCAGATGAAGGCTTTCACTCTGCCTACCTTGACTCCTAAGTTGGAGATTTACTGAAATATAGGAAATGAGTTTGGATGCTGAGCCATTAACGACAATAACAAAAAGACAATTGTCCACTGTAAGAAGGAAGAAAAGCATTCGAAGCAGAGGGAACAGTATTGAAAAGTCAGAGAGGACTTCAGCTGATACTGCCACTTAAATAGTGCACTACTCATGATGATATAATTCCTGCCGTTCTCCTGCTAACACTGCATTAGAATTGCTCCTTGTTGAGCAGAGTTGTAATTCTACTGTATTTGTGCGCATTAGAGGGTTTAAACTAATTACAATTGATTCAGAAGTTGCAGTACTTGCTTGTTTTCTCCTTTCTACATCTTTAAAATCCTTTTCAAGATCATTGTTAACAAGATCTGCTCCAGGATCAGAAACGTGTATTTGACAATGATTGCCTAGGGAATGCCGTAATTTGGAAATAAGTAAATCCAGATCTCATCTGCATACTCGGGTATTTTAAATTTTTCATTTCTTTTTCATTCTGAAAATATTCAAAGTGTAAAAAAGTAGAAAGTACTTTACATATATTGGTACAATAAACACCAATATTTCCATGACCCAGATTTGATTTAATAATTGCTGGCATCTTGCCATGCTTTCGTTATGTACATGGTGTATCTTTCCTAAACTATCTTAAAATAAGTTACAGACATCATGACATTTCAACCAATGCAAAAAGTAAGGGCATTCTCTTACATATCCATAATTTCATTATTCTATCTTTAAAAAATTGACAATAATTCCTTGAATATTTAAGATGGGCTCAGAGGCCAGAGCACCAGAATTATTGTCTCTGTCAGCTCTAGCACACCAGAGGTCCATAATAGCAGGGAGTTCAGCACTGACAATTTCTGGAAAGCTAGTGTGGCAATGTGGTCCCAGAGTGATTTTAAGTTTTGGAGAGCAGCAGCAGACCCTGGAGGGACCCAGAATTAGCAGCCCCAGTAGACAGAATGGCCTGAGGCAATATCAGTGGCAACTGGCAGCTTTAGGGTGTTCTGAAACAGGGTTTCAAGAGGGCATTTATTTTCTTTTAGCTATTAGCTTATTATTTAACCACTTCACAAGCATTAACGAGTAGGTCAAGGCTTGATCCCAAGTGCTGTAGGGGCATAAAGATGAAAAAGATATTCCCCATCCTCCAGGAGCTTGCAGCCTAGTGTCAGGTACAGGAAAGGGTCTTGCATGTGCTTTATGCACTTTTCTATTCAGTTACAGACATCATGACATTTTGGCCATCTGCAAAAAGTAAAGACATTCTCTTGTATATCTATAATTTCATTATTCTATCTTTAAAAAATTGACAATAATTTCCTGAATATTTAATGCCAGTTCATATTCAGACTTCTTCAAATATCTCCAAAATGTCTTTTATAAATGGTTCATGTAGTTTATTCAAATAAGAATGCAATTCAGAACCATAAATTGCACTTGGTTGTTAGTCCTCTAAAGTCTCTTTTAATCTAGAATATTACTTTTGAAGAGGCCAAGTTATCTGTCTTGTAAAATAATCCATATACTAGCTTTGCATGCTTCTTTCCTTATAGTAACGTTTAACTGGTTCCCCCAGTATTTCCTGTAAGCTGGAAGCTGAATTTAAAGGCTTGTTTAGATTCCAGGATAAGTATGTTTGGTAAGAATACCGTGTACTTCTGTATCTGTGTACTTTACATTGCATCACATCAGGAGGCTCACTGTGTTCAACTGCCTTTGTCTTTTAGTAGTGGGGGTGGGGGAGGGAGGCAGCAAAGCAAAAATAATAATTCCTAGGCTGATGAGGCAAAATAGTCTAAGATGGGGTCACAGTGGAACTAAAGGTGTAGTAGAGAGATGTGTTAACCAGCCCCCGAGGATGCTGTCTGTCTCTGAGCCCTTAGCTTTGGGCTGAATCCACCTGAGAGGACAGATGCTCCTCTTAATGGTATTAATGAAGGGAAGCAACATGCCCAGCCACTCGGATTCTGACCGGAGTCTGAGAACAAGATCCTTCTTTACACCAGAGCAAGCTCCCAGAATAGCCCCTGCACAGGTCTCTCCTGCCCAGTTCCGGGTGAGGTCTGCTCTGATTTCCTAATGAGAAAAGCAATACAATAGTACAGCAAGACTTATTTCATGGGCCCTACAGAGCTATAAGAACTTAGAGTCTGGTGCTCTCAATATGGGCACCAGAGTTACCCTCTCTGTCAGCTCTAGCATACCAGAGGTCCAAAATATCATCAGGGAGTTCGGCACTGACAATCTCTGGAAAGCCAGTGTGGCAGTTTGATTAGGGGAGCAGCGGCAGACACTCGATGGACTCAGAATTAGCAGCCCCAGTAGACAGAATTTGCTGAGCCAGTATCAGTGGCAACTGGCAGCTTTAGGGTGTTCTGAAACAAGTTCGTTCTCAAACTTGATAATACCAATACTTTGGACTAGATAATTCTGCATTGTGGGAGGCTTTCCTCTGTATTGTAAGATGTTTAGAGGTATCCCTAGCCTCTACCTACCAGGTGCCTGTTATAGCTCCACCCCAGTTGTGACAAGTAATGGTGTCTCCAGACATTGCCAAGTGTCACCAGGTTGGTGGGGAGGGGCTTGTGTCAACATTGCCCCAGTTGAGAATCTTTGGCCTGGGAAAAACGTCAATTTGGTGACAGTAGGGTTTTCCATTAAGAGACTAATACTGGGCTCTATGTAGGAATCTTTTACATACATCAGTTCATTTCAGCTGGATAGCAAACTCTGTGGGGTGGGAACATTTTCTTGATTTTTGCAGCTGAGGAAAGTTCTCAGCAAGGTTCTATGATGTTGTTAAGGTTCATACCTGGGTTGATCCCACTTTAAAGCTGATCATGTTCATATACCAAGCTGCCTCTTTCTGACGGCACAATGTCAGCATCTCAGGCCTGGCTGCAACAGAGAAGTGTCAGGGACAGTCTTATTTTAAGACAGGGTCTCATTCTGTCTCCCAGACTGGAATGCAGTGGCTCTGTCCCTTCTCACTGCAGCCTCAACCTCTCAGGCTCAAGTGATCCTCCAACTTCAGCCTCCCGAGGAGCTGGGACCACAGGTGCACACCAACACACCTGGGTAATTTTTTTAAATTATTATTTGTAGAGGTGGGGTCTCCCTACATTGCCCAGGCTTGGGACAGTCTTGAAGGAGCATCAACTCAGGGCTAGGAGCAGCTTCTGAGTTCACAGCATTGATCTGGTTAGAGTTTCCAAGGGGCAATGTGAAGTCCCACTGGTGCTCTTCATGGGGCCACCTGAATGAAGACTCGAAGAAGGGATAGCCAGGAGAGTAGCTTTGGAGCTAGGGGAACATGGAACACGTTAAAGACTTTGAAGTGAAAATGGTGGGCTCCTGAGAAATAACAATGAGGGGATTATCCCTAAATTCTTTATATACAAGATCCTAGGCTCCAAAGAAGTCTGAGATAATTCAAGACTTGCAGCATGAGAACAGTGCCTGGACAAGCCATACTTCACTGGAACAACACAGGGTTGACAGAAGCCCCCTCTGGGGCCCCCACAGCGAGGAAGGACTGGTTCTTGGGAAGGGGAGGGCCTAATGCATGGGGCCTCAAGGAGCCTGGAGAAGTACTCTACGGCAGAACCAATTGGATACACTGGGGCAAACACGTATCTGAAATGAAGCATTTCCCAACGATTCCAGCAGATTTTCCTCTTCCCTGAACCTGCTATTTTTATTGTCAATCCTATGTAGCTTCAGCACTTAATTATTCTGCATTTAATAGAATCAGAAGTTTCAAGGTGGCAATTGTTTGAGGTATATTGGCCTTGTCTCCCTAACTAGACTGTTAACTCCTGGTTCTGGGCAGGAACCAAGGCCTGTTTCTTTACAGACTCTCAGCACAGATATAGAGGAAGCTGAGTGCACAAAGGTGTTCAGTAAATTGTCAATTAATTTAAAAGGAAAAATTACAAAAATAATAATAATCAAGGATAGGATTATAAATTGATATTATACCCATTTAACTATAAAACCATTGAAAGACATGATAAATAGCAAAGCCTCAAGAAAGCTATTAAAAACACATTAAAGTTTTCAGCTGGACACAGTGGCTCATGCCTGTAATCCCAGCACTTTGGGAGGCCAAGGCAAGCATATCACCTGAGGTCAGGAGTTCAACACCAGACTGGCCAACATGGTGAAACCTTGTTTCTACTAAAAATACAAAAATTAGCAGGCTGTGGTGGTGCGCGCCTGTAATCCCAGCAACTAGGGATGCTGAAGGAGAAGAATAACTTGAACTCGGGATTTGGAGGTTGCAGTGAGCCAAGATTGTGCCACTGCACTCCAGCCTGAGCAACAGAGTAAGACTCTTGTCTCAAAAAAAAAAAAAAAAAACACATTTTTTTTTTCTAGAGCTACCCATGCCATTCATTCAAGGGAATGTTATTTATTGAATAAATATGTATTGCCATCAACCACATGCCAGGCCATGTTCTTGAAGCTGAGAATATAGAAATAAATAAAGCAGACCAAAGTCTCTGCTTTCATGCAACTGTTAAAAGTGCATGAGAACTACCTCTATTGTATGTCCCTGGATCCTACGACTACACAAATTTAAAGACAGATGTAGGTTTTTAACAAAGGTTCAGCATTGTACAATAAAAATTTATGAGCCACATTGCAATTTAAAATTTTCTAGTAGCTACAGTAAAAAAAAAAAAAAAAAAAAAAAAAAGGTGTAATTAATTTTAATATTTTACTTAACATATTTATTTTTGTCATGACTCACAGCAAGGTTTCCACTTTTGTTCACATTGAAATAAGAGACAAACGTAGAAACAGAGTTATCACTTGACTGTTCCACAGTGCCCTGAGGCCAATCCCTTCAAGGTAAAGGAGACTTTTCTCCCGAGAGACAAGTTGTTCAGAAAGGTCACGTTTTCTCCAGGTGATCAGGCTAAATTTCACAACATAGCAGGTTGATAGTGGAACCATTTCTACAATCAGGATAGTATATCATGAGCCTTTCAAAGCTTTGCTCAGAGCCAAGAGAGAGGCTTGAAGACTGGAGTAAGGAAGAAAGTTGGGCTGCAGCTCCCTTCAAGAGAACACTCCATCTATATTGTTCGATACGTGGTAAAGCCATGAGTGGGTACAGATTCAGTTCTGAGGCTGTGAAATGCAAAATAAAGGTGCCAAGAGGTTTGGTTGTTCACTGTGTGCTGTTCTCTGCTTCCAAGATGGCACCTTGTTGCCGAATCTTCCAAAGAGGGTGGAATACGGTGTCCTCATGTGGCAGAAGAATATGTCTAAATCAATCTCGGAAATGACTCTGGGGTCTTTGATTTAAATGTTACGTATTAATGTCAATTACCACTACCAGAAACCCATCCTTCAAAATTTTTTTCTTGGAAAGGTCTATAAAATTTGATAGAACTTTATATACAGAATTTGAGCCTTTAAAAAATTTGCTGAAAAAGTTTCAGCACCTTTAGAAATAATGTAGACAAATAGCAGTTTCTTCCCTACCTCTCCCTCTAATTTTACAGATAAAATTAATACTGTCCTAACAGGTTAAGACATATTAAATATTCAAATATTCAATATTTTTCCTGATACATTGAATGTGTCCAGAAAGTTCTAGATATCCAGTAGTCCAGAAAGTACTCTAACACCAAATTGTAACTTATATTATTTATGCAATCAATTTGATAAGCAAATCCAAGAAAGATCAGAAAGGGTCTTGCTCTGTCAGCCTGGCTGGAGTGCAGTGGCACAATCACAACTCACTGCAGCCTTGACCTCCTGGGCTCAGGTGATCCTCCCACTTCGGCCTCCCAAGTAGCTGGGACTACAGGAGCATGCCACCTTGCATTGCGAATTTTTTGTAAAGATGGAGTTTCAATATGTTGCCCAGGCTGATCTTGAACTCCTGGGTTCAAATGATCTGCCCACCTCAGCCTCCCAAAGTGCTGGGATTACAGGAATCACCCACATGCCCAATCTAATACCCTATTTTTATAAAACTATATGAAGGACATATTTCAAGAAGTAGTGGTGAGATTATACCTGTAATCCCAGCACTTTGGGAGGCCAAGGTAAGCAAATTGCTTGAGCCCAAGAGTTTGAGACCAACATGGGCAACATAGTGAGACCCCATCTCTACAAAAAAAATTTAAAAATTAGCTGAGCATGATGGCATGCATGTGTAGTTCCAGCTACTTGGGAGGCTGAGGTAGGAAGATCCCTTGAGCCCAGGAGGTTGAGTCTGCAGTAAGCCATGATGGCACCCTGCACTCCAGCCTGGGCAAAGGAGAAAGACCCTGTCTCTCTTTAATATAAATAAATAAATAAATAAATAACATCTTAGGTAAATGGTTAGATACAGAAAAGATCTTGGGGATCACCTGGTGCATATTTCTTAAGCTGTGATTCATAGACCCTATTCCATGAATGAGTTTTAGGATGAGAAATTTGAGTGTCTGTGGACAGAAGCATTTTTCTACAGAAAGAGCCAAAGCTTTCACCGTATTCTTAAAGAGATACATGTGCCAAAACATTATTTGTCCTAAAAGGGCTGAGAACCTGTGATCTCACTGCATTCTCTCATTTGTTATATAAGGAGACCGAGGTCAAGAGAGGTTAAATAACTTATACAAAATCATAGTGATAACAGAACCTGGTCAAAGACTCAGGTTCTACCCATATTGCCTTTCCAGACCACCACCACATTGCTGAGGTCTTGTTCTTGCTTGTCTGTTAATTTCTTATACAATATAATGAATTAAATTGTTTTCACTTTTTAGTCTAGTCAATCTTTTCCCCCCCCTCTTAATTATTATTCACTGCTGGTTGGTAAGGAGGTGGTAAAATTAGTACACTCCTATATTCCTGGTGGCATTCTAAATTAGTAGTCTCTTGGAAATTACCAATAAAACATTCATAGCCTTTTGGCTTAGTAACTTTTATATTGAGAAAAAAATCCTAAAATTGAACAAAGCCACACACACAAAATGTTCACCTAAGTACTACTTTATAATAGTGACAAATATCCATATAGGGTCATTCCACTGACCACTAAGCAGGCAATTAAAATTAAGGTTTTATGTTAAACGATAGGAGGAAATGCTTACAACACAACATTAGGTGAAAAAAGGGACACAAAATCTACTTAAATTACAAGTTTGTAAAAAGTTGCACAGGAAAAAAAAATCTAGAAGTAAATACAACAAATGTTAACTGGTAGTTTTTTTCCTTCTTTTCTTGATGCCAAATCTTAGATAATGCAGTTATGGCCATAATTTTTAACAGGGTAAGTAAAAACAATACTATCGTTGGCTCCAAATGAAATGGACTTTATACTTCCCATAGATTTATCATCTTAAAAACATTCAAATACTTTCCTTTTGTAATAAATAAAATTTTATAAGCATTAGAGCACAGTCTTCAGAATAACATGTAAGATTACCAATTACAATTTAGTTGGCCAAATAGGTATTCAATTTTCCTATTACAAAATTGTAAGCTGATTGGGGGGGGGTACAGTTTAATTTAATTATTTTTTGAGACAGGGTTTCACTCTGTCGCCCAGGCCGAAGTGCAGTTTAAATTCATTTAGTTTAAACATTTTCTTAGTGTAGGGTCTGCTTTAAGGTCTAGTCATTTGTTCTTCTTATTCTGATATTTCTGTTTAGTAGAGCTATCAAATGAAAACAAGCATGTGTTCGTTTAAAATCAATTTCCAGTTTCTATACACACACAAATTCAAGCTTGCACACGAGCTAAACCAGCAGGAGGCGAAATACAATAGGCATAAATTTGACAAGCCAATATAGATTTTTCTTACTTTAGTGACTGAGCAATAACACAAAATCCAGCATCACCACGAAGCAATTGATACTCCCATTTAAAGTGATGCAGTCCCCGTATATCTTACAGAGATTGAGTAATAAAGAGACAAATGCGGGTCTATTGGAGAGCTCCGAGTTAATTTGTCTAGAACATTGCAGAGGCGGGATAAATCGTGATGAACTGCTATTGTCCATATGTTTCTCCTGATTTGTATAATTCCTCCATTCAAAGGAGTGGACACTTCTCTGTGCCTGAGGGGGTGTTTTCCATCCTTGTTTCTTTGAGTAGCTGCTGAGCTTTGCTGTTTTGGAACTACTTTAAATTATTCAATTATTGATGCAGACGTTTGGCAAATATGGGCAGAATGAGAAACCGGCAGGGCTCATGATTTGTAGGACCCGGGCTCATCAACCGAGACAGTAATAATAATCCTGTAGCCCTGTAGTTTGATTTTTTACACTGGCTGGTGTTCTAACAGATATTCATGGTAAAGAAGGAGGAAAGGTAATAAAAACGCAAATCAGGACTGATGATGGAAACAAAATCTGTTACGACCTCTGTTGCAGAAATGCGTTTGAATGCAGAAGTTTATGGTGATTTCTATAGCCTCACTGAAAATTCTCCCGAAGGACCTATGAAAAGCGACCACCTTCTCCAAGCCAAATTCCGGACTATTTTTTTGTTGGTCTCCAAGACGGTTTGCCAGTTCGGCGGCTGCTTTCCCACCTCAAATTCTATTTATCGCGATCTTTTGTTATTGGTTAAATATCAGCTTCTTCCTCTATCGGCATACATTTAAAGAGAGGAAGGGACTTAGGCTGTGAATGAAAAAGTCGTTTTTCGGGGCGAAAAGGGCAAGCTGACGAATGCTCTGTAGTAGGTTTTTGGTAAAAATGTGGTTCTATATTTCCAAACCGTTACAATTTTATTTGGAGAGCGAGAGACTTAACCCGGTCCTGAGCTGAATGTTAACATTAGCCGGCTGACAGGAGCACCTGTCCCTCGCAGGCTGCTCTGCCTCAGCGAGCGCCTCAGTGCAGGAAGACGTCTATCCCCCTACCGCTTGGTGACTCGCAAGGATGTAAAAGGAAAGGGCAGATTGCCCGCACCCAAAATGGCGGCCGGCGCTCTGCGCGACAGCGCCTGCGCAGGGCCAAGCGTTCTGTGACACCAATTCCCCTGGAGTGTCCTCCCCCACCCCACAGCACCCACCAGCGCCCGGTCCCGACCTAGCCACCTGCGCCCGGAAGTGACGTGTCGGCGGCAGCGGTTCCCCCGCTGCATGATGGGAGAGTGTGTGGAGTGGGCGGGGGGTCTCCGCGGAGGAGGTGGAGGCGGCGGCGGCGGAAGAGGGCGGAGGGTAGTGGGATGGGGGTCCCGCGGCAGCGCTGAAACTCCGGGTGGGTTCCCATGGCGCTGCTGCGCTGACAGGGCTGCGAGCAGTCGGCCTTCCGCTCTCAGCAGTTCCGCGTCGGAATAGACGGTCCTTCCCCGGGGAGCCAGTTCCTCCCCGGGCCCCTGAGCCATGCCCATCGCGGCCGCCCCGAAGGAGCCAGGTAAGCGCCGTCGCTTCGCTTCCCTAGCTGCGCCGGGGAAAGAGGGTGCAGGGACCGGGCCCGGCCCACCAGCCAGACCCTCACCCGGGCCGGGAGCACCTGCCCGCCGCGGAGCCGGGGGCTGCGAGGACTGAGCCGGCTCTGCGGGCCTGTGGGCTCCCGGCTCGGGCTGTGCTCTCTTCTGCGGCGCGTGCGGGAACGCCGCTGGTGGCGCCCGAAGCTCACGGCCCCGTCTTCGCCATCCCGGGCACCGGCTGGGGAAGTGGGAGTCCTTCCCTTCCCGGCCACCGCCGGCTCTTCCTGCTCCTTTGCTTCCACCTGCCCAAAGCTTCGCGCTGACTGCGTTCTCCCGGGAGCTGTTCAGAAGTTTGGGGCTTTGCTCCCCCTCCCTCGTGACAGGTGTAAACACTGCCTTCTTCACAGAGGCCCGAGGCTAGCAGCTACCTGAGTGTGCTGCTTTCAAGGGTCTCTGAAGTAAGCGAATTTGGAATCCTCCAACAGGCAGAGGGGACCGCCCCAAAGCTCACGCATCCCTTCCTTGAGAGTACCTTTTCTGCTGCCTTCTTGCACTCTTCAAGAAATTATCTGCGCCTCCTCTCCAGATTGCGTTTGAAAAGTTGGACCATTCTTTAAGCGCCTGGTTTGGCAGGTGCTGCGTCTTGCTTGAGGCAGAGGCAGAGTATGGGGTGAGCGGTGGTAGGGTCCATGGTCTATTAGGAAAGTAGTGGGAATAGCAAGTTTTTTTTCCTTGTTGGTTTGTGCAAGTTATAGCTTGGTTATACTGAGTCTTCTGTTGGGGCCAAGGGAAGAACTGACTCATACATGTAAATTTTTTACTGGGCGGGGGGATGAAACAAAAGCAGTGGTTCCGTTTCAAAGTTCTCACTTGAGGAGAAGTAAAGTAGAACTTTGGTTTTCAACTTTTTCTACAGTGTAAGTTCTCCTTCCACCTCGTATTCCGAGGATTTTCTTTGGTGGAGGGGAGACACAGAGTTTATCTTTGATGTTACAGTTAATTGTTCTTTCATTTAACCTCTTAGACATTAAAATATATGCTAAACTCTAGAGACAACAAACTTTACAACATTATTGTGTTAATATAATTAGCACAGTCACGTACATTTTATGCTTCTTACCAGTTTAAATGTTGGCTTTTATAGTAGTCATTTTTAACACTTTGCAGACGTGTATTTGTTTAAACAAAGTGTCTGTGGTAGTCTCCTAAATTTTGTTCGTAAAGATATTTCACATTAAAAGACAGATCTTGGGTAAAACATCTAGCCCAGTAAATGGCACTTGTTCCTCCGTGTATTAAATTAGATATATCAGTTAATCTTCAAAGTACATATATATTTTTGAATCTTCAAAAACCTCTGGAAAGAAATCCATTACGATTCACATAATATGTAGGGCATTTTAAGTTTTAATGTTTGCTGATCTTTTGACCTAGGGACTATTATAAAATAATCCTGTATCACAAGGATAATATGTCCTTAATAGCATTTGATACATTTTGCAGAATCCAATTGTCTTTATGAAAATTGTATAATATTGGTGAATCCTATTATAAAACATCATTTTAAATTTTCATTTGTTCTGCTTACAGTGAGTGAAAAACTAGTTCAGAAATGTAATGAAATTTGAGTACCAAATAATATTTTGTTTTGTGTGAAATCTAAACTGCTTTTCAAAGCAGGCAAAGAAGAGTTTGAATAGCATCTTGTTAAGGGATTGTCCCTTCTCTCCCAGCCCTTCCCCCAAATCTCATAAAAAGAGGCTGCTAAGTATTTAGGTATTTTTAAATCATCATAAATTATTTAAATAAAATGTTCTAATTTAATGTTACCTACACCTTGTAAATTAAAAAATAAAGGCTTTTTCCTCTACTCCTAGCACTTTCAAGTCCTCTTTAAGTAGAATAGTGAACCTTTCTAGCCTGAACTTTATAAGTATTTATAGTTTTTACACTATTTAGAAAATCTGGCATTATGTGGATTTTACATATCTCGTTTTGGTGATCTTTTTCAGTTTATGTGTATATCAGATACAGTCAAAGGTCCTTTTGTAGCTTTATATGATAATTGCTAATATATATGAGCAATATATATTTGCTAATATATATTGCTTCCTATGAGCAAGGTAGTTTTCTAGATGTTTTATATATAGTATATTAACTTAATCCACACAACAACCCTGTAGGGTGGTAGGAAGTATCCCTCATTTTTCAGAGAGGAAACTGAGGCACAGAGATACTAAGTAACTTGTCTTAGGTCAAATCAAACAGCTGGTAAGTGACAGAGCCATTTAATAGCCCATTTATATAGTCTCATGCAAAACTATACTACATGTTTTCTATGATTTGTGCAATATGTAGCAAAAATATAACAACATTCATAGGAATGATAAACACCAAGTTAGAATAAAAGTGACTTCTGGAGAACTTGAGAAGGATGAAGGATCTAGGAGGTTTACAAACATATCTTTACATCCTTAAAAACACCTGAAGCTGACTTGGTAAGAGATTAAGGTTTAACATACCTGAGTGATGATTACTTTATCATTCCTTATGGCTTTTTTCCCCCTAAAGTTTGTATATGCATGAAATTCTTCACAATGAAACTAAGTTTAGATATTTAACTTTAAAATATATATAAAGTATCACTCTTCTTTCAGTATTGTATATTTAAAAAGAGGACAGGGAAGGAGTTAGTATTATTTTGTATTGACTTTTAAAATACAAGGAGCTTCTAAGTTAAAAAAAAAAAATTTAAATTGAGAATTGTTTATGATGTTCATTGTGGGCTAAAAGAAAAACAAAAACAAAAAAGGAAAAGAACATTGATGGCCTCTCCGGAGTCCTCTGCATGAACTTCCCTTGCCTGGGCTCTTCTCTATTGCTGGTAACCATTTAACAGTCCTTTATCACACTCCTAGTTTCTATTCCTGGTCTTACCCTCAGAGAATAGGGGCTCATAGGTCTGTGGATTAGACCTATTCCCAAGAAAAGAGAAAAGGTCAGAACTAAGTGGGGAGGAAGAAAGGAGCTGGGGAATTACTGCTTATTGATTTGGGAGAGGTGAAAAGAGGAGGGAAATAATAAAGACTCCATCCTATGGTTGTCAGTCACTGCCACCCTTGTTCCAAATAGCTAACTTGAAGATAAGCCTTGCAAAGATAGATTTCTAATTAATTAAAGGTTAATTTACAAGCACTGTATTACTGAATAATTCCCATAGGAAAATTACACAGTAAATGGGAATTAATTTACTGTAGGTTCTATTTATGTAAATATTTACAGTATGCCATAAACCATTTCAATTAAATATCTACTGACACCATGTTATCTTCTTCCTTTCATTCATAAAACAAATATCTATTGAGCACCTGCTATTTGTCAGGCCCTGTTCTAGGTGCTGGGGATACTGAAATGTACAAGGAAAAAAACTTCCCTCCTACAGCTTCAGTTTATTTGTGTATATATGTATGTACTCACACATTTGTGTATATATTTGGGACAGATACACAAATAGCAATAAAATAACAGATAATGTAAAGTATCATCAGAAAAAATGAAGTCAGTTTTGGGGGATAGGGGAGTGCTGAATCTTTTGCTTTGAGCCAGTAGTCAGGGAGGTTGGTGGGGCTTGCTGTTTTGTATACAGTGGAGTCAGAGAAGGCTTAAACCTGAAGAAGGGAAGGCAAACAAGAAGAGTGGTAGAGACAGAAGTATGCCTGGAATAGTTAAGGAATTGTGGCAGAGAAATCCAGTGTGGATAGAATAGAGTGAACAAGTAGATGAGTAGTATGAATTGTGATCAGAGCTAGAGGGTGAGAGGGCAGTGTTTTAGGGTCCTTAGGGAAATTCTGATGACTTAGGCTTTTTACTGTGTGAGATGGGAAGTCGTTGCAAGATTTTTGAGTAAAGGTATAAGATAATTTATGTTGTAAAAAGATCTGTCTGGCTGCTATATAGAAAATGGACTACAGGGCCAGGCGCAGTGGCTCATGCCTGTAATCCCAGCATTTTGGGAGGCTGAGGCGGGTGGATCGCCCGAGGTCAGGAGTTTGAGAGGTCACCACGCCCAGCCTGGCCAACATAGTGAAACCCCATCTCTCCTAAAACTATGAAAAATTAGCTGGGCGTGGTGGCACGTGTCTGTAATCCCAGCTACTCAGGAGGCTAAGGCAGGAGAATCACTTGAACTCAGGAGGCAGAGGTTGCAGTGAGCCGAGATCTCACCACTGCATTCCAGCCTGGGCAACAAGAGCGAGACTCCGTCTCAAAAAAAGAAAATAGACTATAGGAGTGGAGTTTAAGAATAGAGTCAGAGTCAGGAGTTGATTGTGCTGATAGAGTTCAGAAGAGATGGTAGTGGCATGAACCAAGGTGGTAGCAGTAGAGACGAGAAGTGGTAGAACAGTTTCTTGAATTGGAATCTGCAATAATTCCCTCATTTTTAAACTCAGAAAGTTTACAGAGGCAGTCCCTTCTGAAAATTCAAGACCCTTGCAACCTGTGTTTCCAGCTTACTGCCTGTGCCCTTCGTATATCCTGTGTTCTAACCATATTCTGTTATGTGTTTTAACTGTTCTTTGACAGGGAACCCATGCTTTATCTTTAGTGACCATGATTTCCTCCGTCAATTAAATCCTTCCCATTTCAAATTTTCTCCGTTATGAAGTTTTTTTTTTTTTTTCACCATTCCTTCTCTTCCCAATCAAGTGTGATATTTTTCTTGGTAACCACATTTTACTTCAGTGATGTTTATATTCTATGTCGCATCACTTTTGCTGTTCTCTTGTATTACTCTCCTTAATTAGTTGTAAGTTTCTTTAAGGCTGTGACTCCTCTTACTCAGTTCTACCACAGTTTTGTATGTAATTGATGCCCAGTAAGTAGTGGGTATATACATGTTTAAAAATTTTTAGGCCGGGCGCGGTGGCTCACGCCTATAATCCCAGCACTTTGGGAGGCCAAGGCAGGTGGATCACGAGGTCAAGAGATCGAGACCATCCTGGTCAAAACGGTGAAACCCTGTCTCAACTAAAAATACAAAAAAAATTAGCTGGGCATGGTGGTGCATGCCTGTAGTCCCAGCTACTCGGGAGGCTGAGGCAGGAGAATTGCTTGAACCCAGGAGGCGGAGGTTGCGGTCAGCCGAGATTGTGCCATTGCACTCCAGCCTGGGTAATAAGAGTTAAACTCTGTCTCAAAAAAAAAAAAATTTTTTTTTTTAAATAGTCTTCTATTGTAGAAGCATACAGGAAGATCATAGAAAATAGACAAGCAAAAAAACAAATCTCTGTTGGTTTTTTTTTTCTTTTTGAGACAGAGCCTCACTGTGTTACCCAGGCTGCAGTATAATGGAGTGATCGTGGCTCACTGCAGCCCAGACCTCCTGGGCCCAGGCAGTCCTCCTGCTGCAGCCTCCTAAGTAGCTGGGACCACACATCACCACACCTGGCTAATTGTTTTTATTATTTGTAGAGATAGGGCCTTGCTATGTTGCCCCAGCTGGAAAAATTACTTTTTAAAAAAAATCTCCCAGCCAGACACTGTGGCTCACACCTGTAATCCAAGCACCTTGGGAGGCCAAGGCAGGTGGATCACTTGAGGTCAGGAGTTCAAGATCAGCCTGGCCAGCGCAGTGAAATCCTGTCTCTACTAAAAATACAAAAAAAAAAAAAAAAAATTAGCTGGGCATAGTGGCAGGCATCTGTAATCCAAGCTACTCAGGAGGCTGAGATAGAGAATCGCTTGAACTTGAGAGGTGAGGGTTGCAGTGAGCCAAGATCATGCTACTGTATTCCAGCTCAGGCAACAGAGCAAGACTCCATCTAAAAAAAAAAAAAAAAAAAAAAATCCCTCACGGTTACAGTTTATATAATAATGTATATTTTCCTACACATTTTAATATATTTATATATGTGTACTTTTTACCAAAATGAAGACTTGTTGTACATAGTGTTTTGTGGATTTTTTTTTAAGTCAATTAGTTTAGTTATCTAAACTACTATTCAAGGCCATATTCAGATTCTTCCCAGTTCACCCAGAAATGTCCTCTGGCAACTGATTTACCCAAATCATCTGTTCCATATTATGTTTCTCCAGTTATTAAAATTATGAAAAAAAATAATGTGCTTATTATAGAAAATTTGGGAAAATATGGAAAAAAATAGTAGAAAGAAAACAGGTGTGCCCTGTGATGGCAGGAACCCATCTGTTTTAATGCCTGTCACAAAGTAACACTCAATAAATACATGTTGAGAGGGATAACAGAAGAAATATATCACTGGTCCTCATACTCTAAATAGAAAACTGTTAATATTTTTGTTTTCCTCCTGTTTTATTTTTACTGTGAATATGTGAGTGTGTCATACATATACATATGAATCATATTGCATTGATCTTTCTTAACTATTGAATTGTGAGCATTTCTCCATGTTACTAAATTTTCCTTAAAACATGCTCTTTCATGGCTGTTTAGAATGCCACTGAGTTTCAAGTTATCTCTGCCATTTCCCACTAATGTGATTTTTTTCAGATTTTACCATCATGGAAGAGCATCTTAGTGAAAAAGTTTGTACATAAATCTTGGACTTTATCATTGATTATTTCCATAGGATCAAGTCTTAGAAGTAGAGTTATTAAGTCAGAGGAAAAGCCTATTGCTTTCTAAAATGTTATAATAAAATCACTCCTACCAGCAGTGGTTGAGTCCCTATCTCCCTGTCATTTCCTCAAATGATCGGTAATACGTAGTTTTTAAATTACTTGAATTTTTATTTTGAATTTAGGCTTTTCAGCAGTGTGGGATGTTTGTATAATTTAAATTTTTTGAGTAATTGAAACCTGAAATATGCTGTTATTTGCTATAAGGTTAAACTTGTTTAATGCCATGCTCTTTTTAAGGTAATCAATTCTGTTAGCAAGCTATTTAAGTACAAAAAAATACAGTACTATCTTCTAGAACTGTCTTGTCTAATACAGTAGCCACTAGCCAAATGTGTCACCTGAAATGAAACTGGTCCAAATTAAGATGTGATTTCAGTGTAAAATACACAGCAGATTTTAAAAATGAATCTGAAATATATCAGTAATATTTTACATTGGTCACACGTTAAAATAATATTGTAGATTATTTTGGTTAAATAAAATTTCATCTGTTTCTTTTTAAATGTGGCTACTAGTAGATTTTAAATTGCGTATATGGCTTTACTGTATTTTGGACAGTGCTGCTCTAGAAATGACACTTTTTATTTAGAGAAGAAATATTAACTTGTCTGTTATAGAAAGGAGTACATAGATTTTTTTCAAATTACATTTAAACCTCTCAATGTATTTTTCATAGTATACATGGTTTGCATGGTAATTTTTCAAGTTACAAATGTTTGATCACAAACTATAACTTATTATAGTTCTTATGATCTAAAAGAAATATGTGTAGGAGGACTTGAGGGAGAATGTTAGGAAACTTACCTGAGGGATTGATCTGTCACTTAAAAATTGAAGGATGTGTGGGAATGTCTTAGGCACTGGGACTGTGTAAGTGCAAAGACCCTATGGCACAAGGGAATGTTAATTATCTATCTTTCAGAAACTGAAAGAAGGCCTAGCCTAGAGCATTGAAAAGATGGGGGAATTGAGGAGTAACGCTGGAGAGATAGGAATAAAGTTTTTATTAAATATATATATTTTTTAACTCTATTACAGGAAGAGGATTGGCATGATGAGATTTGACTTTTAAAAAGATTACTTGGGTTGGGCATGATTGAATACTAGTTAGGGAGATTAGTTTAGATAATATGGCATTTTGGACCAAAGTAGAGTCAGAATAGAAAAGAGGGATTCCAGAATTGAGGGATTTGTGAGGTGAAATTATTTGTTAGAGATATTAAAGGATACAGAGCTTTGCCAAAGGTGGTCTTAAGTTTGGCATGGTAACTGGGTTAGATAGCCCTGAAAGAGAACCAGCTCTACGGAAAAAGAGCTTGAGCTCTGTTCTTAAGCTCAGTTTGAGATCTTTGTGGAATCAAGTGGAGAAGTCTAAGCAGAGTTGGCTTGGCCGGGCTGTAAACAATCTAAGAGTTCAAAAATATGGTAATTATTAATATAAGCCTTAGGTAGATGAGATTGTTTTGGGAAATTTGAGTAAGGATGAAACCTAAATAAACTTATATTGCTAACTTGAGTGTGTTTAATGCCTATGGGAAAATTTGTTTATTTTGCAGCCTATTTTGTGTAAAAATGAAAGCAAGAAGTAAGATCAAATAAGTTTAAATACATACTGTTTGACATATGTGTAATCAATTAGATAATCTCACATAATACTTACTTGATTCTTTGGAAACATTTACCTTTTTCTGCAGTAGAAAATAGGCTGGGCTTCCTAACTGTCAAACAAGCTGAAGACAATTATGAATAGGTATTGGTGTTTTTGCTGTATTAATAGATCTAGTCCAGGTGTGGTGGCTTTTGCCTGTAATCCCAGCACTTTGAGAGGCCAAGGTTGGTGGATTGCTTGAGCTCAGGAATTTGAGACCAGCCTGGGCAACATGGCGAAACCTCATCTCTACAAAAAATATAAAAAATTAGCTGGATATGGTGGCATATACCTGTAGTCCCAGCTACTTGGGAAGCTGAGACAAAAGGATCGCTTGAACTCAGGAGGTCAAGGCTACAGTCAGCTGAGATCACACCTCTATACTCCAGCCTGGACAACAGAGTGAGTGAGATCCTGTCTCAAAAAAAAAAAAAAAAAAACTAAGGTAAAATTATATAATTATCTTCATAAATATTGAAAAGGCATTTTAAAACCCATTTCTGATTTTTTTAAATGAAGCAACTTAAAATAAACATTACTTAATAATTCTGTAATACAATAAAAACATGTATATACCTCAACTCAAAAATCAGTATCTTAATGTACCTCACTGTTATGAGACTTGGGAAAAAAAAATCAGTTTACCCCAATTTGTTAGTGATGTGATATGGTATACTATATAAATACCAAGAGCTTTTGTTTATGTAAATAACACTTGCTAGTTAGGGTGGAAGTGAAGGACTACCATTTACATGAGCAGAAAAAGATAAAAGACCTAACAATAAACTTAATAAATGTAAAAATTCTGTATTGCTACCAGATTGTTTTTATGTTAAAGTTAAGAATTCTATAGGTCATAAAAGCGACCCTTCCTAAGTGATTAATGAATTATTTATCACTTGTTATTCTTTAAATCGTTTTAAGTGATATGTGATACTTTTCGAAGCAAAACTCCTAGGAGTAGGATTTTTTAATATTTGTATACATTTTAGTGAGTCTACAGTGTTTTTAAATGGATGAGATGAATAGTATTTCTGCCTCAGCCCACCCTCCCAAGTGAGTTTTTTGGTGTTTTCTTCTTGGTGATTGCTTAAGTTTTGTAGTATTTTCAGTTTTACTATACCTTATCATCTCTCAACCTGTTTATTGTGTGGATGCAAAAATGTTGACCTGGAGTATTTGTAGCTGAAATACTTCTGCTACGATGACATTCAAAACCTGAAGCATTGATTTATTTTCTTAAGGCTTTCGTTTTTAGTGGCTATTTATAAAAAGCAATGGACTTGTTAAAAGATAATTTAACTCTTTTTACACTGAGCTCTTTTTATACTTCTTATTATGTTTGATAATATCTTCATTCCTAAAAAAAAAAGAATTGCTAAGAGTTTCAGGTATCAAAAATTAGTATTTTCTCTATCCTGAAGCCCAAACAAAATATTTGAGTATTCATCACTTCTTATAGTTAAGCCACCACTTCCTCTTCTTTTCCATATTTTAGATTTATTCTGGGCCAACAGATGATAGCTTTCTGTCTCATTAAGTTTCATAAGTTTACACAAAGCACAGGGCAAGTGTTACACGTAAATAAAAAGTTAAGATTTCAATCAGATTAGCAGTGACCCTGGTTTCTGGAAGTAGGAAAGTTTTTTGATGTTGGTGCTGCTGCTCACATATGCATTTCTTTATGTTCATCTGCAAGTGAAACGGTGATTATTTGTTTAAGCTTGGTGTTTTTTTTTTCCTGAGAATTCCATAACATTTAAATTATATAGTAATTACAAGTGAAGCTTCAAAACGGAATAAACACATTATTTCATAAACTTTCTGGTTAAGTAGAAAGTAGTAATTAAATACTTCTGAAATGGAATTACCCAAATCTATAGCTGTCTCAAATACTTATTTAATATTTCAAAGATTGTCACAGTACTTAAAGTTTTGTTCCTTTTAGGTAAATTTTTCAAGTTTCATTTTTAAGGAAAGTATTGAAGATTTAATGTTGTGAACCCCTTGTTTTTGAAATCTTAAGAATGTTAAGTTTCTTAGTGCTAGTCTCAGATAAATGTGTACAACACAACTTAAAAATATTTATACAATCAAATCATAAGATAAAACATTTTTGTAGGAAAAAGTACTATTGCAATGATTTACCAATATCAGTGAGTTTAGCAGTTCAGTTTAGAAACATTTAGGTCATCCCTGGAGTTGTAAAGGCCAGCGACATTCTTATACTCTGGGAAGTTAACGCAAAGGTTCTCAACCTTAGCTAACCCATTTAGTATCATCTTTGGAACTTTTAAAAATATGTAGATGTTTGGGTCTACCCATTCTATCAGAGAAAAAAAGCTGATACAAAGCTAAGGTTGAGAACCTATTGGGAGAAAAACATGGAAACAAATAGATTTGCTTTGTTAAATGTAACAGGAAATAGATATAAAGAAGTTGAATTCAAACAGGAAACCTGAATCTCTAACACTGGCTTGATGTTAGAGTCCCACTTTCCTTACTTATTCTTTGTGGGATGGTGAACAGATTGTTTAACTTGTTTCTTCCTCTGTAAAATGGATTTTTGTGATTAAACTAAATATATGAATAAATTGGTGTATGAATAAGTGCCTTGCACAGTACCTATCACATAGTAACTCAGTAAATACAGGTGATTTTACTTCTTCAGCCTTCATATAAAACTTTATGCCTGAATAGAATTTTGAAGGCTTAGTCAGTGGGTTCTCTGGACATATAAGAACAATACATTAGAAGAAGTGACGTGTGTGACAACTTAGAGGTAACAGTACTAGTGGAGGATCCATAAGTAATTTTGTCTGGCTGGAACAAAGAGGGAGTGTCTTAGCCATGTTGGCTGAGATGAGGAGTTTTAAGTAGACCACAGTAATCCTGGACAAAAATAATGAGGCCCTGACAAGGTATGGGTTGTGGTATGTTAAATACAGTAAGAGATGTTAAGGAGGTAGAACCTTTTGATTGATATGAGGGGGAGCAGTCAGGGGCAACAGATTTCTGGACTTAGAATTTAGAATATAGTTTAGGAACAAGTGGTTTCTGTTTGCCTTTTGAGTAGAGATTGACTTCAGTCTTAGAACTGGAGAATATGAGATGTCTCTGAGCATCCAGGTAGAGATTTTAAAAAGGCATTTGGGCAGGCAGATCAGAAGATTAGGCATATAAATAAAGTTTGGGCATTATGGACAGATTAAAAACAAAAGGGGGATGAGATTTTTCAGTGATAAGAATATAAGGGAAGTGGCTGGGCATGATGGCTCACTCCTGTAATCTCAGCACTTTGGGAGGTAGAGGTGGATGGATCACCTGAGGTCAGCCTGGCCAGTGTGGTGAAACCCAATCTCTACAAAAATGTAAAAATTAGATGGGCATGGTAGCACACGCCTGTAATCCTAGTTACTGCTCAGGAGGCTGAGGTGGGAGAATCGCCTGAACAAGGGAGGTGGAAGTTGCCATGAGCCAAGATCGCACCACTGCACTCTAGCCTGGGCAACAGAGCAGAGCAAGACTGTCTTTAAAAATATATATATATATGTATATATATATATATATGGGCAAGCCAAGAAAAGCAGATCCATTGAAGGAGAAAGGATCGAATACAAGTAGGAGTATCAAAAGAGAATGCCAGCAGGGTGTGGGTGGCTCACACCTGTAATCGCAGCACTTTGGGAGGCCAAGGCAAGTGAATTGCTTGAGCTCAGGAGGTTGAGACCAGCCTAGGCAACATGGCGAAACATTGTCTCTACAAAAAATTTAAAAATTAGCTGGGCATGGTAGTGTACGTCTGTAGTCCCAACTGTTTGGGTGGTTGAAGTGGGAGGACTGCTTGAACCCAGGAGGCAGAGGCTACAGTGAGCCATGATTATAGCACTGCACTGCAGCCTGGGCAAAAGGAGGAGACTCTGTCTCAAAAAAAAAAAGAAGAATGCCTTTCAGAAATGCTTTTTCACCTAAAAATGTATTTTGGATACTTTCCCCTGTTAGTAATACAACTTTCTCTTTTTTTAGTGGCTGTACTTTTTATTTACCAACTTCCTTATTAATAATAACTTTAAGTTGTTTTCAGATGCTTTTTTAAAAATTGAACAAACAATATTGGAATTAACACTTTGGAAATATCTTGGTATATTTGCATGAATGCCTCTTTAGAATACATCCTTGCACATGAAATTGCATATTCAAAAGAATGGAAACAACAGACACCAGAGCCTACTTGTTGAAGGTGGAGGGAGGGAAGAGGTGAAGACTGAAAACTACCTGTGGGGTACTATACTTATTGCCTGGGTGATGAAATAATCTGTACACCAAACCCCTGTGACATGCTGTTTACCTACATAACAAACCTGCACATGTACCCCTGAACGTAAACATTTTAAAAATTAAAAATATTCATTAAAATGTTTGATATGCTACTACACTGCAATTGGTTGTGTGAGCCAAGATATACTCCTATCAATAGTATTTTTTTTTTTTTTTGAGACCTAATCTCACTCTGTTGCCCAGGCTGGAGTACAGTGGTGTGGTCTCGGCTCACTGCAACCTCCGCCCCCTGGGTTCAAGCGATTCTTCTGCCTCACCCTCTCGAGTAGCTGGGACTACAGGCATGCACCTGTAATTTTGTATTTTTAGTGGAGACGGGGGTCTCACCATATTGGCCAGGCTGGTCCTGAACTCCCGACCTCATTCATGATTCACCTGCATCAGCCTCCCAGAGTGCTGGGATTACAGTTGTGAGTCACCGTACCCAATGTCAGTGGTATCTTTTAGAGAACTTTTACATTGTAGATACTGCACCAAAAAAGTTAATGTTTGCAAACTTAATTGATAAATGCTTTCTGAAAGAAAATCATTAAAATTTGCCAAATGTTTAAGTTTAGATTATGTTGTTTGTATGGTTTTTAAAAAATGTCATCCTTAAAGTAGCTTGCTTCCTAGATTGAAGGTAGTATGAATTTGAAGAAAAAGAAATTGTAATTATCGTTTATTACTTTTGTGCAAAATTCTATAAAGAGAAAAAGAACACTCATTTTATCAAATACTTGGTTCATTGAAATAATGTAGTTTAAGAATACATTTTGTCTTTGTAAGCACCAGATCAGGGAGGAATTCTTTGTTTTAAAAGAAGCCCTGTTCCCTCCTCTTGTATGCTGGAAACAATAATTGGATTTAGAGGAATTGGATGAGAAGGAAAGAATACTTTTTTATACTTTGTATTAAAACCTATTTCTGGTTTGTAAAATCAATTTAGAGGGTCATGGCCAGCTTTTAAGAAAAAATGAAATAGAACTAAAAGTCAGAGTACGTAGAGAGTAAGGGTAAATACTGTTTGGTGAAACTTTTGGGTCATCTTGTAAAATGTATTTCTTCTGTGAGTCATTGGGGAAAATGTGTGAAAAATTCTACTTTATATGGCAGGCTAATTCTCAAGTTGTTTCTAACCAAATGTAATTGGTACGTTGCAAATAGTAAATGTTATTTTTTTTTCTTTTACCCTTTAGCCTTTCTACCTCTCAGGAAAAAGTAAAACTTTAAACCAAGCAAAAACACTATTAAAAAAGGTCAACCAGCTAGGAATTTGTTCGCCATGGAATTCCTTCCATAGTTTTTGTGGGGTTATCAGTATTGGTAGACCCATTTGTGGCATTACGTGTATGCACTCCACACGCATGCACTCTTGGGCAATATTTTGGAATGTGTTTATATTTGATTTTTCAGGTATATGAAGTTTGTTTTATAATAATTCCCCCAGAATATCATATGTGCTATTATATGTGGATCATTTATGACTATCTTTAAGTTTGGTTCATTGTTTTGTTTCCTTCTGTCACTTCATTGTCTCTAGGTCATCTTTTTCTCTTAATTGATGGATGGTAAGAAAACAAAGTAAAATTAATAACACCTGGCAAAGACTTAATTTGTGAGGTAAATCTGCTGTTACACAGGTTATATTTTAAGGCAATATTTGTGAATTTTAGATTATGTAGGACATTGCTGCTTACTTATTGACTTAGATAATTGAATTCTAACTATATTTGGTTGCAGTTTTATAACCTTTAGTAGATGCTTCTTTCTCTAAAAGATGAGTTGCTCTCATGGTGGGTGTTTGTGATGTAGAAAGCAGCACTGTCAAAGGAATGGTAGCTGCCACAGTGTACTTTTTTATGTTACAGACTAGAGTGGTATTTTTTCATTTTGAAAGTCCACATGGTAGTTTGTTATTTTGTTTTTCTGGGAATTTTGTTTTTTTCTCAGAATACACTAGTCACTTAACTTAGTCTTGACTAGAATGCTAATTTAAAACTTTACAGAAGAAATTTATTTTAAAGCATGTCAGCTGTTCGTGTCAGCTGACTGCAAAATCTTCTGAGGGAAAATTTTTGTGAAGTATTAAAGAAAGTCCTGGGGAGCAGAGAACAAGGAAAAGAAATTAGACTATCCAGAGTGTAGCTGGTGACACTCACTGACACCGCTGCTTATGCTGAGGAATTGTCTCAAATCAAAGCAAATATTCATGATAGCAGGTCTATTGAAAACTTACTACAAATTTTTGTCATTTAGCTAGGGTTTTTCGTACCTTTCATATAAAGTACTGCCCCTCTTAACATTTTCTCTTTAGTCATGTTGCAGCACAAATGATTGGGTTATTTTCCCATGTTCATCACATTTCAGGCCAGCCTTCTCAAATTCTACTTACTTACCTCGATTAAACTTGGATATTTCATAACTTACTTGGTGAAGCACTGAGACCAGAGTTGTGGTTATATAAATACAATTGGAGTGTGGGTGGGTTGGAGCACAATTCAAGAGTGGTTAGTGGAGTAAATATCCCAAAAAAGAATGATGATAATATATTTACTTCTTGCTGCTCTGAGGATGCAGTGGTAAACAACAAAGGTCTATGCCTACACAACATTTACAGTCGTTTGGGCTCAAATGAAGTAACTCTTGGAAGAGCAATTTCAGTAGAGTGGTAGCATAGAAGCCAGATTGTGCTGAGTTGAGGAATGAGTGTGAAGTTAGGAAGTAGAGAGAGTGAATAGGCACGTCTCTTTCAAGAAGGTGGGTGGTGAGGAGGAGGAGGAGGAGAAGAGCTAGGGCACACAGAAGAGAGGATTTTGTTTTGTTTTCTGATTTGTTTTGAGTATGGAAGAGTCTTGGACGTTTATAGGCTGAAGAGAAAGGATCAATAGTGATGGAGAAATTTTAAAAGCCCCTGAGCAAATAATTGAGAAGGAAAACAGAAGGTCCACAGATTATCTGTAGACAAGGCTGTGGATGTAAGCAGGATTTTCGTGAAGGGACATAAAATCAAGGCAGTTTCTGCCTTTCAGATTCTATTTTCATTGCAGAGTTTCAGGGATATGAGAGTAGAGAATTAGAGTGAAGAATTTATTCTGCATCTATATAATAGAAGCTGAGAGTTCTAGGGCAAAAAAATGGTTTTCCAAGGGCTAATCCATGTATCCTCATAGCTCCTTCTGTTTTGTTGCCCTTGTTGTCAGTAGTTATCCAATGCTATGTATACAATTTTATGTTTAAGTACCTTTTGGGGAAAAATAGCTAGTAAACTCTCAAATATGATCAGTTGATATGACAAGTTAAATGTACAACAATCTCTAATATTTTTATCTTGTTTAATTTTTACATGAAATTATCCAAATGCAAATAAAATGTGTTATTATGAATTTGTGTAGAATGTTAAAATGTTCAGTAGAATAAAAAATTTGTCATGGGAATTTTTGAAAACCAACTTCTCTAAAATAATTCAATGTAATTAGCACTCGAAAAGTGAAAGTGTGTTGCTGCCCTTGTAACATTATATATATGATATTTTTACTTTTATGGGTCAATTGTATTGACATCAAAAATAGAAAGACAAAATATTTTGTTGTCACTATTGACAATGTGGCTTTTTTAGGGTGATCAACTTCAATATAAAGGTATTTTGCTCTCGTTTTCATTGTTTGCTCATATTTGGTACCATGTACACTAATACTGAAACAAAAGATGTTTGCTGCCTGGCATTTTTGTTGGTTATACTGTACTTTCTCATCTTGTAAAAATCTTTCTCCTTCCAAATTACTTAGAGGTTTCAGAAACCTTTTTCTGAACCACTCAGAAACCTTTTTGCAAGAATTCTTAGAATTCTAATATTTGCTGTCAATCATGTCTAATATTTTAAGACACTTATAAAATATTTGATTAACTTGTGATTAATTCACCACTTACTAGTTATGCTACCTTGCAAGATTATATAACCTCTTTGAGCTTTTATTTCTTCATCTTTAAAATGAAGAATTTCTGGCCGGGCGCAGTGGCTCATGTCTGTAATCCCAGCATCTTGGGAGGCCGAGGTGGGCAGATCATCTGAGGTCAGGAGTTCAAGACTAGCGTGACCAGCATGATGAAACCTCGTCTCTTCCAAAAATGAAAAAATTAGCTGGCCATTGTGGCAGGCACCTGTAATCCCAGCAACCCAGGAAGCTGAGGCAGGAGAATTGCTTGAACCTGGGAGGCAGAAGTTGCAGTGAGCTGAGAACGCGCCACTGCACTCCAGCCTGGGTGATAAGAGCTAAACTCCATCTCAAGAAAAAAAAAGAAGAATTTCTACCTCATATGATAGTATGAGGAGATAATTGAGATAATTCACAAATTATCTTCACATAATATTGGCCCATAGTAAGCACTCATTAAGTATTAATGATGACATTGGTGTAAACACAATTAAAACACATGGAAGATACTATTAACAAATGTCATCTTAAATAGTGTATATATGCACTTGGTGACTAAGTGACATACAGTTGGTGTCTGATATCTTGTTTTTTGTTTTGTTTTGTTTTTAAGTTGATAAGTTTATTATCTACTTTTAGAGGCTTTCCCTATATTTGTTAGTTTCTGTTGCACTGATATGCTAAGAACAAACCACCCCAAAAGAAAAAACAATTATTTTTTTAATTTTAAAATTTAGAGCCATGAAAACAGCTGTGACATCATAGCACTCTAAACATGTTGAAAACAAAAAAGTTAATTAAAATCCAAATCTTCATGTGATTCAGAGGAAGGGCTTTTCTCTACTTCTTTATGACTCTTAAGCAGAAATGTAGGCTAGGCAACTTCATTGATGGTACATTTTGACATTATACAGTATTAAAATTTCCATACGGATATTATAATAAAGATTTTGAAGAATTTGAACTACTGCACACCAGGCAACGCTTGTAATGTAAATTGCTGTTGTTAACGCTTATGTAACATTTTCATTCATTTTTCTAAAGAAAATACATTTTTTCTTTTCCTTTTTTCCTTCACTCTATTTAACAAGAGACTAATTATAAACTTTGGGCATATTGTGGTAAAAAGGTAGTGATTATTTTTTGCCATTCATTAAATATACTTTGCTAGTGTCATTTATATATACTATTAAAGTCAACAGCATACTTCAGATATAGTTGTTTTTCTTCTCCCTTTTCTTATCACCATCCTTCTTTCTACAATGCATTTTCCTCCACCCTCCATCCTAGTCCCTATGAAAGTAAGTTTAGAGTGAAAGGCCTTTGGTGAAGCTGATTGTATAATCTAGGTCAGTTTATCTGGCCTTGAAAGGTGGTGTACACATTGATACAGCTGAGCTGATACCTTGTAAAGGATGGGAGTTTATCCCAGGTAAGCAGTGTTTGCTGTACATTTTTAGCTTGTCTGGAAGAAACTCGTGATGTTTGATTCTGGAAAGATTGCGAGAGACACTCCACCCCTCCTCAAATGTGAGCCCATGGACCTTTAGGGTACGTAATACTGTGTGTGGATGATAAGGGGTAGGAGGGTGCCAGAGATTAACTATTCCTTAGAGGAATATGTAGGGAATACTATATATATTTCCCACATATGATGAATCCTCTCCATTCCAACCAAGCACCTTCTAAATTCTTGTGGTTGTTCATCTAACCAAATAGGAGCTACAGCCAGTATACTTCAAGATATCAGTGAGAACTTCTTAGTTACATTTTTCTATTTCACTTCAAAACTTCCATTTTTTATCAGACTAGTAACTGGACCCTTGAGTTTGTTTACGGGTTATGATCTCAGTCCTTCAACCTTGGGCTTCAGATTTAGTTTATCAGCAACCCCCCTCACCTTCTCCCTACCCTGTGCTCCCAAACCTATGAAATTATATAGTTATATAAGTTTTATATTTTTCTGGAGATTGGTTATAAACATTGGCAATAAAGTCAACTTCATGTATCTTTACTGTGGTTATGAATATTTTTAAGTGACCTATTCTTTCAGTGACCTTTTAAAATAATAGAGTCATATGAATGTTTGTGCCAACTAAGCACACACTGACTTATATTCTGTTACAGGTAGATTATGATTTGAGCCACAGAGTTGGTGAAAGTTAAAATATGATGGTAGTTGATAATTTACTTAGTACACAGAATGTGCCAGGTGCTGAAGGTCAAGTATAGTTTTAGTACATATTATCAAATAGTTTTCTAAATATCTGTACCAGTTAATATTTCCATGAATGAAGTATGGGAATTATAGTTCCTCCACATCCATACCAAAAGTGGCTATGGAGAGAATAACTTTGTTTTAATTTTAGTCATTCTGGTAGGTGTTTAGTGGTATCTTATTGTTGTTTTAATGTGCATTTTTCCCTGATGACTTTCTATATGCTGTTGGCTTTTTGGATATCCTCTCTTGTGAAATACCTGTTCAAATATTTTGGCCATTTTTCTGTTGGATTTTTCACATTGATTTGTAGGAATTCTTTACATGTTCTGGATATGAGTTCTTTGACAGTTACATGTTTTGTACCTATCTTCTCCCAGGCAATGGCTTGCTTTTTCATTCTCTTTATGGTATTCTTTTGATGAACAGAAGTTTTAAATTTTAATGCAGTCCAATATATCAGTCTTTTTTATAATCAGTGTTTCTGTTTCTTGTTTAAAACATTTATGCCTTTCCTAAGGTCAGAGAAATAATCTCTTCTGTTATCTTCTAGAAGGCGGATTGCTTTACCTTTCACATTTAGGCCCATGATCTGTCTATCTGGAGCTTATTTCTGTGTAAGATGTTAGAATCAAAGATTTTTTTTCTGTCTATGTGGATATCCAGTTAATCTAGCATCATTTGTTGAAAAGTCCATCCTCTCCCCGCCACACTTCAATGGCATCTTTATCACAAGACCATATGACTTTAAGCCAAGTCTTAATATCTGGTAGTTTAAGTCCTCCAACTTTTTTTTTCTCAAGAAACTATTTTTAAATGGCCAAATAGTCTCAGACAATTTTTCGCCCCATTCCTTCCTTCCTTCTGACTTCCCAAGCCCATCTTGCCTTTTGACCCCAGAGCTTACAACTTACAGACTCACCGTCTTCTTTTCCGTGACGATTTCAGACTAGAAGCTAGAATTCCATAAGCAAGTGCAGCTTCTCTTTGGGTGGAAGATCAATACCGAATCACCTTTACCTGTTATATTCCCTGCCATCCTAGCTACTAATCTGACTCGGGGCTTGCGTTCCACTGCTGATTGCTATTGGACTTCTGGACTGTTACCCTGACCCTTTTATATTGGACCTTCTGTGCCAGAATTCCCAAACCCAAAACCCTCTAATTTTACCCTCTGGTTTGTAGCCCTGAAAGTTGGCTTCAGTTTGCACTTTTATTATTTTTATTCACCTATATTGTCCCTTAATCTCCTTATAAGGATGTGATTTCTCATCGACAGATCTCCAAAGTACAGGAAGCCCACTTAAATTCTCTATCTCTATTCTCTATTAGGATATACTGTTTGCTACCCAATCATGAGACCCTCCTGTCAACTGTTTTTGTATACTGTCGCTTGCAAGACAATAGCCACATTATTTATTTGCTGCTAACAGGTCTTAGAATAAGTAGACATAAAAATGGCGAGTTACACACATGCATGCACACACATGTATGTATGCTTGTTTGTACAGATTATAAAGAAGTTAGACGACTGATTGGGACTCCATGGCTGGAGTAAGTAGTCCATTAAGAAGGATGAAGAAACATTTATTCAGTTTGTTGCATGCCAGACACAGTACTAAAGTAGCTCATCTATCTTGTTTTTTTTTCATGTCAAGTAGGAACAGCTATTTAAAGCCCATATTTTATGTGTTAAAGTGGATTATATAAATGAAACTTAATTTGTAAATTCATTTTACAAGTAATACTTCAATTAACATGAAACTTCTTTTAAGTAGAGTTGGCTTAGACATAGAGGAATTTTCTGGAAAGTTTTGAACCTCCCCTACACTGATTGGTTCAAGCACACTTAGAAGCAGTGACTCTCTCCTAGATTTCTTTTTTTTTTTTTTTTTTGAGACGGAGTTTCGCTCTTGTTACCCAGGCTGGAGTGCAGTGGCGCGATCTCGGCTCACCGCAACCTCTGCCTCCTGGGTTCAGGCAATTCTCCTGCCCCAGCCTCCTGAGTCGCTGGGATTACAGGCATGCGCCACCATGCCCAGCTAATTTTTTGTATTTTTAGTAGAGACGGGGTTTCACCATGTTGACCAGGATGGTCTCGATCTCTTGACCTCGTGATCCACCCGCCTCGGGCTCCCACAGTGCTGGGATTACAGGCTTGAGCCACCGTGCCCGGCCTCTCTCCTAGATTTCTAAAGGATAAGTTGGGTCAGAGCCAAGACCTACTGCAGGGGAACATGCAGCAACCCAAGTTCTCACCATCAATAGGTGACCCTCTTTTGAGAAATATGAGAATGTTTTTACTTTACAAAGCCAATAAAGCCTGTCTCGCCTATAAGGAAAAATAAAGTACCTTGCAAACATATGACAGGAAGAAAAACTTTCTGAGTTGTTACTTTGGTTACAAAGTTTCTGATTCAGATCTTTGCATTAACATCTGAATTTAGAATAGGTCTTGAACTAATAAATTATTTCATTTTTCAACAGTGAAAGTTTTGGAAAAAAGCAGTAGATTAATCACAAACAGATTAAGCTAGGAAAAAACCACCACACATAGTTCTTTGAAAATAAGGTATTATGAGCATGTAAAATCATACAGCCACTCTGGAAAATAGTTTGGGAGTTTTTTACGTAACTAAACGTGTACTTATAATACCCAGCAGTCACACTCTTTGGCATTTATCCCAGATAGATGAAAACTTACATGCACACAAAAACCTGTACATGGATGTTCCTAGCATCCTTATTATACATACTATTTATATATAATATTATGTATAGTATTTATATTATTTATATTAGTATGTATAGCATACTATTTATATATGCCATTAGTATATATATATGTACACACACATTATATATATGCAATTTATAATGGTAGAATACTGGAAACAACCAAAATATCCTTCAGTAGGTGAATAGTTGAACAAACTGGTATATCTGTACAATGGAATGCCACCATCAAAAAAAAAAAAAAAGACCTACTGATACATGCAGCAACCAGAATGGAACTCAAGGGCATTACACTGAGTGAAAAAAATTCAACCTCAAAGGGTTGCATACCTTATGACTCTATTGACATAATGCTCTTGAAAGGACAAAACTGTGGTGATGGAGAACAGATTAGTGGTTGCAAGGGGAAGAGAGGTGGAGTGAGAGCAGTTCTATGTCTTGAAAGTGGTGGTAGTTACACAAAGCTGAATAGAGGATAAAATTGAACAGAACTATACACAAACACAAATGCAAGTTTTTTTTTTTTTTTTGAGATGGAGTCTCGCTCTGTCGCCCAGGCTGGAGTGCAGTGGCACAATCTCAGCTCACTGCAACCTCCGCCTCAGGAGTTCAGGCTATTCTCTTGCCTCAGCCTCCCTAGTAGCTGGGATTACAGGAACCCACCACCACACCTGGCTAATTTTTGTATTTTTAGTAGAAATGGGGATGTTGGCCAGAGTGGACTTGAACTCCCAACCTCAAGTGATCCACCCGCCTCAGCCTCCCACAGTGGTGGGATTACAGGCATGAGCCACCATGCCCAGCTTCCCCTTTTTTTTAATGGTAAAAATTGAACAAGGTCTGTTAACAATAATATTAACAGTAATGTACGAACATTGTCATGGTTAAAATGGTAAATTTTATATTATGTATATTTTAACCACAGTTTTTTTAAAGGTGTTATTGTATAAGTAACACATTTATTCTAAAATACACATTTAAATGCAGGCATATAAATCTCTTTGAATGCTTTTTTTCCCCATTTTGAAACAATCACAAACATAAAAAGTTGCAAGGTCAATACAAACAAGTTTTTTTCTCAAACAATTTAAGACTGCCAGCCTGATGCCCCAACACTACCAAATAGTGTGTATCTTCTACAACCAAGGACATTCTCTTGTATGACTGCAATACTACCATCACAATCAAGAGGTTAACATTGATAAACTGCTGCTGTAGCGAATCTTTTGGACTCTGTTAAAGTAGATGATTCATAATCATCCCAGTAGCGACCTTTATAGAAAGGAGATCAAGTGTTGCATTTACTTTTCATGTCTCTTTATTCTTCTTCAATCTGAACCGAGTTTTCCATCTTTCCTTGACTTTCATGACCTTGATACTTTTGAAGATTATGGGCCAGTAATCTTGTAATCTCTGTTTGAATTTGCCTGAAATTTCCTCCTGAAGTCAGGTGTTGTATTTTTGACAGGATATTCCAGAAGTGATCCTGTATTCTCATTGCATCTCATCAGGTGGTGTATGATTTCAGTGTTCCCATTACTGATAATGTTCATGTTGATCACCTGATTAAGGTAGTGTCAGGCTTCACACTGTAAAGTTATACTTTTTCCTTTGTAATTAAGTATATTGTGGGGACGTACTTTGAAACTATGCAAATATCTAGTTCCTCATCTAAAATTTTAGTTTACTTACATGTTTATATCTGTGAGGACTCAGTTTTTTATTTTATTTATTGGGTTATAATCCATTATTATCTTTATTTCAGTGCTCAAATTGTTCCTGATTTAGCTAATAGCAGCCCTTTCAAGCTGGCTTTTGTATCCTTTTGACATGTCACTATCTTTATTAATACTTCTAAATTTTATTTTTATTTATTTATTTTTGAAACATGGTCTCACTCTGACACCTAGGCTGGAGTAGTAAAGTGTCGTGATCATGGCTCACTGTAGCCTTGACTTCATGGGCCCAAGCGATCTTCCCACCTTTGCCTCCTAAGTAGCTGGGACTACAGGTGCATGCCACCATGCCTGGCTATTTTTTTTTATTTTTTGTAGAGACAGAGTTACATCATGTTGCCCAAGGCTAGTCTTGATAAAACTCCTGGGCTCAGTCTCCCAAAGTGCTGGGATTATAGGTGTGAGCCACCATGTCCAGCTGCTTTTAAACTTTAGAAAAAGGAATCCTGTCATTAATGGCTATATAATATCCTGTTATAGGGACATAATGTAACTTGCTTAAATAATCCCTTTGGAGCATTTTGTTTTAGATTTCTTTAAAAAGAGTTTGCTTAGTACAACCATATTGCCTTCTGGAAGGCTTATAACCGTTACACACTCACAAGCAATGTGCATGTGTGCAAGGGTTCCTTTCCCCACATTCTCATTAACAATTGCAAAGTGCTTTTAAATAATAGGAACTTCATAATTAGAAGGACACAGTTAAAGGTCAAATTACCTTGTACACTAAGCATTAGAAAGGGTTATCAGGACACTAGACAAGGGAAGAGAATAGGATTTATGTGTATCTTGTACTGTTGGTTTTTTTTTTTTTTTTTCCTATTTCTATCAGCAGCAGGAAAGAAGAGTACAGCAGAGCAAAGCAGTTATTTCCTTCTTTATGGTGCTAATTTTGTAAGAAAGACAATTTGAAGTAGTTATGTTACAGGTTATTTCCTCTTACTTTTCTTGTGACTCATTTCTTTTTGGCAACTCTCAGTGACTGACCAGTCATAACCTCAAAGATCCTTTTCAAAATTCTGAAGTACCACTAAGCAGCTGTCTGAATGAACTTTGGGAAAGTTACTAGTTGGCTTCATTTTCCTCACCTCCGAATTAAACTATGTGGTTTCTGTAGTACTTTCACTCTAAAACTGGAAGATCTTAAGAAATTTTATTCTGAGAGTTAGAGGAAAGTGACTTTTCTAGCTTGCAAAACTGGTTGAATTTTTTAGTAAATATTTTCCTCATGTATCTATGTAACTGGGCAACTGTGAGTTGTAAGAAGTTTGTTTATTATTTATGGACTGGTTTTATTCTAAGAGTTTGGCCGTTCTCCTTTTGCTTATTTTTTTGAAACTGAGTCTCACTCTGTTACTCAGGCTGGAGTGCTGTGGCGTGATCTCGCTTCATTGCAGCCTCCACCTCCTGGGTTCAAGTGATTCTCCTGCCTCAGCCTCCCAAGTAGCTGGGATTACAGATGTGCACCACCACACCTGGCTGATTTTTGTATTTTTAGTAGAGGTGGGGTTTCACCATGTTGGCCAGGCTGGTCTCGAACTCCTGACCTCAAGTGATCTGCCTGCCTCATCCTCCCAAAGTGCTGGGATTACAGGTGGTCCCTTTGCTTTTAATGTTAAATCTGACTTGTGGAACCTTTGACTCCTTAGCACAGAGGAACAGAATAACTCAGGTTTCATTTAAGAATTAAATATATTAAAAAGAAGCTATTATAAATTAATCAGTATGGGAAGGATTATTCAACAAAAGGGATTAAGATCATTGCGCGGCTGTTTAGAAAAAACTATTCACCTTACATTTTTGCTTTATATCATACACCAAAATAAGTTATAGATGTGTTAAAAATAAATGTTTTATTAAAAAAAACCTTAAAAGTAGAAGAAAATAAAAGTATTTATTAACTCTTGTATGATAGCAAAATAATGAAGAAAGTTCCAAATGAAATGATCAATTGATTTGACTTCTTAAAAATTAACTTGGGAAAATAGCTTGGCAGTTTCTTACAAAGTTGAGCATGTTATATGACCCAGCATTCACACTCCTGGGCATATATATTTTAGAGAAATCAAAACTTGGGTTCACATAGTAATCGTACATGAATGTTCATAGCAGTTTTATTTGTAATAGGAAAATACTGGAAAACAACCCACATATCCTATGTGGAATGAATAGTAGACAACCTATAGAACATCTGTACAATGGAACACTAGTTAGCAATGAAAAGGAATCAGAGCCAGGAGTGGTGATGTGCACCTATAGTCTCAGCTATAGGCTGAGGCAGGAGGATTGCTCAGCCCAGGAAACCAGCCTGGGAGCCCAAGAAACCAGCCTGGGCAATGTAGCAAGACCCTGTCTCTAAAAAAGAGAAACGAATGAACTGTTGACACATGTAGCAACATGGTTAGCTCTCAAGGGAAAAAGCAAAGCTGGGGAAAAAAGTCAGCTTCAAAGGGTTACTAGTGTATGATTCTATTTATATAACATTCTTGATGTAACAAATTATAATGATGTAGAATAGATCAAGGATTAGAGTTTAGGGAAGAGTGTGACTGTTAAGGGGTAACATGAGCGAGTTTCTTTGTATTGATAGAACAGTTCTTATCCTGATTGTAGTGATGGTTACTCTAATCCACACACATAAAATTTTCTAGAACTATGTACACACACACATACACACACACACCTGGTAAAATCCAAACAATGTTTGTACCTGAGTTAATAGTATTGTACTGATGTCAGTTTCCTGGTTTGACCATGTGTATTATGGTTATTACCGTATTACTGTATTACCACTGGGGGTAGCTGAGTGGAATATACATAAGAACTCTCATATTTCCAACTTCTTTTGAGTCTTAAACTATTTCAAATTATTAAAAGTTATTTTAAAATTAGCTTGGGTCAGAAATAAACATTGAAAAGCCAAATGAAGAAAATATTTATAGCAATTATGAGAGATGTCATTTTTATGCCTTTTACTTATTAATATAAAGAACTCATACAAATCCATAAGGCAAACATTGAATCCTTAATGAATTGAAGGAGAACTTAACAGAATAAGCACATGCCCAGGAGAGAATTTTGCAGGTGTACTTTTGTAAGTATATATTCAGAATTTTCTGGAATCCCCAAATTTCATTAATGTACTACCATGCTGTTGGTAACATACAGTCTAAGAGAACTTTTTTTTTTTTGCCAGTATATTATAGCTGTGTAATTTCACCTAAGAGAAAACTAGATTAAAAGATACAAAACATCATGCAGGAAATGGTCAAGGAAAAAAAAGAGACAAAGTAGAGCATTGTAAATTTGCATTGTTTTAAAGTAGCTTTGAGAAAATTTTGAAAGATCTTGTTTTATGTAATCTGTCGCCTCCAAAAAAAAAATCATCTTTTTTTTTTTTTTACAGGTGTAAATTAATTGTTTGAAAGCAACTGAACAATGGAGCCAGACATCATTCGAATGTATTCTTCATCCCCACCACCACTAGACAATGGAGCAGAGGATGATGATGATGATGAATTTGGGGAATTTGGTGGGTTTTCAGAAGTTAGCCCTTCTGGTGTAGGGTTTGTTGATTTCGATACAGCAGATTATACACGTCCCAAGGAAGAGTTTGTACCTTCAAACCATTTTATGCCAATTCATGAATTCTCAGAAAATGTAGATAGCCTTACAAGTTTTAAGTCCATTAAAAATGGTAATGATAAAGACATCACTGCTGAACTTTCTGCTCCTGTGAAAGGACAGTCTGATGTTTTACTTTCTACCACCAGCAAAGAAATAATTTCATCTAAAACATTAGAGACTTCCATTGATGGCATGGAAAGTCCAGGAAATTTAAATAAAATAGTGGAGCAGAGACAGAATGTTGGAACACTTGAAAGTTTCTCTCCAGGAGATTTTAGAACTAATATGAATGTTGTTCATCAAAACAAGCAGTTAGAGAGCTGCAATGGTGAAAAGCCTCCTTGTCTGGAAATTCTAACAAATGGGTTTGCGGTGTTGGAAACTGTAAATCCTCAGGGAAGAGATGATCTGGACAACATAGCTGATTCAAAGGGACGGAAGCCTCTTAGCACTCATAGCACTGAGTGTAATTTAGACTCTGTACCTAGTCCTGCTGATGAATTTGCAGATTTTGCCACATTTTCCAAAAAGGAAAGGATACAACTAGAAGAAATAGGATGTGCAGTTTTAAATGATAGAGAAGCACTAACCATTCAGGAAAACAATAAAATTAATAGAGTCAATGAACTGAATTCTGTAAAAGAAATGTCTTTGGGTAGAAGCTTTGATAACAAAGGAGACACTGATGGAGAGGATCAGGTTTGTGTTTCAGAAATAAGCATAGTGGCTAACAGAGCTTTCAGTGTTGAAAAACAAGGCCTTCCAACCCTGCAACAGGATGAATTTTTACAGGCAAGTGTTCAATCAAAGGCTTGGAGTTTGGTGGACTCAGTTGATAATTCAGAAGCCATTAGGAGAAAACAATGTAAAACTGAAGAAAAACTTGACTTATTTACTTCTAAATGTGCTCACCTATGCATGGATTCTGTTAAAACTTCTGATGATGAAGTTGGTTCTTCCAAAGAAGAAAGTAGAAAGTTTACTAATTTCCAAAGCCCAAACATTGACCCCACAGAAGAAAATGTTTTGGATGATTCTGTAAGTGTAAAAAATGGTGATAGTAGTAATGACTTTGTGACTTGCAGTGATGCCAATGCAGATGATTTTGGTGATTTTGGTGACTTTGGCACTGCCAGTGGCTCAACTCCACCTTTTGTTACTGGTACTCAAGATTCAATGAGTGATGCCACTTTTGAAGAGTCTTCAGAGCACTTTCCACATTTTAGTGAACCAGGTGATGACTTTGTAGAATTTGGGGATATAAATGCTGTTTCTTGCCAAGAGGAGACGATATTAACAAAGTCAGACCTAAAACAGACTTCTGATAATTTATCAGAAGGATGTCACTTGGCAAGAAAATCTAGTGGAACAGGCACTGAACCTGTTTCAAAACTGAAAAATGGGCAAGAAGGTGAGTTTGGAAATTTTGATTCTGTGCCAAATATTCAAGATGACTGCAATGGTTTTCAAGACTCTGATGATTTTGCAGACTTCAGTTCAGCTGGTCCTAGCCAAGTTGTAGATTGGAATGCTTTTGAGGATGAACAAAAAGATAGTTGTTCTTGGGCTGCTTTTGGAGACCAGCAGGCTACTGAATCTCACCATCGAAAGGAAGCCTGGCAGTCACATAGGACAGATGAAAATATTGATACTTCAGGAACCCCCAAAACGCACAGTGTACCCTCAGCAACTTCCAAAGGAGCAGTTGCTAGTGGCCATTTACAGGAATCAGCCGCTTCAGTTCAGGTATTTACTAATTTTCTCTATTTTGTATGACTTATTAATTTATGTGGAGGCTTCTAATTTCAGCTTTTCAAAATATATTTTTTCAACTGAGTACCTGTTAAAGGAGCCTCAATATGATGTGTAATGCCTGTCTGATTTGTGGATTGGTTACATTTTTCACAACCCTTTGGGAAACTACAAATAGTCCTATAGTAAAGCGTACTAAGATTTTTCTTTATCTCAATGAGTTTCTTTAATATTTACAGATGTTCCTTAACTTGGATTTTTTGGTGACTATACCATTTATATTTTTTTAAATCCCCACACTTATTAGCTAATTAACAGTTCCAGTAAATCCTTCAGTATTTACCCTTTACAGTGATTTTAAAAGAGGTTAAACTGAGATTTAGATTTTTCTTAAGTTTAAGAAAAAATTGTTAATTTTGTCCATCAAAAACCTAGGAGATTCAAGTATGGTTTTGATTCCAGGAGAGAACAAGGAGAATTTGAAACCTCATTCTGTGCCAAAGGCTACAGTGAATTGAAGAATAGAAAAACAACTAGAAGAAAGCAATTTTTTCTTTTTTTTCCTCATAATTTAGCAGCTACTAAAAGACTTGGGGTGAGGGTATGAGATGAATTAAGGTTTAGTCCCAAAATAAGAAACAACTATCAGTTGACTTATTGTAGTTGTATTTATTTGTTTATGCTTTCTTACAAATGTACTTGTTATCCCTTCCTAGGGAGTAGGTGTGTCAGGGAGAATATTTTTACCCCTTAGCTCCTATACATTATCCTTTTTTGATTCAGACCTTTTCAGAAAAGATTCATTAAGATTCATTTTGACCTAAAGTCACCCCTAGAGGTGTAGCTTGATATCTAGGTTGTTCCCTAGTCCAGAGTTGTACCCGGTGCCAAATTTTACCTTTTTTCAACTCCAGAGGTGTAAAAGAGGGCACTCTCTTGAACATCACTGCTTTATACTGACAATTGATATATGTAACTAACACCTGATCCACAAGCTTATCTTAAAGATACTGTGAATAAAATCAGAATCTACAAACTTTATTTCTCCAGTTATCTTTTGCTAAGAAAACCATTTTCAACTAGAAATCTTCCCAAAGTCTTTATAATTGAAATTGTTATACTCCATTGCCTTGATAACTTTGACACAGTGAGATACTAGAGAAATTATGGTATTACCAGTTGGTGCACATAGCTAATGGCTTTTTAAGTTGGTTTTTGTGTCTGAGTAGTTTAATTTGCTAATTCAGTTATTACATAGTTTGGCTAATGTACATTATTTCTATTGAGTAATTTATTATTTAGGCAGAACCTTGCCCTTTACACAAGAAATGAACTAATTATGATGCTAAATGAGGACTGTTGCTTTTGACCTAACCGTTTACCTATTTAGTTTCATCTCAGTAGAGGATAGGGTGACAATGGTATTGGATGATCTTTAATTTGTAGTCTTAGAATTTTTAACATTATCAGATAATGAATTTTTTAAAGTGTGACCACTTCAAGTAGGAATTTCTTGCATTATACAAGTTGATTGAAATTATTTATATATAATATGATAACCAGATATAGGCGATAATAAAGCACATGGGCTTCATGGAATTTGGCAGATGTGAGTTTGAATCTTGACCCAGCCTCATGATTTTGGATAGGTTACTTCTGAACTCAGCTGTATACACAAAGAAGATAATGTCTATTTCAAAGAACTTTTGTGAAGATAAAATGAAAGGAAATTTTTAAATGACTGAAAAAATCAATCTGCTAGAAAGTAAGAATTTTATAGTATGCTTCTATTTTTTATAAAAAAGAGGAACTATAGATGTGGCAAGATGCATTAAGAGTTTCTGAGGCCAGGCCCGGTGGCTCATGTCTGTAATCCCAGCACTTTGGAATGCCGAAGTGGGTGGATCACTTGAGATCAGGAGTTTGAGCCCAGCCTGGCCAACATGGTGAAACCCCGTGTCTACTAAAAATACAAAAATTAGCTGGGTAGGGTGGCATGCATCTGTAATCCCAGCTACTCAGGAGGCTGAGACAGGAGAATCACTTTAACCCAGCAGGTGGAGGTTGCAGTGAGCCAAGATCATGCCACTGCATTTCAGCCTGGGCTACAGAAAGA
>NW_016107338.1:9012780-9020704 GCF_001604975.1 Cebus imitator | reverse complement strand
TTCAGCTTCCTGAGTAGCTGGGACTACAGGTGCACACCACCACACCCAGCTAATTTTTGTATTTTTACTGGAGATGGGGTTTCACCATATTTGCCAGGCTGGTCTTGAACTCCTGACCTCGGGTGATCCACCAACCTCAGCCTGCCAAAGTGCTGGGATTACAGGCGTGAGCCACTGTGCCCGGCCTCCTCACATATTAGTAACAGTAAACACTAAGTTTTTTAGTGGTAAAAGTTGAAATGATTTATTCCTGTTCAGTCTTACCTGGATGCAATAAGTGTTCTGAACAAAATGTCATCAAGTGGTTTTGTCTGAATTTTACTTTGATAGAATGTGAGTGTTTTAGAAGTCAGAGCTTAATTAAATTAAACATGGGAATTTGATTTAATTTGTTTAATTAAACAAGCATAGAAAACAAATCTTTGTTTTGTGAAGTCAGACAAACGGTGTAGTTGGTCGTTTCAGATTTCTTCCACTTTTCACTATTTGGTATGTGACATTATCCATGTCCCCATTTCTTAGCACTTTCTATTTTTAGCCCATCAAAAAGTTGTCTTAGATTTTAATAAATATGTCTTCCTTGGATTTAGTGCAATAATTTGTTACTTAGGTAGGGAAAAGTCAAGCAAGAAGAATTCTTTCAAAATTAAAAAGTGTTCTTAGTCTAATTCTCAACTGTGGGTCCAGCCAGTCTTAGAGGGTTTGAGCTTTAATGTAAAAGCCGTACATGAACATGATTGAGAAATAGATATCTTCTCCCTTTGGTAAATTATTTTTTTCTGAAAACCTAGAGTTTAGTGTATGTTATTCTTTTGTTAACATTCTTATAAACTGTAAAGAAGGTAAGTAGTGGTATTTCCATTATACAAATGAAAATGAGGTCTTCACTTTTTGGGTAAAGATTTAAAACAATAAAATGACAGCAACAAGGCAGTCCTTTTTTTTTTTTTTATCAATGTTATCTTAACATTATTTTTTTTCTATCCTGGGAAACCAGGAAATTTTCTTTTTTTTTTTTTTTTTTTTTTTTTTAAGACAGGGTCTTGTTCTGTCGCCAGGCTGGAGTGCAGCGGCGCAATCTCGGCTCACTGCAATCTCCGCCTCCTGGGTTCAAGCATTTCTTCTGCCTCAGCCTCCCGAGTAACTGGGACTACGGGTGCACGCCACCACACCCAGCTAATTTTTGTATTTTTTAGTAGAGACAGGGTTTCACCATGTTGGCCAGGATGGTCTTGATCTCTTGACCTCGTGATCCTCCCGCCTTGGCCTTCATTTTTTTGTTGTTGTTTATGTTCAGAAAGAAACCTTGACTGAAATAGCCAAGACACCTTTTTCACAGATATATGGTAAAAGAGATAATGAATGTCATAAGCATTGCGTTTAACCCTGAGCTTTTGTAAAATTTTAAAATATTCTTCTGGGTATCATTTAGAAATTTAGGTAATTGGTAAGTAATCTATTTATATTAATTTGCTATAGAAAAGGAGGCTATGAGTTATTTTTTTCTTATTAGACATTCAGTTGATAATCCTACAGGGAAAATGTTATTAGCTGAAGACATATTTGGAGAGCTTTGAAAGTCAAGTGTCACAAAAAAGAGAATTACTAATACCTTGGCTTGTGTTAGTTCAAGATTAAGTTAGTTTTCTTGTTTTTGTTTTTGTTTTAGAGACAGAATCTTGCTCTGTCACCCAGGCTGGAGTGCAGCAATGCAATCTGGGCTCATTGCAACCTCTACCTCCTGGGTTCAAGGGAGTCTTGTGCCTCAGCCTCCCAAATAGCTGTGATTACAGGCACAGAAACTCAACGTTCTTAAATTGCATATAACCAGTCCTACCTTTTCATCTTTACTTAATCATCTAGCTAATATTTATGCAGGTTTTCCCTCCTGTGAACATTTGAATATGCAACTGAAAACAAGTGAGCAACAAAATAAGGGAATTAAGATCTAAGACTTTAGCCTTATAGATCTTTGCCTACTTAACTATGTGGATAGAATTTCCTTTTGCTGTTTTCCCCTTAGAAAATTTGACTATCTGGTGTTTAATTTCAAAATAGAAATGCTTCATTATATTTATTCAGAAATTGTGCAGAAGGAAAAAATCATGTTTAGAGCATGGTGAATATTACAACTAGTCACTCTTTATATAGCTTGAAATTGGGGATTGGTAAGTATATAGTTGTAGATTGTACTTGATAGCTTACTTAATATTTAATGGTGATGCAGCATAAGATATCCTCTTAAATGGAAGATTAAATTACCCAGTGGATTTTAATGTTTCTTCTAAACTTCCACTTGACTGTGAAACCTAATGCTATCAATATTAAAACTATTGATATTAATCAACTTCTGTACCTAAGCAAGAAAGAAAAACTAACTGAAAATATGTTGAAGGAATATTAAGAATTACCTTAAATATAAAATACTTAAATCATTACTTAATATCCTGAAGAGGGTCTTGGAAACTGCAACTTTAAGTGAAGGGACATATAACAAAACCAATTTGCCATAGGCTAACTGACATAAACAAGAGTTACTATGGCATCTTTCTGGTCACAGAAACATCACTGAACTTCTAAATACCTAGACACAAAGCACTTCTAATATTAAACGTTGAAGTAAATGTGAGCTGTACTTACATTTAAGAAAGATTAATAAAAACAAGAAACATAATTACCCAGTTTTTGGTGAATCAGTGAGTGACAGCAGTTGTAGTTCTACTGCTGGGTAAAATCAAGGGATAAATGTTTGCAAAGCAAAAATTATCTAAGGAGCACTTCCTAACCAGCAGTCAATTCAAAAACAGTCAAATCTCGCAGGCTCATTGGGCACTTTCATACTGCATCATTTATTGCTGTGCATTTGTATGATTATTGTAGACTTCACAGATGTTTATTTTATAATTTATTCCTTTTGCAATCTACTTATTCCAGTTCAGGGTTGCCAGTGGCCAAAGCCTATCCCTCTAGCTCAGGGTACAAGGCTGAAACTAATCCTGGCCTGGATGCCATTCCATTGCAGGGCACACTCACACACACACATACCAGCACTCGCTCAGACTGGAACAATTTAGATAATTAACCTAATGTGCACATCTTTAGGATGTATGAGGAAACTGGAATACCCAGAAAAAACCCATGTGGACATGGGGAGAATGTGCAAACCACACAGATAGTGGCTACAGCCAGGAATCAGTTGTTTTTCTCATCAACATTACAACAAAATGACATTATTCAGGGACCTGCTGCCCTTTAAAGGAGATAGGCACTTGAATACACCTCTACATACACCTCTCTAAAAAGCTGAATGAAACTTGCAATACACTTAATCTCTTTATGCCCAGATGTAGTCATTTATAAAATAGGCAAGTGTTAGAGTTCTCCAGATAAACAGAACCAATGGGGTATGTGTAGAGGGAGGGAAGGAAGGAAGGAGGGGGAGTGTAGGAGTGAAGGTAGGAGAGAGAGAGAGAGAGAGAGAGAGAGAGGCTGATTATTGGAAATTGAGAAGTTCCAGAATCCACAGTGCATAAACTAGAGACACAAGAGATGATGGTGTAGTTCCAGTCTGAGTCCCAAGGCCTAAGAACCAGGAGAGCAATGGAGTAAGTTCCAGTCCAGAAGCCAGCAGGCTTAAGATCCAAAAAGAGCTGATTTTTTAGTTCAAGTCCAACTGAAGTCCCAGCTCAAAATCAGGCAGAAGTTCCCCCTTAGCCTTTTTGTTCTATTCAGATCTTCAGCTGATTGCATGAAGCCCACCCACGTTAGGGAGTGCAGCTGCTTTAGTCAGGTTACAAATTCAAATGTAATCTCATCTAGAAACACCCACACAGGTACTCCCAGAATAATGTGTTTTGGGGTTTTTGTTTGTTTGTTTGTTTTTGAGACAGGGTCCCATTCTGTTGCCCAGGCTGAAGTGTAGTGGCATGGTGTCAGTTCACTGCAGCCTCCATCTCTTGGGTTCAAGCAGTCCTCCCACCTCAGCCTCTCTAGTAGCTGAGACTACAGGCGTGTGTTACCACACCTGGATAATTCTTGTTTGTTTTATAGAAATAGGATTTTCATGTTGTCCAGACAGTCTCAAACTCCTGAGCTCACGCAATCTGCCTTCGTTAGCCTCCTAGAGTGCTGGGATTATAGGCATGAGCCACTGTGCTCCACCCCAGAATAATATTTGACCGGATGTCTGGGCACCCCATGGCCCAGTCAAGTTGACACATAAATTTAACCATCACAAGAGGGAACACCTTATATCCATCTATAGCTTTCAGGATTTTTTGGAAGACTGTAACCTGTTTGTGACTAAGACATGCCAGTTGGGAAGCTCTGCAATTAGATAAAATGGATAAAGTGAAATGGCTGCTTATATACCCCAGGACTTTCTTCCTCTACCCCCAGACATAAAGACATGACAGAATTGGGAATGAGTAAAAGTTGTCAATTCGTACATGAAGCTTTGCCCCCACTGATGAATTAAACCGTTAGGTAATCATTTTTTGCTTTCCCAGAAATCAAATTTGGTTTTAAAAAATAAAAATAATTACAAAGACATTCAAGGTAATGAAGGACCCTGATAGGAATATGAATATATGAGAAACGAGAAAATTGGGAAAGGGGGAAAAGCTATAAAAGCCAGTGAACCTTTGAAGATGTGGTATAGCCAAGGATGCATTGCAACTTTCGTGAGCCCTTTCTCCATAAAATATGTGTTTTGGTTACCAGTAGAAATTAATAGGGAGGGGCCAGTCACGGTGGCTCATGCCTCTAATCCCAGCACTTTGGGAAGCCAAGGTGAATGGATCACTTGAGGTCAGGAGTTCAAGACCAGCCTGGCCAACATGATGAAACCCTGTATCTACTAAAAATGCAAAAATTAGACCGGGTGGTGCACCCCTGTAATCCCAGCTATTTGGGAGGCTGAGGCAGGAGAATCGCTTGAACCTGGGAGGTAGAGGTTGCACTGAGCCGAGATCGTGCCACTGCACTCCAGCCTGGGCGACAGATCAAGACTCCATCTTAGAGAAAAAAAATAGGGAGGCAAATCTGAATTTGTGTGGGAGTACCCCCTAGTTCTAGCTCTTGCCAGTATACTTATGTGTCAGGCTATTTTGAGAGCGAAAGCTCCTGCTTTGGGCTAGTTTCCATTCAGAATGGTTTTGATAGGTAGGAACTCGTCTGAGCACAAGTATCCTTCTGTGCAAGTAGCATAGCTCCTCTACTTGGCTTCATAGCAGTGGACATTAATAGAGAAAATGAAAAAGGAGTATGGCACCTGCCTTGAAGAGCATTTGATTTTTAGTCCTACATTTATCAGAGCCCCAGTTTTTAAAATGTTTAATAGCCAGATGTGCTGCTGTTCGCCAGGCTTAGAAGTCAGTACTTAAATGAATGAAAAGGCATGACTGAGTTGTGTAAACTGGTATTCAGCTAGCCAGTCACCAGTTTATTCCATATTCAAGGACAACTGAGGGCTATTTTTCCTCTTTTTACTTGGAAGATGATGGCATTTAAAATTCAAGGAACTGGGGCTGAGTGTGGTGGCTCACATGTGAAATCTTAGTGCTTGGGGAGGCCAAGGTGGGAGGATTGCTTGGAAGCAACAGTTCAAGACCAGACTTGGCAATGTAGTTAAGACCCCATCTTTACAAAAAATAAAAATCAGCCGGGCTTGGTGGCATGCACCTGTGGTCCTACTACTCAGGAGGCTGTAGTGACAGGATCGCTTGAGCCCAGAAGTTCAAGGCTGCAGTGAGCTGTGATGGCACCACTGCACTGAAGCCTGAATGAGAGAGTGAGATCATCTCTTAAAAAAAAAAAATCAAGTAATTGTTGTGAATATTATTTTAATTTGATGTTTAGTATTGTTAACATCAGCTAAATATTTAGTATGCTAAGTATGGGTGCATTTATTTGTCACCCTCATATTCAGAGTACAGCACTGACTAGTAAGAATTAACTTTATTGAAAACGATGAATTGTACTGCTAGATGAAATCATTTGCTTTAAGCATAGTTATCACCCCACCATTTAACAGGTGAATCTGCTATCTAATAATGGCTAGAAATGTTTGAAAGGGCACAAAAATGTGGGGAAAACATGATTTATTGAAAAGAATGTAGGCTTTGAAGTCAGACTGTGGATCAAATCTCTGCTGTGTACTATACCAGCAGTAAGGCTATGATTAATTATCTAAATCTTCCTGAGCTATAGTTGCTTCATCTGTAATATGAAAACAATAATACTTGTGGAGTTTCTTTTAGAAGATTCATGGAGGAAGAGCATCAAGCATAATATGGTACATAGAAGACATTTGGCTATTATAATTATTTAAATATGCCCAACCTGTGTATATAAAAATGATTTAGATGGCTTACAATAAGATACACTTTTATAAGTAGATCAGTTATGCCCCCTGCAGTCTTAAATGAAGGCAAAGTGTTTTTTTTTTTTTTTTAATCTAGTGTACATTAATTTAGTTAGCATTCCTGTACCAACTATGTGCAGGAACCTAGGTACTAGAAATTCAAGAAAAAGACATAGTCCCTGCCCTTAAAGCTCTTGTAATTTTTAGAAATTAGACTTAGAACTGCTTTGATGACAACATAATACTGTGGTTAAGAGCACCTACTCTGAAGCTGTACTTCCTGAGTAAGAGCTCAGCCTCTCCACTTAATATTCATGTGACCACAGGGAAGTTAACCTCTTTCTGCTCTGCTTTTCTCATCCAGGAAATGGAGACAATATTGTTACCTCCCTCATATGATTCTTTTGAAACTTAAATGAGCTAAAATTTACAAAGCATTTAGAATTATGCCTGCCACATGGTAGGCACTACGTGAGCATTAAATGAAAATTATGATGCACTGTAGCAAGCCTTTGCAGTTTTTGAGTAGGTTTCAGAGTACATCTTTTGATCTGTTGCTAAATTTAGGCTCCCACTTTCCTCAACTATGTTAAATGATATTGTTTGCTTTACCTATGCTGCCTTACATGCCTAAGGAAGCTAGAGCTTAGGCAGTCTGACTTCACCACTAGTTCTAAATAATAAAGCATCTATTTCTTGGAATTTTACATCTAATTCAAGTCTACATGTACTGTAATATGTTAATAAATGCCACCGTTTGATGCAACCTTTTTCTGTATTAATCTGCTACAAGGAGTTTGAAGATTTGGGTTGTGTCCCCATGTAATCAAAACCAGAAGATTTCCCATTATGGCTGCATATCTGCTGTATTGAAATAGGAGTTCCTATAAGCAGGGTAATATAAGCAAAGTTCCTTTTTATTCATAAACATTAGAAGAAATCCAAGTTTAATATTTTACTTTATTAACTTGAGTTTTGATGTAATACGGAATTTTATTACTGATTTATTTGTATATGTTAAACTATCCTGGGCTGATAATGTTGAGAGGGTGATTGTGTATTTTAAAACAGATTAAAATATTTAATATCTGTACTCCCAAAATAATCTTTGAAAAACAAACTTGAAACCTTTGCCACTCTCACAGTTTTGATACACCTGTTATCCCAAGTGCTCAGATTTTATGCTCAAAATAACAATTACTTCTTTAAAAAATTAGGGTCTGATTACAGTCTGTTTAGGAAAATCTGTTTCCTGAAAAAAACAAACCTGTCTGGTCATAAGACAAACTGTTCTTGTGGTAGGTTATTTTAACTTCTCTTCTTTTGAGTATTCTATTAGTTATATTCTATTAGTTATATTCTTGTAACTGTTCTACTTACCTAGTTATTTGCACTGTGCTTCTTGGGAAGCAGAGTACTTCTTTTTTTTTTTAAGACAGAGTCTCGCACCTCCACCTCCGAGGTTCAAGCGATTTGCCTTGCCTCAGCCTCCCTAGTAGGTGGGATTACAGGCGCCGGTCACCACACCTGGCTAATTTTTTTAATATTTTTAGTAGAGAC
>NW_016107338.1:9009178-9012765 GCF_001604975.1 Cebus imitator | reverse complement strand
GCGTGAGCCACCACGCCCGGCCAGGAAGCAAACTACTCTTAACACCTAATGTGTGATACCTGGTGTAATCAAGATTTAAGTCATAACGCCAGCAAGCCAACCACCAGTATCCAAAATTTAAACTCTACAAGGAGTAACCATAGCAGGTTTCGTTTATAGAAGAGACTCTTAAAAATAGATACTTAAAAACTAGGTACTTTTTTATTTCCAGCTCAGTAGGATGATTCTCGGGAAGGATGCAAAATACTTGGATTATTTAATTTCTTGTTATGTCATATATGGTAGAAATTGATAAATTGAGGTAAGTATTTTCATAGTGATTTAGAATGCTAAATCATGGTAGAGAAACATCCTTGGTGAGCTTTGATTCTAGTTTTGACACTCATTTATTCATTCCCTGGCAAGCCACCTGTGTCTACATGTGTCATCTGTATAATAACAGTAGTAATGATAAAAGCTGCCACCTCTGCCACCCTGGGTGCCAAGTATTTAATCCTCTAAATTATCATCCACCTCGTGAGGTAGATAGACCCTGATATGTCCAGATTATAAATGTAGAAACTGGGCCGGGCACAGTGGCAAGCACCTGTAATCCCAGTTACTTGGGAGGCTGAGGCAGGAGAATCACTTGAACCTGGGAGAATCACTCCAGCCTTGATGACAGAGTAAGACTCTGTCTCAAAATATAATAAAAATAAGTAATGCAGAAACTGGAGTCTTAGCCCCTGAATCTGCAGCCCTCTATTGAAGTGTTATAATTATACCAGTCATTTACTTACTGGCATTAACTAGTAGTAGGGTTTTACCATGTTGGGCAGGCTGGTTTCAAACTCCTGACCTCAAGCAGTCCTCCTACCTCAGCCTCCCAAAGTGCTGGGATTACATGTGTGAGCCACTGCACCTAGCCAGAAGTTGATATACTTTTAAAATGTCAGAGTAAGTTTAATTTTAATAAAAATCTTTGTTCATTTTATTAGTTGCTTTCTTGCGAAATTGTTGAGGAGTTTCCCTCCTTGTGTTCAGCAATGCTGTCATTAAATTCTGGTTATTATTTATTGCTCTACCTCAAGGGTCAAACCATGACCCACAGGACAAATCTGTCCTGCTGCCTGTTTTTGTAAATAAGTTTCATTGAATATATCCGTGGTTATTTATTTACAGATGGCCTATGAGGCCTAATATATTTACTATCTGGCTCTCTATAGAAAAGATTGCTAATCTCCTGCTAAACCTCATTCAACATAAGATTTGAAGCAATCTAATGTAATACCTAATCCTAAACATAAATGAAACTTTCTTTAGAAATTTCCATTCATCTTACAACTTTATGGGAAAAGCCTGAAGAAGAAATAAAAATTGGGACGATTAAGTTAATATAATGTTTCTTCTCCTCAGCTTCATTCCGTTCATTTGAGAATTCTTCTGGTGTCTTGACATCTGTCAGTTATGTGTAACATTGCCCAAATGGTTGGATGTGTTTTAGGGTCATTTCTTTCTTCCTGTGGTAAACATTTTTTTCCTATCCCATTAAAAAGATGATAAAGGGGATACAAGAAAGATTTAATTTACAGAGAAATAAAATTTGGTCATATGTGAGTTTTTTGTTTACCTTCCCTGCCCAAGAGGAGCCAGTGCTTATCATGTATCCAATTAAGTGGTTATCTGATCCCTTTAAAAATAATGTTGGTCCGTTCCCTCTGTTGAGACAAGTGAGAGCAAGGGCCCCTTGACACACTGAAGTTTCGCCCGCCTTGGGATTTTGAGGCTACCCTTTACTTAGGGTTCAAAATTGATAGTGAGAACCTTTTCTAGTATCACACATATGAATATAATGATGATGTGAGAGTAACTTTTGTAGAATTAGTAGAAGAGTACCCTGAGACTAATTATGCAGTGTTAAGTTTTTGCTCTGGTACAGCTTCCAAAAGAGAGATTTTGGTTTTTTTTTTTTTGTTTGTTTCTTTTTTTTCAATTTTCCTGGGTGCTCACTGCACTACAAAACAAATCAAGCATCAACTTCTTTTTGTTACTTGGCAGGAAGTACCACCATGATGTGGCATTTTGCTTGTACAATCTGTCAATTCAGTAGTAAACTTAATCTTACAACAGGCTTTAACTTATTAACAGTTTGTATTCCTAGTTGATGTTTAAATGGTAAATTGGGCTGAGTTGGAAAATATTTTACATGGATCTGAAATACACTTAGGAAATGGGAATAAATGTGATTGTAGGTTGCACATGTATAATAAACCTAGAGGTACCAAAAAAGTAAGTTGCTCTAAATCCAGCAAGTTTCAGTTAATAAAAATGCTTAATAAATGCCAAGAAATTTATCTGTTTGTTCTTGATGAAAATACTCTGGGGAATATGCAGGCTTTACTCAGGGGAAAAGTAATATTCTGTTAAAAAATATATACATATACATGCAACAAAGACAATTAGAGAAATGGAATTTCTAAAAGATAACACATATCACCAAAATGAAGAATGAGCTTTTGAATTTTTTATCAGTAAAAATTGAAATATTCTTTCCTACTTTGGTTTATATTATTAGTAGCAAACGTATTTCCAAAAGGCTTTCAAAATTCCCGTTTATGTCCAAGAAAATGATTGTTTAGCTATAATAGCATAATACTTTTCACAAGCATCCGATCTTATTGTTACTAAATCTAGAGTAGCTGAGTGGTGATAAGAAACATTCCAGTGTGGTGGAAAGAATATAAATGCTCTTTGGGTTTTGTTGTTTGTTTTTTTTTTTTGCTCAAACATTGAGATTGCTTTCTCACTATACAATTGGGTAATAATTTCTTTTTCGTAGAATTTTGTAACGGATTAAGATAATGCACATAAAGTACCAGGTATTAGGGCTTGGCATATTGCTACCTTTTACTTGTCACCTACATATGATTATCATCATTATTTAATCATTTAGAATGATTCTTTCATGAGTAGTTGTATTCTTTTCACTTAGTGTTTTCTGTACCTGAGTGGTGGTTCTCTTCCTCTCTTACAGTAGTGGACAGGGAATGCATGTGTTTGCATTTTAATGATATAACTATGACATCAAAATTTAATTAAAATAAACTTTTGGGGGGTGTTTTGATGCAGACAGCTTTATTAAACCGCCTGGAGCGAATTTTCGAAGCATGTTTTCCTTCCATACTTGTCCCTGATGCTGAAGAGGAAGTCACTTCCCTGAAGCACTTGCTGGAAACAAGCACCTTGCCAGTAAAAACAAGAGAGGCCTTACCTGACAGTGGGTAAGTAGGAGACAGTTTTTAGAAAGTATGTGTTTTTGTTAGTTTCAGCAATTCTAATTTGTAAGTTTATCTTAAAACAGTAAGGTTCAGGCCAGGCACAGTGGATCACCTGAGGTTAGGAGTTTGAGACCAGCCTGACTAACATGGTGAAACCCCATCTCTGCTAAAAATACAAAAAATTAGCAGGTTGTGGTGGTACATGTCTGTAATCCCAGCTACTTGGGATTGAGGTTGAGGCATGAGAATCGCTGGAACCCAGAAAACAGAAATTGCAGTGAGCCAAGATCATGCCACTGCACTCCAGCCTGGATGATAGAGCAAGATTCT
>NW_016107338.1:9004966-9009143 GCF_001604975.1 Cebus imitator | reverse complement strand
AATGTGTCAAAATCTAATCATGTTGTTCTAAAAAACTTCAACTCCTTGCCTGTTTACTTTTGAGCTATTTCTTTTTATATTTCTAAGCCAATATTCTATTCAGTTAATGTTACATATAATTTTTTGACTTACTAGAATGATAAATGAAAATTTAGATCTTACCTCTGCTATTTTCCTCCCCTCGTCTTCCCCATATATCAATTTTTGGTTAATTTCTTATTTGCTGTTTTCATTATTATAATCATGTATATATTGTTCACTCTTAAGCCACTGTTTTCTTTATGGTACAACTTCTTCCTAGATTTCTCGTTTTCATTTACTTAGTGTTTCCCTACCCATTAAGAGCTTGTTCATACACTTTTACTTGTGATCCAACCCCTCATCATTCTGCTCCCATCTAGAATAGTTTCAATATGGGCTTACACATACGTTGTCTTGGGACTTCCCTTCACTTAGATCCCATTTTGAGAGAGCACATCCTCTAAATAGCCTTCTGAGAAAAAAGATAGATGGGAGGTAAAATTTTATTCTACTGTCACATTAAATTTATAGTTTAAGATTTTTTTATTGCTGACGTTCTGAAATTTCACAATGAAATAACTTTTTTTTTTTTTTTTTTTTTGAGACAGAGTCTCACTCTGTCACCCAGGCTGGAGTGCAATGGAGTAATTGTGGCTCACTCCAACTTCAGCCTTCCAAGTAGCTGGGATTACATGCACCCACCACCATACCTGGCTAATTTTTTTGTATTTTTTAGTAGAGATGGTGTTTCACCATGTTGTCCAGGCTGGTCTTGAACTCTTGACCTCAGGTGATCTGCCTGCCTCAGCCTCCCAAAGTGCTGGGATTACAGACGTCATCCACTGTGCCCTGCCTCAGTTTTCTAATAAGTGTTAGCTCTTGATTTCATTTAAATAATTATACACTCATGTTGAACACAAGAGTAATTGGAATGTGTAATATGTCACAGCCTTATTATAAGTAGAACTCATGGTGAACATTATTGCATAACCGATTGTTGATGGCTTCATCATGGCCTTTGCAGGGAATTGCTAGATGTGTGGACTGAGCTACAGGATATCCATGATGCACATGGTTTGAGATACCAGTGGGGCGGCTCCCATAGCAACAAGAAGCTTTTGTGCTCCTTGGGAATAGACACCCGAAACATTGTGAGTCTTTTAATCAACCTGTGGGTGCTTTAAAATTCTGTTATACTTCTGTTTAAGCTGTAGTAAGCTAGTTCCTCAGAAAACAAATATTTGGTTTAAATGTTCATTTATATTGAATGTGCTGACTTTTAAACATCAATCTACCTAATTTTTTCTCTAATCAATAGTTATTTTTAGAAAAAATTGTCTGTTTTTCTTAAATATAAAATGAAGGAATTTGGGAGATAAAAAAATATAACCCCATATGGGCAATTTTTAAATTTCATCAATTTATCATTCACAATATATGTAGTAAAATATTGCAAGCATGTTTTAAAACGACTATTTCAATGTGTGATTATTCTCTAAATGTATGTTCTTTCTAACACATGCTTGTAGCTCTTCACGGGCAATAAGAAGCAGCCTGTTATAGTGCCCATGTATGCAGCAGGATTGGTAAGTACAAAAATCTCTCTGCATGTATTTATCATTACTACGTTTATTCTGTAAAATCATCTTATGCAGCATGACATAGAAATGTATTTTAAAAAGACATTTAGTGTTGGAATCTTAAGGGTATAAATAGATCTTTTTTAATCTCATAAATCCCATCAAATACTGATCGCAGGACTTTTAAAATATTTCATTAATTACAGATACTGTTTTTAGATTGAAAATTTTTATCTTAATAATATTAGCATATTTAACTGTAAAATGCACCTCTGGAGGATTCTCTTTTTCTTTTCTAAACTTGTTTTAAAGAAAAGGAAGCTGAAGTAGGTGAAGCCATAAAGATAGAATTTGTTTTAATCCAGTTATTAATTTTAAATATTGCAATAGCAAGGCTATAGATGTATATAAAAGCTTAGAAATGCCAAATTATAGTGAAAATAAGCCAGGACTCATAATAGGTTTTTAGTTTTTCTATTAATGTTTTAAATGTATTGAATTTTGTTTTTTCATACATGCCAGGTAGTCCTGGGAAATTGAGGCATTTTCATTCTATTCCTTCTCAAGAATCAGTCACATTTTAAAGTTTGATGTTTGTGTTTTTTTGTGTGTCTTTATTTTTACTGATGAAAAAAATATATTTTTATTGATGAATCAAAATGACCCATCAAACTAAAAACATTACTATAATCATTAAATGGAAAATAAGGAAAAAAATACTGTGAGAATAAAGGAAAAAATAATGATGGAATCTTTGGTATAGAAATATATACAACCCGGGCTGGGTGGGGTGGCTCATTCCTGTAATCCCAGGACTTTGGGAGGCCGAGATGGGTGGATCACGAGATCAGGAGATTGAGACCATCCTGGCTAACACAGTGAAACCCCATCTCTACTAAAAATACAAAAAATTAGTAGGGTGTGGTGGCATACAACTGTAATCCTAGCTATTTGGGAGGCTGAGGCAGGAGAATCACTTGAACCTGGGAGGTGGAGAATGCAGTGAGCCAAGATCGCACCACTGCACTTGAGCCTGGGTAGCAGAGCGAGATTCCGTTTTAAAAGAAGAAAGAAATTTATACAACCCATTATGCGCATGTGACAGTGAATTTGCTGTGCAACTTGACCTTTTTTGAAAATCTACAAACTTTCTTCATGAATAAGCACTAAATAATTTTGAATTGGAATATTTTGTTTTGTGGAATTTTCTATTCTTGAGTTTTGTTTTTTAAAATCAGTATCTACACCTTTGTAAATGGTTATCTTGTACTTTAAAAATACTTTGATGATCCTTACATTGTTTTCTGTTGTAGGTAAATACAGTATAGTACTGGACATTTCTTTAACTTTTTGGTTATTCGGATTTTTTTTTTCTCCAGGAGTAGCGATCCAGAGGTTGCTGACATTATGGAACTAGGAATTCAATTCGTAGGCACTTTGATTCAACATATTAGGGGCAGTGACCCACTTAATGCTTACGTGTAGCCTCAGCCCATTAACAGTTCTGTGAGAAGTTAGAGGCTAAAACTTAAGCTTTATTTTTCAACCTTTATTAGTAATGTTTTTACTATTTCTATGGGCTTTTTTCCACTTCTTTTTTCTTTTTTCTGGTTTATTTTCACATCTGTCAGCTCATACCTATGGCTACTATTTCTATAAGCTTTAATACCAAAGTTTGTTGAATGAATATAAATGTATCTCCCCTCCTCCGTCTTTGTGATATCTTTCATTTAAATCTTATTTTTTTAATATCAAGTTTTAAATTTATACCTGAAATTTACCCATGGTGCCTTACACGCATGAGATGTTCAGTAATCTTTTGATCTCACCTGGAGAAATAGTATGTGAAGTGATCATTTAAGCCACTGGTTCTCAAACTTTAATGTATATCAGAATCACTTGGAAGACTTGTTAAAACACAAATTGCCAAGCACCACCCCCAGTTTCTTACTCAGTATTTCTGGGATAGGCTTGAGAATTTGCACATCTGACAAGTTCCAAGGTGACACAAAAGCTGCTGATTGGGGATCACAATTTGAGAATCACTGCTTTAAGTGATCATTCAAACTAGAAAACTTGGCTGAGACTAGTAATTGTTTGCCAAATGTATCATCTTTGCATAGGAGCATACTAGAGAGCCTGTATAATGCATATAGTATTGAGTTAGGCCATGAATTTATTTCATTTTTCTAGCTGTTAGGTCAAAGCCTTTTAGATGTGCTACTGTTAAGAATTGATTCTGCAAATTGTTTTCATTAGTTTACGCTTATTGGGGGAGGGAGAAGGCAGTGATTCTGAAAATTTTAGAAATTTACAGATTCTAATATTAATGACTTAGCAGCTTTCAATATTTTTTCTTTTTGGTCCAGTTAAGGGTGATTTTGTCTAGGATGTAACCTTTGATTGATAAATATTCAAAAGCTTATCAGATATTATTTTAAAACATGTAAGAGACTTTTTTCAGGCCTAGATTACTCATTTTGAGTTTGGTACAGTGTTGATGCAAAATGCTGATTTTTCTTCTCTTTATTTTTATAGCCATACTGAACATCTATCTTTCTTTTTTTTTTTTTTTT
>NW_016107338.1:8987793-9004846 GCF_001604975.1 Cebus imitator | reverse complement strand
TTGTATTTTTGGTAGAGACGGGGTTTCACCATATTGACCAGGATGGTCTCGATTTCTTGACCTTGTGATCCACCCGCCTCGGCCTCCCAAAGTGCTGGGATTACAGGCTTGAGCCACCGCGCCCGGCTTGAACATCTATCTTTCTTACTTAAAAAGTGTTTTAGGCCGGGTGTGGTGGCTCACTTCTGTAATCCTAGCACTTTGAGAGGCCAAGACAGGTGGATCACCTGAGGTCAGGAGTTTGAGACCAGCCTGGGCAACATAGTGAGACCTTGTCTCTTAAAAAAAAAATTAAGACTAGTTCCTTTTTGTCTTCAGTACTTTCCAAGTGACCTGTTTTTTTCTTTCTTCTTTCTGATAGATTAAGTTTATAGGCTGTGCCCCCACCCCCATTAAAGGTTAATATTCCTTTTTCAGGGTATGTTAGAGCCCACCAAGGAACCATTGAAACCACTTTCTGCTGCAGAAAAAATAGCTTCCATCGGTCAGACAGCCACCATGTCACCAGATATGAACACATGTACATCTGATCAGTTCCAGGTAAAAATATCTTGTATAAATATGTTTATGCATGTATATACACATATATCCACACATACTGCCTTTTTCCTTCATTTATGACTGCTTTAAAAATATTTTTAAAGCTTGATTTAATGATGGACATGATTTTGATTAACATCCCTTGGAATACAATGAACAAATTGTCTTTAATTTTCAAAAACAGAAAAGCACAATTTGAGAACTGGGTGATTTGGATAAGTTCTTAAACCTGTGCAGGCCTTCGTCTCTTACCTATAGATTGAGGGATTTAAAACAGGTATCTCCAAAGTCCCTTACAGTCTGAATGTTGTGTGATAATTGCTGACACAAATCTGGTAAGTGCTGGATTTTCAACAGAAAAAGTTGGGAGGAAACGCTATTTACACCAACTCTATAAGTCTGCCATTGTATGTGTATTTTTTTTTTTTCTGGAATCCTGTGAAATTTTATAAAGCAGTAAGTAAAGGTTAGGTATGTTTATTACCTTAAACTTCTTTTTAGAGTTTAAGCAAAACAATTATTTAAACAATCTATGGATTATGAAAAAAAAAAAAAAAAAAAAAGACAGTTTTCTGAGATGGAGTCTCACTCTGTCTCCCAAGCTGGAGTGCAATGGTGCAATCTTGGCTCACTATAGCCTCTGCCACCTGGGTTCAAGTGATTCTCCTGCCTCAGGCTTCTGAGTAGCTGGGACTACAGGCATGTGCCACCATGCCCAGCTAATTTTTGTGTTTTTTAGTAGCAACAGGGTATTCACCATGTTGGCCAGGCTGGTATTGAACTTATGACCTCAGGTGATCCACCTACCTCGGCTTCCCAAAGTGCTGGGATTACAGGTGTGAGCCACCACACTCAGCCAGAAAACTGTCTTGCCTTTCATATTTTTTACTCTCTTGGCACACTTAAGCACAAATTTTTTTTCAGATTAATATGTTAATATGAAGTCTTCTCTCACTTTTTATCTGGGGAAAATGGGTCATTTGGGCTTGTACTGTTTCCATATCAAGTTAGAAACTGACTCAGTGCTGGTTAAGTATTGTTTTTTTTTTTTTTAGAAGATTAGTATTTTTAAGTGAATATTACCATTTCTTGCTATGTTTTGTCATTTCTTAACCTTAGATGTCATCTTTAACTGTATCTAACACAAAAAGTGTATGTTTGGACAGCCTTTCCCAAAATGTGTTTCCATTGAACATTAATCCCCAAAGATGGTCCACTAAAGGGTTCCAGGGTAAAGTAAGTTTGGGAAATACTTCATATCATACCCCATAACCATCCTTAGAGATCACAACACACATTAAGGACACTAAACAGTCTTGCAGTGAATGGCTTATTTAATTTTAATTCATTTCTCAAATTTACTTGGCCACAGGACCTTTTTTTTGCAGAGACCAGAGGAGAGGGGAGTGGTAACACCTGCAGAGTTGATGTTTTGAAGAACATACTTTAGAAAATGTGTAAACAAAAATAAGACCAAAAAAAAAAATTGTGTAAAGCATAGGTTCTGCCATTTTAGGTGTGTTTCAAGAAACATCTAATGTTACTGCTGTGTACCACTGTGTTTTATACTTGGGCATAGCTTAAACATTACTTCAAAACTAGCTTATTACTAACACTGAATTAGTGGGCCAGAGGACCTTGGTGTTTACAATGCCTGGCCTTGATGGTTGGGCAGCAGACAAGGTGGCTTGGGCCCGAAGGTAGACTGTCTTTAGTTACCTTGATTTTGTTGCCCTGATATGCCCTCTGGCTATAAACTGCTCTCCCAGTTCTGCCCCGTGTATGCATACTTCAGAATTATAGCACATTTTTATACCTGCCTCTATCTGCATTCTTATTGCTACAGTGTTAGGTATTTTGAATAACTGCTTGGTACACTTACTGAAAATGGAGCTGTTCTTATTGAGACCATTTGTTCCTAGTTTTGCTTCCTCATCCATCTAACCACTTCCACTTTACAACCCCGTAAACTATTGCTTATTGTGTCAGTTAGCTGTTGCCTGTCATTTTTGCCTCTGATTTGATCTTACTGTGTATTTTATCTTAGTCATAGCTTATCTGTCTTATATAGTTTCACTATGGCTTGACAAAATGTAGTCCACATGATCTAATGAAAAATGTGTCAGTTTAGAATTTTGTGCCAAGATGCCTGACCTCCATCACAGAATTGTATGGTCCTTGCTTGATACCATACCTCTGACTCAGGTTAAAATATTTAACAGAGTAGGCATGGTGGCTCATGCCTATAATCTCAGCAATTTGGGAGGCCAAGGTAGGTGGATTGATTAAGCCCAGGAGTTCAAGACCAGCCTAGCCAACCAAAATGGCAAAACCCTGCCTCACAAAAATTAGCCAGGCATGATGGCATGAGCCTGTAGTCCCAGCCTCTTGGGAGGCTGAGGTGGGAGAATTGCTTGAGCTCAGAAGGTTGAGGCTGCAATGAGCTGTGTTCATACCACTCCACTCCAGCCTGGGCAACAGAGCAAAACCCTGCCTCAAAAAAATTTTAACGAACATCTGAAGTACATTTCCTAAAGAATCTCTTTGCAAAAAATTATATATATGTGTGTGTGTGTGTGTGTGTGTGTGTGTGTGTGTGTGTGTGTGTGTGTGTGTATATTTTTTTTTTTTTTTTTTTTTTTTTGAGGCAGAGTCTTGCTCTGTCACCCAGGCTGGAGTGCAGTGATGCGATCTTGGCTCACAGCAACCTCCACCTCCCGAATTCCAGCAGTTCTTCTGCCTCAGCTTCCCAAGTAGCTGGGACTACAGAGATGTGCCACAACACCAGACTCATTTTTTTATTTTTAGTAGAGACGGGGTTTCACCATGTTGGCCAGGCTGGTCTCGAACTCCTGACCTCAAGTGATCAAAGTACTGGGATTACAGGCGTGAGCCACCACACCCAACCTAGAAATATTTCTTACCATTCTTCATTGGCATGCTACATTCACACAAACACACACACATATATATATATGTGTGTGTGTGTGTATAATTTTACTTTTTGGCCATGCAGGAAGGAAGTTACATCTTCCTACTAGTCATTTATTTTAGATGGAACAGTCCTAGGCTTTAGTGCTAGAATCAATAGTGGCTTTCAAACTTAGCACCAGCACAATTGTTTAATTCCCATTATGACTGCAGGTTTTTGGATCTATTTTATCCCAATTTTGGTACCCATTGAGTTTGTTTTTTTCTTCCAACTTGGCTTGTATTCATTGATCTCATAACTATTGCACCTCTTGTTTAAAAATTTATCAACTTATTAATAATATTTTTTTCTAAGATACTTTAAAAAGATGGTTTAAGGGTAAAAAACAGTAATTAGACCTTTTTGGGGATTTTGTGTGTATGTGTTTTAATTTTTACCTGCTGAATTTCAAAGTCACATCATTGTGACCATTACTGATTTCCCTCATAGTTAATTAGGTCAATACTTTAACCACAGTTTAGTCAGCGCTGAGTAGGATCAACACTCTATCAGTTATCCATCTCGTCACAACTAGCAACTGCTCTTAGACTGCCTGATGTGAGTATTTTAGGTAAGAAAAAATGATTATCTAGTTCCATGCTCACTTGGTTTTTTTTGAAATGGAGTTTCGCTCTGTCACCCAGGCTGGAATGCAATGGTGCAGTCTCAGCTCACTGCAACCTCTGCCTCCGGGTTCAAGTGATTCTCCTGCCTCAGCCTCCTGAGTAGCTGGGATTAGATACCTGTCATCACACCTGGCTAATTTTTGTATCTCTAGTACAGACGGGGTTTCACTGTGTTGGCCAGGCTGGTCTCGAACTCCTGACCTCGGTGAACCACCCAGCTTGGCCTCCCAAAGTGCTGAGATTACAGGCGTGAGCCGAGGCGCCTGGCCACCATGCTCACTCTTTACAGCAAGAAAATGTATTTGGAAAGGCTAAGTGATTTTCCCAAAATCATGAATCCCAGTCTCCTGTCTCCATGTTTTTGTTCTTTTTATTATGACCTTATTTGCCTACTGATTTCTCTGAGTTTCCATACTTGTGAACACCATTAGTTTTAGTCTTGTTTTGCGCTTCAGTATCCTGTTTTTCACTTTCTTCATTTCCATTAAATGTTGATTTGTGTTTATCACCTCATTATTATAATTTTGGCTGTTTCCAAAATACCATAACCCTATTTGAGAAGCTTGGATTTCAGCAAATCATTGAAATATCTCTAAGCACCCAGCTACTTGACATCATTCAGATAGAATGTGTTCATGAAAGAACTTGGTCCATTTATCCAGAAATTGTTGCTGGATAAACCTAGATTTTGTCCATTTATTCAGTGTTGAATATGACCAGAGGTGTCACTGATCTAGAAGTAGAATAAGTTGAATCTGCTAGAATGCTTAGAGATGTTTGTTTGCTTTTAAGATCAGCTACAGACAGTTTTTTCTAAATAGTTATTAGCTGTGCAGGTACGTTATAAACTAGGTTTTCAGCAGCAGTTTTTTAACTTTTATCTGAAATATAGATTCACAGGAAGTTACAAATATAGGACAGAGAAGTGCCTTTTACTCTTTACCAATTTCCCCCATGGTTATATTTTACATAATATACTATAATGTAAAAACCGGAATATGACATTGGCACCGTATGTGTATATAGTTCTGTATCATTATATCACATAGGTAGATTCATGTAACCACCACCACAGTCAAGATACAAAACTCTTCCATCACCACAAAGAACACATAGTCACCACCCGACAACCATCCCTTACCCCTGGCACCCACTAACTAATGTTAGTATTTTACTCAGTGTATACCTTGTGCTTCAAGCTGGACCTCATTTTTGGAGACTGATTACATAAATTAATTTGCCTGTCATTGGTATTCCAGTTATCCAGACAGTCATATTATAATATCATGGGATTAGACTTTTCAAAAATAACTGATTCGTGCTCCTTTCCTATAGAAAACAGCAAGTGACCTTACCTACCCAGAAAAAAATTAATATAAAGCTTTAATCGTACAGTGCCTACCTTACAATAAAGCGTAGTGGTAAGTGATGTCCAAAAAAAGATAACATTTTGGTATCAAAATTCTGATAAAATACAGGTTATTTTAACACCACCTCCAAAAGAAAAAATAAACCAACATTTTTTTATTTTAAAAATATTCCTAAAATGAAATGTGAATGCTCATTCTAAAAATGTTTTTGCACTGCCTTCCATCTTAAATTTACCATTTGCTTATTTTATATGTTTGACAGTTATGAAATTTAAACCCTTGGAATAGTCAAATTAGCTCTGAGCATCCCTTTAGTGTATTGTTTTAAAAATTCTGCGCTCAGTTCAGCAGCACATTACAAAAATTGGCAAGGTACAGAGGTGATTAGCATGGCCCCTGTACAAAGATGATACCCAAAATTAAATTCTGATATCCAGTCCAAAATTAAATTCTGGTATCTAGTAAGTAATTTCTAAGTTAAAGAAGTTAATTAAAACAGATATTTTAAATCAACACTTTAAAAATGTCTCGTTTATCTGCCCATAATTTTCTTCAAAATTTGGAAAATTGTAAGCAACCAGACAGACCTTGGACTTTGAACCTTCTTGTTTTATATTATAAGAAGACCAACTGAATTAACTGCACTGTACAAGAGCATATTACTGTTTACTTACTTAGTGGTTACTCTGTCTTGAATAAACCAATTCTCCTCACTTTCAATGTGGTACTTTATTGTATTAAGAACTTTTAAGCTGCTAGTCACTTAAATTTAATCACTTTAGTGAAAAAAAGGCATGTTTTAAATTTTAATATTTTTATTGTAATCAAGCTAATAGTTTAAATCACGATTTGAGAATAGATTGAAATCTTGACATAGAATCCGTTCATAAATTTGTTTAAAAATGTAAAGATAATTTCATTTCCCAGATACAAGTTTTTAAATGTCAATAACCTGTACTGTTTGTAAATTTTACAATTTCAGTTTGTGCTAATATTTGCAGGTAACCTTCTGAAATTGTAAATTATCCTAATTTTGTCTTTAGGTACTTTGTTGCCTAATGGTCTTGCTATAATTTTTTTTTTTTTTAAGGATTCTTTACGTTGCTACAACCTGTACTGATTAATTTTGATTTTTTGGTTTTCAACTCTAGGAGTCTCTACCACCCGTCCAGTTTGACTGGAGTAGCAGTGGCCTTACTAACCCTTTAGATGGTACGTCTCTCCGTAGAGCCTCTAGCACCAGAGCTAGAGTTAAGAAAGCTACAAAGTTCAGACAAACTTCTCTCTGCTGATTTCCTTTTTTGTTTGAACATAACTTATTCTTATCTTTGGAAATTCAGGCTTTCTTTCTGAATAGAAATTGCTCAAGAAACCAGCTGTTACTATTATCAACAGTATTCATGTTCAAACATAGGTAATAGTAGTTAGGTAAAATTTTAGTTTCTTTAAGTCAAAAGTAAGCTTTATTTTTTACAAATATCTACGTAGTTTAAAAGGTATTTTAGCTAGGACCAATTACCTTGAATTTTTTTCTGTAAGTTTTAATTTATGGAATTTTCTTGGATGCAAAGTCTTGTGGCTAGAGGCTGCTTCAAAGCACAAAGCACAATTATTTAACCAAAAACAATGTGCATAGATCCATGTTTATTGACTCACAGTAGTTTTCAGATTTAATATTTTATAGAGCACTATAGGTGCAAATAGAAAATAAATTTTACGATCCTTTTCTAAAGCGTGTTTCCAAATGTTAGTAGGCAGTTCTAAAATAATTGGTTTCACTTATGGCTTTAAAAGAAAATCCTCAAAAAGGAATAACTTATTCCAGTAATGTAATGTGGGCTCTTTAAAATAAGTAACACACCAATGCTAGTTTCTAGTGTTGACACCACAAGTTTTAAGTGGATCCCAAGATGTAATTGCTCTTACTCCTTGTGCTTAAGTTGTTCAAGCCGTTGTCTAAAACATCTGGCATTGTCTAATTGGCAATTATTGCCATTGTGGGGGGGGGAAAAAAAAAAAAAAAAAAAAAAAAAAAATAAGTGGGGGGAAAAAAAAAAAAAAAAAAACACCATCAGCTTGACCTTCTAGTGGGGTCCTAGGATATCTGGAAAGCATCCAATTGAATTAATATAGTGCTGAAGGAAAGCCTGGATGCACTTTTTGCTGTTGTCTGGTGTCTTCAGTCCAATCATCATGCTTTTTAATTAACAAACAACTTCTTTAAAAATGTATACTATTTCTGATTACTGTTTCAGAGTTAAAGGGGAACAGTACAGCTTGAGGTTGCACATCAGGGTAGGGTAGTTATGACTTTCTTTAATTTTATTTTAAACTAAGTTAACATATTGGTGCGTGTCCTGAAACTGACAACTTTGTCACTTTTTAAAAAGCATTAATTAGAAACCAGTATTACTAACATGAAACATTGATTTGGGCATGTACAGTGATTTAATGTTGGGTTGAGATTAAAGTATTGTTTCCCTTTAACGGGTACGCTTTCCTTTTGGTCTTTCTGGTATGGCTTCCAGTTTTGATTGAAAGAACTGAACTCCTAAAACCTTACTAAGTGTTACATTATTTACATTGTACATGAGAAAATGTACATTGAATTAAATTGTTACTTTAGAAATGTCCTTAGTAATGAAAAACTAATACTGTACACAATTGTTTTAATGTTGATTTTTAAAATGTATAATGATTACTAATTATAACCTGCATGTTCAAGTGTGTGTCTTACCCCTTTTTACACATAACCCCTCCTCCCTTGGCTTACCTTCTGTGTGGCTGCCTACCAACACGGTCACTGAATTTCAAGCTAGTGGAGGTTCCACTCTTCTGAACCTTGATTTCTTTGGGCCCGTGGATGACAGTAGCTCTAGCAGCAACACCACAATCCCAGGTCAGCAGAGTGTTAAAACCACAATTCTAGTTTATTTACTAAAAGCATGACCACATCACTTGACTTTCCTATAAACAAGGAAACAAGTAGATTGTATTCGCTATAATGTCTTTTTAATACTTTTCTTTCATCTGTTGTTATTTTCTAGTATCTGATTACCAAAAAAAAAAAGACTTACGTGAAATGTATTTCAAAGAAAACTTTCTCTGAGTGTAATATTCAAAGCTGAAAGTAGTTTCTAGGAATAAAACATCCCTAATGTCCTTAAGCAGTTAAAGCCAGGGTTGTTGGGTTTTTTTCCCTCTAAGTGGAAAATGTGATATTTTATATGCTTAATTTTAAAAGCTTATTCTATAAATTTGAAAAAACAAAAGTTTAGAGATAGAATATTTTAGTATACAGAGATGACTTTACATTGTAGTGCCTATAATAATATAACTTTTCCAAATTATAGCATTCAGTTAGTTATTAGTGTTGCTAAATATATAATTAGGTTCCAAAATGTTGGAGTCTAGCACTAAGTATATAGTCCCACATAGAACTATTTCTGTTTTTATGTAGCTCTTAAATAGAAAGTATACTGTTAGTTTTCCATGGGAGAAAAAAAAATGTTACAAAAGTTAATAGTAGAAAATAATTGCTATGAGATACTAAAAGCTAGAAATTAAAACTTACTGGAGTGCCTGTTAAATTAATGTTCAGCCCTACGAAAGTTCAGTTCATTGACCAAAGGACTAATGTACTTTTGTCATTCTCTAACTGAATAAAAGATTAAAATTATAATGGCATTTTTATGTTTACATTTTATTTAATATGATTTTAATGAATAACTGCTGTCCCAGCATGTGATCTGGTAATCATGCCCATTGATCACCAGACAGCTGTTGGGGTGCAGTATAGATGCCCATGCCCAGAATGCATACTGAGAGTCCCTTTCTGTCCCCACTAGTGGCCAGTTTCACAACTAGCCTGGTTCCTGAGAATTCGCTGGTTTTGTGCTATTCTACTAGATAATGCTGCCACTCACTTCCAACAGTTTAGCAGCCATGATGGAATATGGATGGGGGAGACTAAAAGAGTCAGCTAAGAGTGAGCCTGGGACCCAGGATACCCTTCTTGAGATCTGGTTATGGAAATCTGATTCTACTGCAGGGAAGTTCCAAGGTTATTTGGTATAGAATGACTGGTTCCTCAATCCAAGCCCCTGGTTATCATTCTTACTGTTTTCAAGATTTTGCAAGTATATGAAAAACCAATCTGTGTCTGGTTTTGACATCAAAATGATACTGTACTATTTACTTAAATTACTTCTAAATTTACATTTGATCTATGCAACGACCTGGGTGAGCTAGTTGTCTGACATTTTAGAATATTTAATGGGAGGTGGGGGGGACAACCAAAAACATGTATATCCTATTCCTTGTTACTACTGTATTCCCAAGAATTATTAAGCTCCCATTTTAAATTTGCTCTCAGCTTTGTTTTGTCATAAACTGTATTATAATTTGAATGAGGTCACTGTTTTTCATTTGGATGCCTAAAAACCTGGTTTAAATTTAATTTTTGGTTACATTTCAAACTCATTTAAAAACCATTCATAGGAGCACAAATAACGTGGCTATATAAAGAAGTACAGAAATGACCTGATAATCAGGCTCAGTATACACAGCTGCAAGAAGAGCAAGCGGTTTCAGAAGCTTAGAACTGTAATGGAAGTGAAATCAGCATGGTCAAATGCAGTTCTCATTACTTTGGAGCCTTTTAAATATTTCTGTTCAATATTTTCATTAATATGCTCTAGCTGCTATATAAATTTGATTACTGTATATTTGCTTTGGCTTCTTTTTATTGCTATTGGGTTTTGTTAAAACTTACCATCAAGCTACAGGTATCAACACCTTCCTTAGTATTCCATTTCACCACTTGCTTGCACTTTTTCTGACTTGTTTCTGGGAAAGTCATTTCGTCTTAGCTTGCGGTTATTTAATTATTTTGTGTGTGAGACTTAGGAGGTTGGCATAGAACTTGGTTGGCTAGCTTTAGTTATGTAACTAAACTATGCCTCATTAAGGTTCTGTTTAAAAAGAAAGGCCTTCCATAAAAAAATTACTCTCTAATTATTACAGTAAATAGTTGTCTTGTTTTTGAAAAGTCTCATCATAGTTTTGGGGTTTTTTTTGGTGTGATGGGAGTTAATTGGGGGTGTGATTTATTTTTTTTTTTTGTCTTTTTTTTAATCTACCACTTTACTGTTTGACAGCCAAGTGGCCAGTATTTTATAAACCCAACTATGTTTTTACTAGCACTTTCCTGTTGCCAGTCAGAATGCAGTTATGTATTCTGCATTATACATTAGACATCAACTTAAATTTTGTGGTTGCTGGAATCCAGCCTTTAGAGAAGAAAGTACTTTGGGCTCATTTGGTCCCTTTATAGACATACACAATCTTTTACATTTTAATTACAACCCATATTCTTATTACAGGAACACAAAGGAAAGTCCTTTTAAAGTATATTTTGAAACTGTACCTTAATGAAATATTGAGAACTTGGGAGAGTCAACATACATTTTCTATAGCCTTCCTCCCTTGTTAGACTTCGTAACTGTGGAAGTTGCTTTTGCTTGTCTGATTTCTGTGAACATCTGAGATCTGTGTTTACATCTGTAAAGGTTAATAGAAGTCAGTTTATGATTTTTAATTAACCTTAACATATCTTAAAAGGAAAAAACTTGTAAATATATGCATTTATATATAACTTTATTTGCTGATCTTATAGGGCATTTTTTTTTTTTTAAGAAATAAGTAAAAATTGCAGAAGCAGTAAGACATTCTTCCTTAGAATTTTGATTCCCTGCAACTCATGAACTTTTTTTCTCAAGTTATTTGCTGGAGAGTATAGGATTAAGAACTTTTTTTTTTTTTTTATTTGAATTTTTTTTTTTTTTTTGGGCGGGGGGGGGACGGAGTTTCGCTCTTGTTACCCAGGCTGGAGTGCAATGGCGCGATCTCGGCTCACCGCAACCTCCGCCTCCTGGGTTCAGGCAATTCTCCTGCCTCAGCCTCCTGAGTACCTGGGACTACAGGCACGCGCCACCATGCCCAGCTAATTTTTTGTAGTTTTAGTAGAGACGGGGTTTCACCCTGTTGACCAGGATGGTCTCGATCTCTTGACCTCGTGATCCACCCGCCTCGGCCTCCCAAAGTGCTGGGATTACAGGCGTGAGCCACCGCGCCCGGCTTACTCTGAATATCTTTATTATCCAAAGTGTAGCTTGAGTTTAAAATATTTAAACTGGGCCAGGCGCCGTGGCTCATGCCTGTAATCCCAGCACTTTGGAAGGCCAAGGTGGGCGGATCACGAGGTCAAGAGATCGAACCCATCCTGGCTAAAATGGTGAAACCCCGTCTCCACTAAAAAATACAAAAATTAGCTGGGCGTGATGGCATGCACCTGTAGTCCCAGCTACTCGGGAGGCTGAGGCAGGAGAATTGCTTGAACCCAGGAGGCGGAGGTTTCGGTGAGCCAAGATCTTGCCACTGCACTCCAGCCTGTCACCTGGCGACAGACAGACTGTCTCAAAAAAAAAAAAAAAAAATTTTTTTTTAACTGTTCTTTTCAATGTTTTTGTTGTCATCATTGCTATAAATCTGTATTACATGAGAAATATACAAAGTTATATGTATATTTTAATGAAGTCAGATGGGGAAGAGTTTTTAAATCAATTTTTGCAATAAATCGAACCCTCTGAGCTTCCTTCTGAATTACACTAACAAGATATTTGAACTAATGACTGCCAGATTCAGATGTGAGACTACAGAATTATAATTAACCCTGTAGACAAGAATTTTCATTTTGTCAAAAAGTAGTACTTACTCACCTTTTCTGAAAATCTTTTACCCTCCCCACCTCTAACCTGAAGAAACAACAATGTGGTATATGTCTATGATTAGTCCTTAGTCATGATATATTTAACCAGATCTTTTACCATATCTAAATCTTGTTCTGTGGAAGAAAATAGAGAAAAAATGGTTAGAGAGGTGAGGAGACAGGAAAATTTTTAAAATGAGATTAGTTAATTGAAAAATGGGATGTCATATAACAAATCATGTGCATTCTATTTATAAAACATTGATAATTTTCATATCACATTCTAATCCAAATTTGGGGAGTTTTATATAGCAGATAGAAATTTTGGAAGTATTTGGGTAGCATCTGCTACTTAAATGCTAGCTTAAGGATATATTCATTCCAAAATGGAATTTGAAAAGCATTTTCCTGTTTTATAAAAACTCCAAAAAGTAGCGTTTATAATTAAAAAAAATAAATGCAGTAATTGCAGTACTCTAAAGATATGTTGTGTTTGTAAAAGACTCAGATGTTTACAGAATATTGCCTTTCGCATCTTGGATTGTGGTTAACTGGGTAAGCCATTGCAGCCTGCCATCACTGACTATCATTTTATACTATAAGGTGTGGATCCAGAATTGTATGAGTTAACAACTTCTAAGCTGGAAATCTCCACCTCAAGCCTCAAAGTCACTGATGCATTTGCGAGACTCATGTCCACAGTAGAGAAGACAAGCACATCTACCAGGTAAACAGTTGGTGTCAATTATACCCAAATTTTGAATTCTGAGTTAAACCGGCCCAAAGGAAAAAGCATGTAAGTTGGCAGTACTTCAACATACTGTATTACAATTTGCTTTATAAAAGTCAGTCGATGCTAAGTACAGAAAATAGTATCAAATTATGTTTAATTATGCCTTTATTAGAGCAGAATTATTTCATTAAGAGATTGGCAAATGTTGACAGATGTGGGTTTTTTTTTTTCTATTTCCCCTACTTTGTAGAGACTATTCTGATTAAGTATTGTGATCATAAAACCATTCTAGAAACACTCTCCCTTTCTCTTAATAATTACTGAGAAAATCATCTTTGGGAACCCAGTTTTATAATCCTGGAGTCACCTAGGCTGTTCTTTTTACTTACAGATTAAGATGGTTCTTGGAATTTTCATTGACATGCACCTCTGATTTGGGACGTAAAGCCTTACTTTACCAAGCTTTCTAGAAGCCCATCAGAGGCATGGCCTATAGAAAAGCCATTACCATCTCCCAGTGTTGGAACTAGAGGCATGGAATTTCACTCGGGCCACGTGTTTGGGATTCAGAAACCTTTAGTTTTATATGATAAGGCACTAGAACAATCAGTTGCTTTAAATTATTGTTAACCATAAGACTAAGCCAGTTTCTAACAGGAAGGTATTCTGAACCAGGAAATCAATAGTGCAAAAGCAAATCTGGTGGATTGGGACGCCAACTCTGCTATCTCAAATCCGTGATTCATCAACATTTTAAAGTGTAACTATTTACCTATTAGTTGACCAATTTGAAAGAAGTGTTATAGCTCTTTCTCCTGAAAAAATACATGCCAATCACATATTAAATTCAGGTTTATATTTTAAATAGATTCTTCTATAGTAAAACATCCATTTTAAAAAGCCATTTTTTTTTTGAGACGGAGTTTCGCTCGTTACCCAGGCTGGAGTGCAATGGTGCGATCTCAGCTCACTGCAACCTCCGCTTCCTGGGTTTAGGCAATTCTCCTGCCTCAGCCTCCTGAGTAGCTGGGATTACAGGCACATGCCACCATGCCAGCTGAATTTTTGTATTTTTTTTTTTTTTTTTTAGTAGAGACGGGGTTTCACCATGTTGNAGTAGAGACGGGGTTTCACCATGTTGACCAGGATGGTCTCGATCTCTTGACCTCGTGATCCACCCGCCTCGGCCTCCCAAAGTGCTGGGATTACAGGCGTGAGCCACCGTGCCCGGCCTTAAAAAAGCCTTTTTTCTTATGAATAATAAATGTTTCTCTCTCTTTACTTGAATTCTTACATTGTCTTTTAAACTTTGCGTGCTTTTATTCCCCCAGATATTTCTTATTACCATTAATATTTATAATTATGAAATACATTATTATACATTTTATAATTGTATACTACCCTTGGTTTTCCCTGGAATGGCTTTGAAGCATGTAAATCCTTGTTTGTCTGCCAGTTCTCTCCATTGTTCTCATTGCCCCATGTCTTTGCACTATGCCACCTGGCAGTGCTAAAGCCTCCCCTTCAATGAACCTACTTGTAAATGTGGCTATATGGATTTTTATTCTTGTGTTCTAATTTTTTCTCCTTCCAACTAAATCATTTCTTCAAATTGAAACTCCTCTCATGGAAAAACACGGGTGAGAAATTTGTATATGTTAACTAAAAGCTAATGCACGTTTGACTTTTTAAAAAAAGAATGCTTTTGTTTGGATTTCCCCCTGCTATTTTCAGGACAACTCTTTCTGTGACCGTTCTACTCTTTCCTCACTTTGTTTCCCCTGCAGTCTCACTGACCAAACCAAAGAGCTATAGTAGTTTTGAAAATCCCAATGATGAGAATTCATTTTTTGCCATTAGGAGGAGCTCTAAACCACATTAACTTGCTCTAATTCTTTAACTCATCCTTGAAACATGCGGAATCTAGAGAACTCTTCCAAGCCCTATCACTTTAAGAATCTATTTTCATTTTTTTCTCTTGCTCTGTACTAATAGGGAATGAACTAATACTATAGTATTAGTATCCTGAAGTCAATGTCTGTTGATTCTGTATCAAGTTACTCTCTAGGACCTGTCCAGCATCATTTTTAAAACAAAATAAATTGAAGAGACAACAAGTTGCCAACTTTATATTTTCTGTTTTGAGAAATGTATGTCATTTGAAAATGCTAAAAGTACAAATGCCCACAAGTCTTACCATTAGTAAAGTCTTAAAATACTGTAAAATGTCCCAATGAGTGATTCTCAACTGTACAGAGAAGAGTTAGGCTGGTGGCATAACTTCAGAAAGCATTTTTAATATCTTATTTTTAGGTTTTCTTTCACTTTTCTTTTGAATAAGTAAACCGCAAAAAAATAAAGCTCAGCAAAATCTTGGCTATTGACCATAAGCAGAATATAAAGTGAAAAGGCATTGTGATAGACTGTAGGGTAAGAAGGAGTTAAACAGTGAGTGGTCAAGGTAGAGGAAATTTTACATGGACCAAACCAAATCCAGTACTCTTTACTAAGTGCCTTTGACTGTGTCAGGGAAATATATATCCTCTTTTGGAACACAGGTTGTGAAAGGGACTTCTCACTTTGAGTTTTTTAAAGAAATGCAAATTCTTAGTTTTAAAACAGTTCCATCTTCTTGCCTACCTTTTCTAATATGGAGGAAAATTATTTCCTACTCTAAATCGCTACTAACTAGTGACAGCTACTTAGTAGCCACAGACTTCTAACTGAAGTTTATGCAGGTCAAAGAAATAGTGCCAATAGGAATAGATCTTTTATTCCTTTTTAGGCCTTTTTATTGAGATAAAAATTTACATACCATAAAATTGACACATCAAGTGTTCAGTTCACCGGTTTTTAGTATATTGACAAGGTTGTGCAACCGTCATCACTAATTCCAAAACATTTTTATCACCCTTAAAACAAACGCTGTATCCATTAGCAGTCACTCCTTATCCCTCTCATTCCCCAGGTCCTGGCAACTACTAATCTGCTTTTCTGTCTCTGTGGATTTGTCTTTTCTGGTTATTTCATATAGATGGAATTCTACAGTCTGCAGCCTTTTGTGTCTGGGGTTTTTTTGCTTAGCGTTACATTCTCAAGTTCACTCATGTTGTTGTAGTATTTGTTTTTTGGTTGCATAATATTTCATTGGAAATAGCACATTTTATTTATCAGTTAATCAGTTGATAATTTGGGTTTTCACTTTTTGACTATTATGAGTAATGTTGCTGCTATGAACTTTTTTGTGTAAGTTTTTGTGTGGACAAATGTTTCCAACTCTCTTAGGAGTGGAATTGCTGGGTTATATAAGAACTCTAAGTTTAACTTTTTGGGGAACTGCCAAACTTTTCGAAAGCGATGACACCATTTTACATTCCTACCAATAACATACACTCCAAGTTCTCCACATTCTTACCAACACTTGTTATTGTCTTCTTGGTTATAGCCATCCTAGTGGGTTTGAAGTGGTATCTCATTGATATTTTGGTTTGCAAATATCAGGGAATATTTATTTCCCTGATAACTAATGATATTGAGTATCTTTTCATGTGCTTGTAGACTATTTGTATATCTCCTGTGGAGAAATATCTATTCAGATCCTTTGCCTTTTTTGGTTTGGTTTTGTTTTAATAGAGATGAGGTCTCAATATGTTGTCCCAGACTGGTCTTGAACTCCTGAGCTCAAGCAGTCTCCTGCCTCAGCCTCCCAAAGTATTGAGATTACAGGCATGAGCCCAGCCATTTGTCTATATTTTAATTAGATAACTTGTCTTTTATTGTTAGGTTATAAGATGTTTAAGTATATTCTGGATACTAACCCTTTATCAGAGAAGTGATTTCAATATATCTTCCCGAATTCTGCAGGTTGTCTTTTCATTATCTTGATAATATTCTTTGAAGCACAAAAGCTTTCAATTTTGGTAAGATCTAATTTTTCGGCCGGGCACAGTGGCTCAAGCCTGTAATCCCAGCACTTCGGGAGGCCGAGGCGGGTGGATCACGAGGTCAAGAGATCGAGACCATCCTGGTCAACAAGGTGAAACC